>NC_047134.1:411390-711390 GCF_009829125.3 Periophthalmus magnuspinnatus | reverse complement strand
GTCCCACTGAGGTCCCACTCAGGTCCCACTGAGGTCCCACTCAGGTCCAGTTGAGGTCCCACTGAGGTCCCGCTGAGGTCCCACTGAGGTCCCACTGAGGTCCCACTGAGGTTCAGCTGAGGTCCAGCTAAGGTCCCACTGAGGTCCCGCTGAGGTCCCGCTGAGGTCCAGCTGAGGTCCCACTGAGGTCCAGCTGAGGTCCCACTGAGGTCCCACTCAGGTCCCACTGAGGTCCCACTCAGGTCCAGTTGAGGTCCCACTGAGGTCCCGCTGAGGTCCCGCTGAGGTCCCACTGAGGTCCCACTCAGGTCCCACTGAGGTCCCGCTGAGGTCCCACTGACAGCTTTGACCCGGCTGTAGTGAAGAACGGGTCAAATGCAGATGGATAATAAAGTATAAGTTAATCTGAACCTCACAGTTTGATTTGATTCTTTTCACGTTTCAGTTCCAAAGGATTGGTCCCATAGCACTGACGGTGCAGTTGTGTTTTGTGCCTGTAGGGGGCGTTCACTCAGATCAGGTGCAGCTCTCCTCTGTTTGTGGGAGGAGTCCCGCGGTACGACAGAACCAAGACGGCGGCCGGAGCGCTCAAGCCTTTCACTGGGATCATCCAGACGGTAAGTGCAAATAAATACAATAATTGACAACCATCAGATTATTATTATTTTAGTTTTCTTCATATTTTTATTACATTTTAACAAATCACAGCCGCTCCCACCATCTATTTTAAAAAAGTAAAATAGATCAAATGTTTCCATGTTTTTAGTGTCTCTGTGTTGGTCCCATCAGCTCCACAGAACAGACACTAATAATATTTAAAGTCACGCTCCAGATCAGACATTATGTTTGCTCTACTTCAACTATAAACTTGTGTTATTGTACTTTTCACTGTAATAAGTTCAATTAAGTTCATTAATAATCCTCTAGTTTATATAATATTCTATCTCTTAAATGTTTTATTATAATACAGTAATAACCTTTATGATCTTTGTGATTTTTACTTTGTGACTTTGATTTCTGGTCTGGAGTTTGACTTCCTCATTTGAAAGGTCAGAGGTCAATAAGACGTGTCCATAAATCATTATATATATGTACTGTGTATATACTGTAGGTCTGACTCTGTTTTAAAGAGTAAGTTTGACTCTTTAAATGAGAAATATCTTGTTTCAGCTGCTTAAACCTGACAAATGTTGGAGGATTATCTTTGTTCTAATTAAATAAAATGCATTTTTTAGATAAATATGAAATGAGACACAGTTGTTGCTGTAAAAATGGACATATTCAACGTAGTGATACAGAGACGTATTCATAAAAATCCTACTTTACTCATCCAAATTCTTCTTTTAAATCCGAGATGTTTTAAAGAGAATTATTTTTGACACTTAATTTAAGATCCTGATCGTTTCTGTGTTTTCAGCTGGTGCTCAACGACCGGCCCCTCCCCATCACCTCGGGCCGGGCGGGCGGCGTGAACGTGGCCAACTCGGACCACCCGTGTGTCCAGAGTCCCTGCGCCAACGGGGGCACCTGCAGACCCAAGTGGGACAGCTACGAGTGTGACTGCCCCCTAGGGTACGACGGACGCCACTGCCAGAAAGGTCAGCGCTGCTCCGGGAAACTTTCAAATATGTTTGTTTTTTCACCTCAAAGGGACAGTTTTTCACTTATTTAGTTGATTCAATCCAATTTCTTGAGCAAAACTAGTCCAAAATATATTGAAACACAAATTGATGTTCAAATTAGGGTTTTTAAAAGAATCAAAAATCAGATTCTAATCGATACTAAAACTAGTATCGAAACTAGAAACTCAGCAGAATAATAAAAAAAAAAAATCACATTCACAGGACGGAAATAAGACCACAAAGATTTTCCTAAGAACTGCTGGGACCTAGACTGAGTATGACTGCTCTGTGTTTTTTATTTATTTTGGTAAAAAAACAAAAAAACAACTGCTCTTAAACTAATCTGAATAAAAATGCAGAAATTTCAATCAATTGATCAAAATCTTTTATACAGCACATTTAAAAGGTGTTTTGTTTCTGCAGATTTAGGCTGAGTTCTTCTCTCAAACTGAAAACACTCTGTTCCACCTTGTGATGTCATCATGTGGTGATACAGGAAGTGCTCCACTGTGTTTTTAAACTCCACACACCTTCATTTATAGAATCATTTGTTTCATTTCAGTCCTGGAGTTGTCTCTTATCTCGACTGAACTAAAGGTAAAAGGAGGAGTTAACTTGAAAACTACCACTTGATGACATCACAAGGTGGAACAGAGCGTTTTGAGCTTTGTAGATGTAACAGACTAATAATAAAGTGAAACTCAAACATGTGAATGAAACAAAACACAAGTCCAGGTCTGTTTGTGAGGAGGAAACAGCTTTAGAACATGGATTAAAGCTACAAGAGTCAGTTTTGTGTCAGGACCTTTAAAACGTATCAAAGTCCTGAACAAAAGAATAAAAACAAGCCTCAGGTCAAACGCCAGTGAGACGTGCGTTCTGAGAGTGATTTAAAGGTCCTCACAAAGTGGAACCCAATCAGAAAATAAAGCATTCATGTGCACAAAGGTAAAGTCAATTTACTAACTAATATTTGTTTGACCTGCTGAACGTCCTGTTGCATGTTTTGGTCTGAATAATCACTAACTCTGTGTGTCCGTTCTCTCTGTTAATGCTCTCAGAGTGTGGGAACTATTGTCTGAACAGTAAGTCAAAATTAAACGTACATACGGTGCAAAAACACCTCTTCCCTCTAACTAAATGTTCCATAGTTAGAACAGCAGAGCCTGTAAACCACGTGTGTCAAACTCAGGCCCGGAGATCAAATCTGGCCCGCGGTGTAATTATATTTGGCCCGTGAGATCAAATGTGCATTAGAGCTGACCCGCCGGTATGTAACTCATGCACCACTAATACTACAAATCCCAGAATGCTTTGCTGGTACGCTGGCACACAGTCGAGTCCGGCGAGCGCCCCTCCTTTTCTGTTGAGACTCATTAGTGACCGAGCGACTGGTCACCTCAGACAAATCAATTACCACAGAGAGAGACATCATTTATTTATTTAAATTTTAATTTATTTATTTATTGCATGAGTCTAACTCGTAGTCCCCAGTGTAATCATGTAATACAATCATGAAAAGGAAGTAAAGTATGATAAAGTTAAGAAATAATAACAGAGGGGGTGGGATTAAATAAGTTTTCTTCTTCCCGCTCCTTTTTGGACAATCGGAGATACTCTTTTTTGTGTGTGTGTGTTTTGTTTGTCTGTTTTTGTTTATTTTTCCTTGTCTCTTGTATCATTGTGTTGATTGATATCGATTGTGGCTGCCCAGGCTGTGCAAAGAGAAAAGACGTCCATTTGCCCAAGACAAATAATAAAAAAATAAAATAAATAAATAAGAAATGAATATTACTGATGTGTCTTTGATTTAAAATTTAAATCTCATATGTTTGTAATATCAAACTTGACACGTTCCAAATTTAGTTTAAGTAAAACTAAAGTCTGTTTCCAAATGAAAAGGTTAAACGTCACACATCAGGTCCATTTTGACCTGAATTTTTTCACGTTTGTCTCGTGAGTTTGTCTGAGTTTTTCATTTTGGCCCCTGTGGATCTGAGTTTGACACACTGCTGTAAACGTTCATGTGGGCTCCTTCTGTGTGCTGCGAGCGCCATCTTGTGACAGTACGGTGTAACTGCGTTGTGTTCTTGTGCAGCTGTGACTGAAGCCATAGAGATTCCACAGTTTATCGGACGGAGTTATCTGACATACGACAACAGCGATATCCTCAAACGGTAACTACGCATTTACTATCGCATTTTTGTGCGTTTTATTTCTCATGTTATATCATTGTTCCCTTATCAAAAATGTACATGAAGAGGTTTTATATGTCATCCATGCACGTTTTGAGTAATCTAGTGATCTCTCCCACACCCTATTTATGGTTAGCTGTAAGATTCTGTACGAGGCTCCGCCCACAAGCCGACATCACCCATGCTCCACATGACAATCCTCCATAAATACACAAAAACATGACACAAACTGTACACTATGACGTGACAAACCTGGTGTGATGTGCAGTAGTTTCATTAGTGGGATGCAGCTGCTTGTGTTGTGATCGTGCTCTGAAGGGGGAGGGACTTAGCTTAACTTACCTAACATTTTTAAACTCCATAAAAACCCTCCATGAGTTTTAATAATATATTTATTGACAACTTTTTTGTTGTTGTTGTTGCATTATATCAGATTTGGTTTAATTTCTCAAAGATTTTTAATTGAAATATCAGGTATCAGTGTTAGAATATAGACTTAGACAGAGCTAACGTGCTAGCATAGACTGTATCTATAAATGGACAGAGCTAACCTGCTAGCATAGACTGTATCTATAAATGGACAGAGCTAACCTGCTAGCATAGACTGTATCTATAAATGGAGAGAGCTAACCTGCTAGCATAGACTGTTTATATAAATGGACAGAGCTAACCTGCTAGCATAGACTGTATATATAAATGGACAGAGCTAACGTGCTAGCATAGACTGTATCTATAAATGGACAGAGCTAACCTGCTAGCATAAACTGTATATATAAATGGACAGAGCTAACCTGCTAGCATAGACTGTATCTATAAATGGACAGAGCTAACGTGCTAGCATAGACTGTATATATAAACGGACAGAGCTAACCTGCTAGCATAGACTGTTTATATAAACGGACAGAGCTAACGTGCTAGCATAGACTGTATATATAAATGGACAGAGCTAACCTGCTAGCATAGACTGTATCTATAAATGGACAGAGCTAACCTGCTAGCATAGACTGTTTATATAAATGGACAGAGCTAACCTGCTAGCATAGACTGTTTATATAAATGGACATGGCTAACCTGCTAGCATAGACTGTATATATAAATGAACAGAGCTAACGTGCTAGCATAGACTGTACCTATAAATGGACAGAGCTAACCTGCTAGCATAAACTGTATATATAAATGGACAGAGCTAACCTACTAGCATAGACTGTATCTATAAACGGACAGAGCTAACCTGCTAGCATAGACTGTATCTATAAACGGACAGAGCTAACCTGCTAGCATAGACTGTTTATATAAATGGACAGAGCTAACCTGCTAGCATAGACTGTATATATAAATGGATGTAGCTAACCTGCTAGCATAGACTGTATCTATAAATGGACAGAGCTAACCTGCTAGCATAGACTGTATATATAAACGGACAGAGCTAACCTGCTAGCATAGACTGTTTATATAAATGGACAGAGCTAACCTGCTAGCATAGACTGTATATATAAATGGACAGAGCTAATGTGCTAGCATAGACTGTGTATATAAATGGACAGAGCTAACCTGCTAGCATAGACTGTATATATAAATGGATGTAGCTAACCTGCTAGCATAGACTGTATCTATAAATGGACAGAGCTAACCTGCTAGCATAGACTGTATATATAAACGGACAGAGCTAACCTGCTAGCATAGACTGTTTATATAAATGGACAGAGCTAACCTGCTAGCATAGACTGTATATATAAATGGATGTAGCTAACCTGCTAGCATAGACTGTATCTATAAATGGACAGAGCTAACCTGCTAGCATAGACTGTATATATAAACGGACAGAGCTAACCTGCTAGCATAGACTGTTTATATAAACGGACAGAGCTAACCTGCTAGCATAGACTGTTTATATAAATGGACAGAGCTAACCTGCTAGCATAGACTGTATATATAAATGGATGTAGCTAACCTGCTAGCATAGACTGTATCTATAAACGGACAGAGCTAACCTGCTAGCATAGACTGTTTATATAAATGGACAGAGCTAACCTGCTAGCATAGACTGTATATATAAATGGATGTAGCTAACCTGCTAGCATAGACTGTATCTATAAATGGACAGAGCTAACCTGCTAGCATAGACTGTATATATAAACGGACAGAGCTAACCTGCTAGCATAGACTGTTTATATAAATGGACAGAGCTAACCTGCTAGCATAGACTGTATATATAAATGGACAGAGCTAATGTGCTAGCATAGACTGTGTATATAAATGGACAGAGCTAATGTGCTAGCATAGACTGCTAATAACAGTTGTTTTTGATATTCCGTCCCGAGTTCTGTTACAATATTTTCTGCAGCAAATGTCCCACTTTTTTTGACAGGCCCAAAAAAATGACTGTCTTTCATGTTTTCACTCCTGTATTTTAAAGCGCACCTCTCGTCTTTTGTCATAATCACATAAATAAATCATTAAAGGTGTTGTGTGTTTTTTTGTGGTTGTAGAATCTCTGGCTCTCGCACGGCTCTGTTCATGAGATTCAAAAGCACCGCCACAGACGGTCTGCTGCTGTGGAGAGGAGACAGTCCCATGAGGCCCAACAGTGACTATCTGAGTGTGGGGCTGCAGGACGGAGCGCTGCTGTTCAGGTAAATGCACACAGGGTGGGGACGGGGATGGGGACAGGAGTCTACTGGGGCAGGGGGTGGGGTAACCTCTGACTGCTCCTGACCCACACTTCTGTTCATGTTGACACTTCCGGTTCATTTCAGAATAGACTCTGTGCACAGCAGCACTCTAGCTAGCGCCCTGTGTATCAAAGCTAACAGTCACTTTTATTAAAATCAGAAAACATAAACATCCAACCATCCATGTTCTTCCTCTTATCTGGGGTTTAAGCAGGGACTCCCAGACTTCCCTCACCCCAGACACGTCCTCCAGCTCCTCCGCTGGGACCCATAAGGCGTTCCCAGGCCAGAGAGACATCGTCCCTCCAGCTTGTCCTGGGTCTTCCCAGGGGCCTCTTCCCGGTGGGACATTCTGAACAGATGCCTGAGCCACCTTAACTGCTCCTCTCGATGTGTAGGAGCAGCGGCTCTAGTCCAAGCTCCTCCCGTGTGACTGAGATTGAAGTGAGCGCCTGGCCACCCTGAGGAAGAAAACCCATTTCGGCCGCTTGTATCCGCGATCTTGTCCTTTCGGTCATTACCCAGAGCTCATGACCATAGGTGAGGGCAGGAACGTAGATTGACCGGTAAATCGAGAGCTTTGCCTTTGGGCTCAGCTCCTTCTTTACCACAACAGACGATACAGTGACCGCATCACTGCAGACGCTGCACCGATCAAACTGTCAGTCTCACGCTCCATCCTTCCCTCACTCGTGAACAAGACCCCGAGATACTTGAACTCCTCCACTTGAGGCAGAGACTCACCACCCACCCGGAGAGAGCAAACCACCTTTTTCCGGTCGAGAACCATGGCCTCGGATTTGGAGGAGCTGATTCTCATCCCAGCCGCTTCACACTCGGCTGCAAACCGCCCCAGTGCCTGCTGCAGGTCCTGGTTCAATGAAGCATCAGGACAACATCATCTGCAAACAGCAGAGATGAAATCCTGTGGTTCCCAAACCAGGCCCCCTCCGGCCCCTGACTGCGCCTAGAAATTCTGTCCATAAATATAATGAACAGAACCGGTGACAAAGGGCAGCCCTGGCGGAGTCCAACATGCACCGGGAACAGGTCTGACTTACTGCCGGCAATGAACACAGCTCCTGCTCCGGTCATACAGGGACCGGACAGCCCTTAGCAAAGAGCCCCGGACCCCATACTCCCAGAGCACCCCCCAAAGGACACCACGAGGGACACGGTCGAATGCCTTCTCCAGATCCACAAAACACATGTGGACTGTGGCAAACTCCCATGAGCCTCGAGGACCTGATGAAGAGTATAGAGCTGGTCCAGTGTTTCACGACCGAGATGAAAACCACACTGCTCCTCCTGAATGGGGTTGTCGTAACGCTAGGCACGAGGCCCTTCAATTTATCGAAGGTGGACTGGGCTTCGGGGGTCTAAGTGAACTGTTCGGAAGGAGAAGTGAATTTAGTGAGAGGTGAAACCACACGACTAAAGTCCTGGATGAACTGTCTATAAAAGTTGGCAAAACCAGTAAACCTCTGGAGTTGTTTTCAGTTATTGGGTATTGGCCAATCAGGCACAGCTTTAATTTTCTCTGATAAGGGCCTGGAAGACTGCTGGGGCAGTGATTAGTCCAAAAGGCATGACCAGATACTCAAAGTGTCCCACCGGAGAGGAGGACAGACGGATAATGCCTGCTGCTAGGGAATATTGGATGTACTGCTCCATAGCTTCTCGTTCCGGCTTGGAAAGATTATAAAGGTGGCTGGAAGGCAAGGGAGCACCGGGCAAGAGGTCTATGGCACAACCATAAGGACGGTGGGGAGGAAGCAAGAGCGCCCGACTTTTGCTAAAAACGTCCTTAAGATTGTGGTATTCCCCCGGTATAAAGGAAAGAGCCAACGTGTCTGGGGAAGGATTAAGGATGGAGTGGGCGCCCCCTGCAGGAGACAGGGCTGATTGTAAGCAGTGGGTGTGACAAGAGGAACTCCACTCCAAGACCTTTCCCTGGGCCCAGTCCAAGACGGAGTTGTGAGCCACGGGTAGCCCAAGACAAGCGAAGAGGAAGGGGTGGAGATGACATGGAAACGTCGGGACTCGTGGTGATTGCCGGACAAAACAAGACTGATAGATTCCGTGATGTGCGTAACTCTGGCTAAAAGCCGCCCATTAAGAGTAAGAGCTGTGAGGGTTTGTTCAAGTGGCTCCAGCCTATTTCCCAACTGCTTGGACACCTGCTGGTCAATAAAATCCTCCTCTGCTCCGGAGTCGATGAGGGTTAGGACGGGTAAGGAAGCCAAATGAAAGCACAGTGTAGCTTCAAGATAAAATGTATTGTCTCTCTCTGGGATAAGCTGTTTACCCACCAGTACTCCCAGTGCTACTGGTGAGTATCCCCTTTGGCAAAACCGAGCAGGAAGCAAGAAAGTGTCCCCGTTTACCACAATACAAGCATTCCCTCGCCTGCCGGCATCGCAGACATTCCCCGGCAGACAAGCGTGCTCGACCCAGTTGCATAGGCTCCTCAGGGAGCGGTGTTGAGGATTGCGGTTGTCAATTTCGTTGGCAAACGAAATCAAGGATCTCAAGTCGGGGGGTTCATCGCGAGAAACAACATCTTGTAATTGATCATTGAGTCCCTTTAAAAAGACGGCTTTTAACACACTGTCGGTCCAGTCCACCTCTGCAGCCAATGTCCAGAACTCAATTGTGTAATCTGCCACAGACCTGGATCCCTGTGCAAAACTTAACAGACGGGAAGCGGCGTCAGCCTGATAATGCGGATGATCAAAGACCAGTTTAAACTCGAACTCAAAACTCAAAGCTGGTCTAACGCAGTGTTCGAGAATTTCGCCTCCGCCCATTGGAGTGCCCTCCCCCTCAGCAATCCACAAATATAGCGTGTCTTGGCAGCGTCCGATGTAAAACGGACTGGACGCTGTTGGAACATGGATAAGCATTGGAAGAGCAATCCCGACAGAGTTTAGGCTGACCTGTATATGGATCTGTGCCCCTCGACTCCAGAGGACCCAGCGGTGCCGTGGTCCCGGTGGCGGCAGCGGCGGCGGGAGCGAAGGGCGGGAGTGCGAGTAGCGTGGCAACCTGGTTTGTTAGCTGAGAAACTTCCTGGGTGAGGGTCTGGTTACAGTCGAGCAGGGTCCAGATTGTCTGTTCGTGTTGACTGATTATCACTCGGTGATGCGTAAAAGCCTGGGGAAGCGTTTGATCTGACCCTTGACCCTGACACTTGACCGTGTCTGTGTATGAATGTGATGAGTGAATATTAGCAGTGGACAGAGAGGACGATGGCGAAGCTTCATTTCCTCAGTTTAAACCAGGGCGGCTGTGGCCACAGTGTCTTTCCCACCTAAACCAAATAAACATCTTGCTCTGTTGACATTTACTGAGTAAAATATGGACACTCTGCTTTTGGGCGGCCTCTGGTGGTTGGTAGAGCACATTGCAGTTGTTGTGTTTCTATATTCATCATCTGTTTTCATTTCAGTTATAACTTGGGCAGTGGTCCTGTGAATATTGTCGTCAATGGGACTTTCAGTGACGGGAAGTGGCACCGAGTCAAAGCAGTCAGGTATTTTTATTATTATTTTAATTTTTTATGTTATTATTTATTTATTTATTTTTATTTTGCCATACAGTATTTCAAGAAAGTAAACTTTAGTTTTTTATAGTTTTGAAATACATACAGTATTGTGTTGAGGTGAATCCCACTCTCTACTTAAACACCATTAGTTGAGCGTCAGATCCACTCACCCACAGGTTGGTGGTGTGATTCCAGCTCCCACAGATGAATGCTGCTGTTGTGTCCTTGGGCAAGACACTTAACCCATCCCGCCCCAGTGTCTGTGTGCACTGGTGTGTGAATGTGTGAGTGGTTCCTTAATGTACAGCGCTTGGAGTGATTTTAAGGTGGAAAGGTGCTATCAGCATTTTAGTGTAGTTAAGTTTATAATCTAGTCCAGGGGTGGGTGACCTTTAACCCCCAAAGAGTCATTTGGACCCAGTTTCCACAGAAAAGAAAACACTGTGAGCCGTAAATACGTTTTTGACATCTAAAGTGAAGATAACACTGTATATATAGTTTTTTTTACCTTTACTCTTTGTATAAAGCACTACAGTATTTTCAGACTTTCTGCATAAATGTTTCTTGTTCTTCTGGTTAACGTTTCATCTGCTCCTGACCCTCTGCAGCGTCTGCATCTGTCGGGGCTGAAGTTTCATGTTTCAGGACTGTGAGCTGTCGTCTGAGGCCTGAGTTTGTTTTTAACATAGTTCATGGTGGAGAAAAGCTGCTCACAGACGTCTGTGGATCTGACCATCCAAATGCACATTTACTCATGTTTATGCCGGTGTCGGGGAAAGTCTCCATAAATGGAGGATAAACCGGCTTCTGCGGTCACAATAATCTTCCAATTATTGGTTGCCGACCCCTGATCTAGATGAATTTGGACAATGAATAGAAGTTGGCAGTTGGAATGCGGCTCTTTACAGTCACTGGGTTTATCACAAAAGGCCTGGTGTCAACTGTGGCTAGAGAGGCTAATAATGACATAAAAATGTGAAGTTGTGTAAGGCTGTAGGCTGCTCTGAGGTGTTGTGTATACTGTGTGTCCTGCAGAGATGGACAGTCTGGAAAGCTGACAGTGGACGACTACGGCGCAAAGACAGGCCGGGCTCCTGGAAAAATGAGACAGCTGAACATTAACGGGCCCCTGTATGTGGGTGAGTGACACTTAATGTTTTCAGATTGTAGAATGTGATCAGATCAGACACTGCCAGACGGGGCAGGAGAGAGCTGTTCCTATGGGTTACATCGTACTCTGTCGCAAGATATCTAAACGCTAAATTCACAAATGTTCAAGTCAATTCAGTTTATTTTTGTAAAACCCAAAATCACAACAGCAGTCGCCTCTTAGGGCTGGACATTATAATTGATTTAACCAAAAACAGTTAGAAAATCAACAGCGAAACAGCCATTTGTCAATATCAAATAAACAGTTTAACCAACATTCACAATAAAAAAAGCAAATGGAGAACTGTCTCTGAGCGCCCTCTGTCCTTAGACCCTCTTTCTCTTCTTTGACCAAATGACAACTAATGGACATGCGTGTGCAGATAAAGTTAAAATCTGTAGGTTCAGAGCCAACTCAAGGCTATGGGACAAAGAGGGGATAATCTAGGATAGGTATGGGGTCATCCAGGCAGGTGTTGGGTCATTCGGTCAGGTATTGGGTCATCCAGGCAGGTGCTGGGTCAACCAGGCAGCTATTGGGTCATCCAGGCAGGTAAAGGGCCATTCAGGCAGGTATGGGGTCATCCAGGCAGGTACTGGGTCATCCAGGCAGGTAAAGGGTCATTCAGGGAGGTGTTGGGTCATCCAGGTAGGTAAATGGTCATTCAGGCAGGTATGGGGTCATCCAGGCAGGTAAAGGGTCATTCAGAGAGGTATTGGGTCATCCAGGCAGATATTGGGTCATCCAGGCAGATATTTGGTCATCCAGGCAGGTGTTGCGTCATCCAGGGAGGTTTTGGGTCATCCAGGCAGGTAAACGGTCATTCAGGCAGGTATGGGGTCATCCAGGCAGGTATTGGATCATCCAGGCAGGTAAAGGGTCATTCAGGCAGTTATTGGATCATCCAGGCAGGTATTTGGTCATCCAGGCAGCTGTTGGGTCATCCGGGCAGGTGTTGGGTTTTGTTAGCCCCCTGTCCCAAGACAAATAGGGGACGGTAAAGCATTATCCTACCCCAGGACTCATGTCATAATAACATAAACCTCTACATTAAAGGTCCTATATCACGCAAAAGTGACTCAGACCTGGAGTTGTGTTTTGTTTTATTTACACATGTTTGAGTCACACTTTATTATTAGTCTGTATCATCTACAAACCTCAAAATGCTCAGTTCCACCTTGTGATGTCATGAAGGGGCATTTTTAAAAGTAACAGCTACGTTTAGTTCATTAAAGATTGGCAACTCCAGGACTAAAATGATCCAAATGATTCTAGTGAAGGTGTGTGGAGTTTAAAAACACAGTGGAGCACTTCCTGTATCACCACATGATGACATCACAAGGTGGAACAGAGTGTTTTCAGTTTGAGAGAAGAACTCAGCCTAAATCTACAGGTTTGTGTGTTAAACATGTGAGAATGAAACAAAACACAACTCCAGTTTGTCTGTTTGTGAGGAGGAAACAACTTTAGAACAGGTCAGAGGATAGTGTAATATGAGCCCTTTAAAAACACCCAAACTGATCCCTGAATGTTCAAAATGAAACCGCTCTCCACACGCTGACTCCAGGCTGATTACCTTGTTGTGTGTCGTTGTGTGTCGTTGTGTGTCGTGCAGGTGGCATGAAGGAGATCGCTCTGCACACAAACCGACAGTACCTGGGGGGACTGGTGGGCTGCGTGTCCCACTTCACTCTGTCCACAGACTATCACCTGGCCCTGGTGGAGGATGCAGCGGACGGCAAGAACATCAACACCTGCTCCACCTGAACCTTCGGAGGGTGGACATTTTGGGGTTTTTTTTACACACTGCAAAAAAGGAACGGCTATGAAAGTTACTATGACTGCTGGGTGTCTGCGTGAAATCTCAGTCGTTCAGGTCTGATCCAGAGTGAAAGACGAAGTTTAAATCTGTCAACGGGACAGGAAGTTGTAGGAGTGAAGACGTTTAGCTGCTTGTCCAGTACACTTCTTCAGTTCTGGTCAGATTTCTGCTGGACACTGCCTAATATCTGTCTGAAGAAGGAACTAATGACACTGAAACTGTAAACAGCTTTTGTTTTTTGTTACAGCCTTAATGGCCCTACTGGCTCGCTCTATTGTTCTCTTTGTTTCCCTTGTTTGCTTTGGGTCTGAAGGTGGAATTACAGATGGGGGAAGATGATGTCAAAGGCCTCCATTCCTGTTGAAAGATGGATTGTCTTTCCAAACAAAAATAGCTTCTTAATCCCCTCTCAAACCATTTATTTCCTTTGGTGTGAAATCACTCATTAGGGGCTTGAATCCAAACAAAAGGTGTTTCCAGTTTCAGTGTCGTTAGCGCCTCCTTCAGACAGATATAAGGCAGTGTCCAGCAGGAATCTGACCACAACTGAATAAGTGGCCTATAACCTTTTGTACAGTTACAGATTTTTCCTTTCTATTTTACTATTTTTGATCTATGATATAATGTATAATATTATTCACACACACAAAAGCTCCGAAGGGGGAGTGACTTAGTGCAGAGAGCAAAGGAGGAGGAGGTGGACGCCAAAAACGAAAGTGAAACTTAGAAAAAAAAACCCCGTGAACTCGTTGTTTTGGGTGAATATAGCATTTTCAAAACAATAAAAGGAAACATGATGATCTAAATGTGTAATATGTTAAGTCAGGACCTCCTCTTTAAAGAATCAGTTTTATAAAACATAAATAAACTATTCCAAACTTCATCGTCGTTCCTTTTTGGCAGTGTGGACCAAAACACCGGGACCAGCTTTAAACTTTTCCACCTTAAAACCAAAACAACAGCGACGTGAGTTATGTTTACAGAACGAAGGAGACGGACGAGAAAACGAGGACAAAAAGTAGGCCAATGACGGTTTTGGAATTTAAAAATAAATCTTTGCAAGGACATTTTTGGGATAATTCCATCTTTATTTTTGTACTGTAATCCTGACGTGAGCGCGTGTCGTTGGCCTAGAGCAGAGATAGAGCCGGACATGTCGTGTGGTTTGTCCTGATCTTATTTAAATGTAGATTTGTAGATTTGGGTTTAATACTGCACTTTTTGTGTTTTTAAAGGTCCAGCACTACGGAAAAGTGACTCCTGTAGCTTTAATCTGTGTTATAATGTCGTTATGTCGTCAAAAACAGACCTGGAGTTGTGTTTTGTTTCATTCACACGTGTTTGAGTCACTTTATTATTAGTCTGTTACATCTACAAAGATCAAAATGTGACGTTCCACCTTGTGATGTCATCAAGTGGGAGTTTAGAAGTGAACAGGTCAGACTAAAGAGGAGACGAGAGAAGGAGAGACAAGAGGAGGAGACGAGAGGAGGAGACAAGAGGAGGAGATGAGAGGAGGAGAGGAGATAAGAGGTTGAGAGGAGACAAAAGGAGAGGAGACAGGTGGGAGAGGAGGAGAGGAGAAAAAAGGAGGAGAGAAAGAAGACAAGAGGAGGAGAGGAAACAAGTGAAGGTGTGTGGAGTTTAAAAACACAGTGGAGCACTTCCTGTATCACCACATGATGACATCACAAGGTGGAACAGAGTGTTTTCAGTTTCAGAGAAGAACTGCAGAAAAAAAACACATCTGCAGGTCTGTTTGTGACGAGTGAACAACAGAACAGATCAGAGAGTGGTGTTACATCGGCCCTTTAAGCTGTTTTTTGTTTGTTTTTTGTGTGTTTTTTTCTGTTTTTTTTCTCGTGTACTCTCTGGATCTCTCTCAGATGCTGTTTGTTTTGTTTTTTTTCTTGTGTACTCTCTGGATCTCTCTCAGATGCTGTTTGTTTTTTGTTTTTTCTTGTGTACTCTCTGGATCTCTCTCCGATGCTGTTTGTTTTGTTTTTTTCTTGTGTACTCTCTGGATCTCTCTCAGATGCTGTTTGTTTTGTTTTTTTCTTGTGTACTCTCTGGATCTCTCTCAGATGCTGTTTGTTTTGTTTTTTTTTCTTGTGTACTCTCTGGATCTCTCTCAGATGCTGTTTGTTTTTTGTTTTTTCTTGTGTACTCTCTGGATCTCTCTCCGATGCTGTTTGTTTTGTTTTTTTCTTGTGTACTCTCTGGATCTCTCTCAGATGCTGTTTGTTTTGTTTTTTTTCTTGTGTACTCTCTGGATCTCTCTCAGATGCTGTTTGTTTTTTGTTTTTTCTTGTGTACTCTCTGGATCTCTCTCCGATGCTGTTTGTTTTGTTTTTTTCTTGTGTACTCTCTGGATCTCTCTCAGATGCTGTTTGTTTTGTTTTTTTCTTGTGTACTCTCTGGATCTCTCTCAGATGCTGTTTGTTTTGTTTTTTTCTTGTGTACTCTCTGGATCTCTCTCAGATGCTGTTTGTTTTGTTTTTTTTCTTGTGTACTCTCTGGATCTCTCTCAGATGCTGTTTGTTTTGTTTTGTTTTTTTTCTTGTGTACTCTCTGGATCTCTCTCCGATGCTGTTTGTTTTGTTTTTTTCTTGTGTACTCTCTGGATCTCTCTCAGATGCTGTTTGTTTTGTTTTTTTCTTGTGTACTCTCTGGATCTCTCTCAGATGCTGTTTGTTTTGTTTTTTTCTTGTGTACTCTCTGGATCTCTCTCCGATGCTGTTTGTTTTGTTTTTTTCTTGTGTACTCTCTGGATCTCTCTCAGATGCTGTTTGTTTTGTTTTTTTCTTGTGTACTCTCTGGATCTCTCTCAGATGCTGTTTGTTTTGTTTTTTTTCTTGTGTACTCTCTGGATCTCTCTCAGATGCTGTTTGTTTTTTTGTTTTTTTCTTGTGTACTCTCTGGATCTCTCTCAGATGCTGTTTGTTTTGTTTTTTTTCTTGTGTACTCTCTGGATCTCTCTCAGATGCTGTTTGTTTTGTTTTTTTTCTTGTGTACTCTCTGGATCTCTCTCAGATGCTGTTTGTTTTGTTTTTTTTCTTGTGTACTCTCTGGATCTCTCTCAGATGCTGTTTGTTTTGTTTTTTTTCTTGTGTACTCTCTGGATCTCTCTCAGATGCTGTTTGTTTTGTTTTTTTCTTGTGTACTCTCTGGATCTCTCTCAGATGCTGTTTGTTTTGTTTTGTTTTTTTTTCTTGTGTACTCTCTGGATCTCTCTCAGATGCTGTTTGTTTTGTTTTGTTTTTTTCTTGTGTACTCTCTGGATCTCTCTCAGATGCTGTTTGTTTTGTTTTTTTCTTTTGTACTCTCTGGATCTCTCTCAGATGCTGTTTGTTTTGTTTTTTTCTTGTGTACTCTCTGGATCTCTCTCAGATGCTGTTTGTTTTGTTTTTTTCTTGTGTACTCTCTGGATCTCTCTCAGATGCTGTTTTGTTTTTTTCTTGTGTACTCTCTGGATCTCTCTCAGATGCTGTTTGTTTTGTTTTTTTCTTATGTACTCTCTGGATCTCTCTCCGATGCTGTTTGTTTTGTTTTTTTCTTGTGTACTCTCTGGATCTCTCTCAGATGCTGTTTTTTTTCTTGTGTACTCTCTGGATCTCTCTCAGATGCTGTTTGTTTAGTTTTTTTTCTTGTGTACTCTCTGGATCTCTCTCAGATGCTGTTTGTTTTGTTTTTTTCTCGTGTACTCTCTGGATCTCTCTCAGATGCTGTTTGTTTTGTTTTTGTCTCGTGTACTCTCTGGATCTCTCTCAGATGCTGTTTGTTTTGTTTTTTTCTTGTGTACTCTCTGGATCTCTCTCAGATGCTGTTTGTTTTGTTTTTTTCTTGTGTACTCTCTGGATCTCTCTCAGATGCTGTTTGTTTTGTTTTTTTCTTGTGTACTCTCTGGATCTCTCTCAGATGCTGTTTGTTTTGTTTTTTTTCTTGTGTACTCTCTGGATCTCTCTCAGATGCTGTTTGTTTACTTTTTTTTCTTGTGTACTCTGTGGATCTCTCTCAGATGCTGTTTGTTTTTTGTTTTTTCTTGTGTACTCTCTGGATCTCTCTCAGATGCTGTTTGTTTTTTTCTTGTGTACTCTCTGGATCTCTCTCAGATGCTGTTTGTTTTTTTCTCGTGTACTCTCTGGATCTCTCTCAGATGCTGTTTGTTTTGTTTTTGTCTCGTGTACTCTCTGGATCTCTCTCAGATGCTGTTTGTTTTGTTTTTTTCTTGTGTACTCTCTGGATCTCTCTCAGATGCTGTTTTGTTTTTTTCTTGTGTACTCTGTGGATCTCTCTCAGATGCTGTTTGTTTTTTGTTTTTTTTCTTGTGTACTCTCTGGATCTCTCTCAGATGCTGTTTGTTTTTTTCTCGTGTACTCTCTGGATCTCTCTCAGATGCTGTTTGTTTTTTTTCTTGTGTACTCTCTGGATCTCTCTCAGATGCTGTTTGTTTTTTTCTTGTGTACTCTCTGGATCTCTCTCAGATGCTGTTTGTTTAGTTTTTTTCTTGTGTACTCTCTGGATCTCTCTCAGATGCTGTTTGTTTTGTTTTTTTCTTGTGTACTCTCTGGATCTCTCTCAGATGCTGTTTGTTTTGTTTTGTTCTTGTGTACTCTCTGGATCTCTCTCAGATGCTGTTTGTTTTGTTTTTTTTCTTGTGTACTCTCTGGATCTCTCTCAGATGCTGTTTGTTTTGTTTTTTTCTTGTGTACTCTCTGGATCTCTCTCAGATGCTGTTTGTTTTGTTTTTTTTCTTGTGTACTCTCTGGATCTCTCTCAGATGCTGTTTGTTTTGTTTTTTTTCTTGTGTACTCTCTGGATCTCTCTCAGATGCTGTTTGTTTTGTTTTTTTCTTGTGTACTCTCTGGATCTCTCTCAGATGCTGTTTGTTTTGTTTTTTTTCTTGTGTACTCTCTGGATCTCTCTCAGATGCTGTTTGTTTTGTTTTTTTTCTTGTGTACTCTCTGGATCTCTCTCAGATGCTGTTTGTTTTGTTTTTTTCTTGTGTACTCTCTGGATCTCTCTCAGATGCTGTTTGTTTTGTTTTTTTTCTTGTGTACTCTCTGGATCTCTCTCAGATGCTGTTTGTTTTGTTTTTTTCTTGTGTACTCTCTGGATCTCTCTCAGATGCTGTTTGTTTTGTTTTTTTCTTGTGTACTCTCTGGATCTCTCTCAGATGCTGTTTGTTTTGTTTTTTTCTTGTGTACTCTCTGGATCTCTCTCAGATGCTGTTTGTTTTGTTTTTTTTCTTGTGTACTCTCTGGATCTCTCTCAGATGCTGTTTGTTTTGTTTTTTTTCTTGTGTACTCTCTGGATCTCTCTCAGATGCTGTTTGTTTTGTTTTTTTCTTGTGTACTCTCTGGATCTCTCTCAGATGCTGTTTGTTTTGTTTTTTTTCTTGTGTACTCTCTGGATCTCTCTCAGATGCTGTTTGTTTTGTTTTTTTCTTGTGTACTCTCTGGATCTCTCTCAGATGCTGGTCATACGGCGTCTGATGATGTCACGGTGAATCTAAAAAAAACATCTGATATGTGACAGTTGTAAACAAATACGTCACTGCAAAAAAGACCAGATTAATTAGATTGAAAAACTGTCAGAATCTCTTCATATCAAGATAATAACATGAATTCAAGCCATTTAAATTTAAAGGTGCACTATGTGACTTTTCATTTAGGGGTTCGCCACCGTGAAGATGTAACAGCTTTGCCCAGAATGTTCCATAGTATGTCATTAAACTAAAATATCCTACATGTACTCCATTACTTGTTAGTGCTAAAAACAGGCATTGGTAAATGAGTTAAATGCCATACAGTGGAACATTCCGGTAAAACAATAACATCTCCATGGAGACGAGGAGGTAGTGTGTTTCAGGTTGTGTTTCAGGTTGTGTTTCAGGTTGTGTTTCAGGTTGTGTTTCAGGTTGTGTTTCAGTGTGACGTCTGTACATATCTGTTCAAACACTGTTCTTTAGTTAAACGACGCTCTGTTGTTTCGTGTTTCTCTTGTTTTTGGATCAGACTCTGTGGAGTAAAGACACATTCTGGGACTTTTTGTGTAAATAAATACATAAAGAATGATTTCTGTGCTTGTGTTTTTTCTCTGCGTTACTACAATTATTACTACTACTACTACTGCTGCTACTACTACTACTACTACTGCTGCTACTACTACCATTATTACACTACTAGTACTCCCACTGCTACTACTATAAATACTATTATACTACTACTCCTACAATGCACTTTGAATTACCTTGTGTACAAATTGTGCTATACAAATAAACTTGCCTTGCCTTACTACTACTGCTCCTTATCGTGCTACAGTAGTGTGTCATTAAATACATAAATACATTTAATAAATTCTTAAATCTTACATACTCCACATTGCCTTTACAGAACTGTCTCATTTCCAATGTTGTGGTTATTGTTATTATTGTTGTTAAATCTGAGCCACTTTATCCTCAACAAAAGCTCAATCTTCAGCAGAATGAGCTCTGAATGTGTACTCTGAATGTGTACTCTGTGATGTGTACTCTGAATGTGTACTCTGAATGTGTACTCTGAATGTGTACTCTGTGATGTGTACTCTGAATGTGTACTCTGAATGTGTACTCTGAATGTGTACTCTGAATGTGTACTCTGTGATGTGTACTCTGAATGTGTACTCTGAATGTGTACTCTGAATGTGTACTCTGAATGTGTACTCTGAATGTGTACTCTGAATGTGTACTCTGTGATGTGTACTCTGAATGTGTACTCTGAATGTGTACTCTGTGATGTGTACTCTGAATGTGTACTCTGAATGTGTACTCTGTGATGTGTACTCTGAATGTGTACTCTGAATGTGTACTCTGAATGTGTACTCTGAATGTGTACTCTGAATGTGTACTCTGTGATGTGTACTCTGAATGTGTACTCTGAATGTGTACTCTGTGATGTGTACTCTGAATGTGTACTCTGAATGTGTACTCTGAATGTGTACTCTGTGATGTGTACTCTGAATGTGTACTCTGAATGTGTACTCTGTGATGTGTACTCTGAATGTGTACTCTGAATGTGTACTCTGAATGTGTACTCTGAATGTGTACTCTGTGATGTGTACTCTGAATGTGTACTCTGAATGTGTACTCTGTGATGTGTACTCTGAATGTGTACTCTGAATGTGTACTCTGAATGTGTACTCTGTGATGTGTACTCTGAATGTGTACTCTGAATGTGTACTCTGAATGTGTACTCTGAATGTGTACTCTGTGATGTGTACTCTGAATGTGTACTCTGAATGTGTACTCTGAATGTGTACTCTGAATGTGTACTCTGAATGTGTACTCTGTGATGTGTACTCTGAATGTGTACTCTGAATGTGTACTCTGAATGTGTACTCTGAATGTGTACTCTGAATGTGTACTCTGTGATGTGTACTCTGAATGTGTACTCTGAATGTGTACTCTGTGATGTGTACTCTGTGATGTGTACTCTGAATGTGTACTCTGAATGTGTACTCTGAATGTGTACTCTGAATGTTTACTCTGAATGTGTACTCTGTGATGTGTACTCTGAATGTGTACTCTGAATGTGTACTCTGAATGTGTACTCTGAATGTGTACTCTGAATGTGTACTCTGTGATGTGTACTCTGTGATGTGTACTCTGAATGTGTACTCTGAATGTGTACTCTGAATGTGTACTCTGAATGTGTACTCTGTGATGTGTACTCTGAATGTGTACTCTGAATGTGTACTCTGAATGTGTACTCTGAATGTATACTCTGAATGTGTACTCTGAATGTATTCTCTGAATGTATTCTCTGAATGTGTACTCTGTGATGTGTACTCTGAATGTGTACTCTGAATGTGTACTCTGAATGTGTACTCTGAATGTGTACTCTGAATGTGTACTCTGAATGTGTACTCTGTGATGTGTACTCTGAATGTGTACTCTGAATGTGTACTCTGAATGTGTACTCTGTGATGTGTACTCTGAATGTGTACTCTGAATGTGTACTCTGAATGTGTACTCTGAATGTGTACTCTGAATGTGTACTCTGTGATGTGTACTCTGAATGTGTACTCTGAATGTGTACTCTGTGATGTGTACTCTGAATGTGTACTCTGAATGTGTACTCTGAATGTGTACTCTGTGATGTGTACTCTGAATGTGTACTCTGAATGTGTACTCTGTGATGTGTACTCTGAATGTGTACTCTGAATGTGTACTCTGTGATGTGTACTCTGAATGTGTACTCTGAATGTGTACTCTGTGATGTCTACTCTGAATGTGTACTCTGAATGTGTACTCTGAATGTGTACTCTGAATGTGTACTCTGAATGTGTACTCTGAATGTGTACTCTGAATGTGTACTCTGGATGTGTACTCTGTGATGTGTACTCTGAATGTGTACTCTGAATGTGTACTCTGTGATGTGTACTCTGAATGTGTACTCTGAATGTGTACTCTGTGATGTCTACTCTGAATGTGTACTCTGTGATGTGTACTCTGAATGTGTACTCTGTATGTGTACTTTGAATGTGTACTCTGAATGTGTACTCTGTGATGTGTACTCTGAATGTGTACTCTGAATGTGTACTCTGAATGTGTACTCTGAATGTGTACTCTGTGATGTGTACTCTGAATGTGTACTCTGAATGTGTACTCTGAATGTGTACTCTGTGATGTGTACTCTGAATGTGTACTCTGAATGTGTACTCTGAATGTGTACTCTGTGATGTGTACTCTGAATGTGTACTCTGAATGTGTACTCTGTGATGTCTACTCTGAATGTGTACTCTGTGATGTGTACTCTGAATGTGTACTCTGTATGTGTACTCTGAATGTGTACTCTGAATGTGTACTCTGTGATGTGTACTCTGAATGTGTACTCTGAATGTGTACTCTGAATGTGTACTCTGTGATGTGTACTCTGAATGTGTACTCTGAATGTGTACTCTGAATGTGTACTCTGTGATGTGCACTCTGAATGTGTACTCTGAATGTGTACTCTGAATGTGTACTCTGTGATGTGTACTCTGAATGTGTACTCTGAATGTGTACTCTGTGATGTGTACTCTGAATGTGTACTCTGAATGTGTACTCTGTGATGTGCACTCTGAATGTGTACTCTGAATGTGTACTCTGTGATGTGTACTCTGTGATGTGTACTCTGAATGTGTACTCTGAATGTGTACTCTGTGATGTGTACTCTGTGATGTGTACTCTGAATGTGTACTCTGTGATGTGCACTCTGAATGTGTACTCTGAATGTGTACTCTGTGATGTGTACTCTGAATGTGTACTCTGAATGTGTACTCTGAATGTGTACTCTGTGATGTGTACTCTGAATGTGTACTCTGAATGTGTACTCTGTGATGTGTACTCTGTGATGTGTACTCTGAATGTGTACTCTGAATGTGTACTCTGAATGTGTACTCTGTGATGTGTACTCTGAATGTGTACTCTGAATGTGTACTCTGAATGTGTACTCTGAATGTGTACTCTGTGATGTGTACTCTGAATGTGTACTCTGAATGTGTACTCTGTGATGTGTACTCTGTGATGTGTACTCTGAATGTGTACTCTGAATGTGTACTCTGTGATGTGTACTCTGTGATGTGTACTCTGAATGTGTACTCTGAATGTGTACTCTGAATGTGTACTCTGTGATGTGTACTCTGAATGTGTACTCTGAATGTGTACTCTGTGATGTGTACTCTGTGATGTGTACTCTGAATGTGTACTCTGAATGTGTACTCTGTGATGTGTACTCTGTGATGTGTACTCTGAATGTGTACTCTGAATGTGTACTCTGAATGTGTACTCTGTGATGTGTACTCTGAATGTGTACTCTGAATGTGTACTCTGTGATGTGTACTCTGAATGTGTACTCTGTGATGTGTACTCTGTGATGTGTACTCTGAATGTGTACTCTGAATGTGTACTCTGTGATGTGTACTCTGTGATGTGTACTCTGAATGTGTACTCTGAATGTGTACTCTGTGATGTGTACTCTGTGATGTGTACTCTGAATGTGTACTCTGAATGTGTACTCTGAATGTGTACTCTGTGATGTGTACTCTGAATGTGTACTCTGAATGTGTACTCTGAATGTGTACTCTGAATGTGTACTCTGTGATGTGTACTCTGAATGTGTACTCTGAATGTGTACTCTGTGATGTGTACTCTGTGATGTGTACTCTGAATGTGTACTCTGAATGTGTACTCTGTGATGTGTACTCTGTGATGTGTACTCTGAATGTGTACTCTGAATGTGTACTCTGAATGTGTACTCTGAATGTGTACTCTGTGATGTGTACTCTGAATGTGTACTCTAAATGTGTACTCTGTGATGTGTACTCTGTGATGTGTACTCTGAATGTGTACTCTGAATGTGTACTCTGTGATGTGTACTCTGTGATGTGTACTCTGAATGTGTACTCTGAATGTGTACTCTGAATGTGTACTCTGAATGTGTACTCTGTGATGTGTACTCTGAATGTGTACTCTGAATGTGTACTCTGAATGTGTACTCTGTGATGTGTACTCTGAATGTGTACTCTGAATGTGTACTCTGAATGTGTACTCTGAATGTGTACTCTGAATGTATACTCTGAATGTGTACTCTGAATGTATTCTCTGAATGTGTACTCTGTGATGTGTACTCTGAATGTGTACTCTGAATGTGTACTCTGAATGTGTACTCTGAATGTGTACTCTGAATGTGTACTCTGAATGTATACTCTGGATGTGTACTCTGTGACATGTACTCTGAATGTGTACTCTGAATGTGTACTCTGAATGTGTACTCTGAATGTGTACTCTGTGATGTGTACTCTGAATGTGTACTCTGAATGTGTACTCTGAATGTGTACTCTGAATGTGTACTCTGTGATGTGTACTCTGAATGTGTACTATGAATGTGTACTCTGAATGTATACTCTGGATGTGTACTCTGTGACATGTACTCTGAATGTGTACTCTGAATGTGTACTCTGAATGTGTACTATGTGATGTGTACTCTGAATATGTACTCTGAATGTGTACTCTGAATGTGTACTCTGTGATGTGTACTCTGAATGTGTACTCTGAATGTGTACTCTGAATGTATACTCTGGATGTGTACTCTGTGACATGTACTCTGAATGTGTACTCTGAATGTGTACTCTGAATGTGTACTCTGAATGTGTACTCTGTGATGTGTACTCTGAATGTGTACTCTGAATGTGTACTCTGAATGTGTACTCTGAATGTGTACTCTGTGATGTGTACTCTGAATGTGTACTCTGAATGTATACTCTGGATGTGTACTCTGTGACGTGTACTCTGAATGTGTACTCTGAATGTGTACTCTGAATGTGTACTCTGTGATGTGTACTCTGAATGTGTACTCTGAATGTGTACTCTGAATGTATACTCTGGATGTGTACTCTGTGACGTGTACTCTGAATGTGTACTCTGAATGTGTACTCTGAATGTGTACTCTGAATGTGTACTCTGAATGTGTACTCTGTGATGTGTACTCTGAATGTGTACTCTGAATGTGTACTCTGAATGTGTACTCTGAATGTGTACTCTGTGATGTGTACTCTGAATGTGTACTCTGAATGTGTACTCTGAATGTGTACTCTGAATGTGTACTCTGAATGTGTACTCTGTGATGTGTACTCTGAATGTGTACTCTGAATGTGTACTCTGTGATGTGTACTCTGAATGTGTACTCTGAATGTGTACTCTGTGATGTCTACTCTGAATGTGTACTCTGTGATGTGTACTCTGAATGTGTACTCTGAATGTGTACTCTGAATGTGTACTCTGAATGTGTACTCTGAATGTGTACTCTGGATGTGTACTCTGTGATGTGTACTCTGAATGTGTACTCTGAATGTGTACTCTGTGATGTGTACTCTGAATGTGTACTCTGAATGTGTACTCTGTGATGTGTACTCTGAATGTGTACTCTGAATGTGTACTCTGAATGTGTACTCTGAATGTGTACTCTGTGATGTGTACTCTGAATGTGTACTCTGAATGTGTACTCTGAATGTGTACTCTGTGATGTGTACTCTGTGATGTGTACTCTGAATGTGTACTCTGAATGTGTACTCTGAATGTGTACTCTGAATGTGTACTCTGTGATGTGTACTCTGTGATGTGTACTCTGAATGTGTACTCTGTGATGTGCACTCTGAATGTGTACTCTGAATGTGTACTCTGTGATGTGTACTCTGTGATGTGTACTCTGAATGTGTACTCTGAATGTGTACTCTGAATGTGTACTCTGTGATGTGTACTCTGAATGTGTACTCTGAATGTGTACTCTGAATGTGTACTCTGAATGTGTACTCTGTGATGTGTACTCTGAATGTGTACTCTGAATGTGTACTCTGTGATGTGTACTCTGTGATGTGTACTCTGAATGTGTACTCTGAATGTGTACTCTGTGATGTGTACTCTGTGATGTGTACTCTGAATGTGTACTCTGAATGTGTACTCTGAATGTGTACTCTGAATGTGTACTCTGTGATGTGTACTCTGAATGTGTACTCTGAATGTGTACTCTGTGATGTGTACTCTGTGATGTGTACTCTGAATGTGTACTCTGAATGTGTACTCTGTGATGTGTACTCTGTGATGTGTACTCTGAATGTGTACTCTGAATGTGTACTCTGAATGTGTACTCTGTGATGTGTACTCTGAATGTGTACTCTGAATGTGTACTCTGTGATGTGTACTCTGAATGTGTACTCTGTGATGTGTACTCTGTGATGTGTACTCTGAATGTGTACTCTGAATGTGTACTCTGTGATGTGTACTCTGTGATGTGTACTCTGAATGTGTACTCTGAATGTGTACTCTGTGATGTGTACTCTGTGATGTGTACTCTGAATGTGTACTCTGTGATGTGCACTCTGAATGTGTACTCTGAATGTGTACTCTGTGATGTGTACTCTGAATGTGTACTCTGAATGTGTACTCTGAATGTGTACTCTGAATGTGTACTCTGTGATGTGTACTCTGAATGTGTACTCTGAATGTGTACTCTGTGATGTGTACTCTGTGATGTGTACTCTGAATGTGTACTCTGAATGTGTACTCTGAATGTGTACTCTGTGATGTGTACTCTGAATGTGTACTCTGAATGTGTACTCTGAATGTGTACTCTGAATGTGTACTCTGTGATGTGTACTCTGAATGTGTACTCTGAATGTGTACTCTGTGATGTGTACTCTGTGATGTGTACTCTGAATGTGTACTCTGAATGTGTACTCTGTGATGTGTACTCTGTGATGTGTACTCTGAATGTGTACTCTGAATGTGTACTCTGAATGTGTACTCTGAATGTGTACTCTGTGATGTGTACTCTGAATGTGTACTCTGTGATGTGTACTCTGAATGTGTACTCTGTGATGTGTACTCTGAATGTGTACTCTGAATGTGTACTCTGAATGTGTACTCTGTGATGTGTACTCTGAATGTGTACTCTGAATGTGTACTCTGAATGTGTACTCTGTGATGTGTACTCTGAATGTGTACTCTGAATGTGTACTCTGAATGTGTACTCTGTGATGTGTACTCTGAATGTGTACTCTGAATGTGTACTCTGAATGTGTACTCTGTGATGTGTACTCTGTGATGTGTACTCTGAATGTGTACTCTGAATGTGTACTCTGTGATGTGTACTCTGAATGTGTACTCTGAATGTGTACTCTGAATGTGTACTCTGAATGTGTACTCTGTGATGTGTACTCTGTGATGTGTACTCTGAATGTGTACTCTGAATGTGTACTCTGAATGTGTACTCTGAATGTGTACTCTGTGATGTGTACTCTGAATGTGTACTCTGAATGTGTACTCTGAATGTGTACTCTGTGATGTGTACTCTGAATGTGTACTCTGTGATGTGTACTCTGTGATGTGTACTCTGAATGTGTACTCTGAATGTGTACTCTGTGATGTGTACTCTGAATGTGTACTCTGAATGTGTACTCTGAATGTGTACTCTGAATGTGTACTCTGTGATGTGTACTCTGTGATGTGTACTCTGAATGTGTACTCTGAATGTGTACTCTGTGATGTGTACTCTGAATGTGTACTCTGAATGTGTACTCTGAATGTGTACTCTGAATGTGTACTCTGTGATGTGTACTCTGTGATGTGTACTCTGAATGTGTACTCTGAATGTGTACTCTGAATGTGTACTCTGAATGTGTACTCTGAATGTGTACTCTGTGATGTGTACTCTGAATGTGTACTCTGAATGTGTACTCTTAATGTGTACTCTGAATGTGTACTCTGAATGTGTACTCTGGATGTGTACTCTGTGATGTGTACTCTGAATGTGTACTCTGAATGTGTACTCTGTGATGTCTACTCTGAATGTGTACTCTGAATGTGTACTTTGAATGTGTACTCTGAATGTGTACTCTGAATGTGTACTCTGAATGTGTACTCTGAATGTGTACTCTGTGATGTGTACTCTGTGATGTGTACTCTGAATGTGTACTCTGAATGTGTACTCTGAATGTGTACTCTGAATGTGTACTCTGTGATGTGTACTCTGTGATGTGTACTCTGAATGTGTACTCTGAATGTGTACTCTGAATGTGTACTCTGAATGTGTACTCTGTGATGTGTACTCTGAATGTGTACTCTGAATGTGTACTCTTAATGTGTACTCTGAATGTGTACTCTGAATGTGTACTCTGGATGTGTACTCTGTGATGTGTACTCTGAATGTGTACTCTGAATGTGTACTCTGTGATGTCTACTCTGAATGTGTACTCTGTGATGTGTACTCTGAATGTGTACTCTGAATGTGTACTTTGAATGTGTACTCTGAATGTGTACTCTGAATGTGTACTCTGAATGTGTACTCTGAATGTGTACTCTGTGATGTGTACTCTGAATGTGTACTCTGAATGTGTACTCTGAATGTGTACTCTGAATGTGTACTCTGAATGTGTACTCTGTGATGTGTACTCTGAATGTGTACTCTGAATGTGTACTCTGAATGTGTACTCTGAATGTGTACTCTGAATGTGTACTCTGTGATGTGTACTCTGTGATGTGTACTCTGAATGTGTACTCTGAATGTGTACTTTGAATGTGTACTCTGAATGTGTACTCTGAATGTGTACTCTGAATGTGTACTCTGAATGTGTACTCTGTGATGTGTACTCTGAATGTGTACTCTGAATGTGTACTCTGAATGTGTACTCTGAATGTGTACTCTGTGATGTGTTCAGTCTGAAGTCGTGTTAGAACTGAGTTAAATGTCAGAATGGCGTCACGAACAGGATCCTCCTCCATTCATCCTGTTGGTGACATCATTGTGTGAAGGAGCTGCTGTTACTGAACAACTATTAACTCTAACACAGGACATATTTAGATCAGTCCTCACCCAAAACAACGGATTAACATGTTTGCTAAGTCGCTCCCCCTTCAGAGCACGACCACATCACAATCAGCTGCATCAGACTAATGAAACTACTGCACATCACACCAGGTTTGTCATAGTGTACAGTTTGTGTCATGTTTTTGTGTATTTACGGAGGATTGTAGTGTGGAGCATGGGTGATGTCAGCTTGTGGGCGGAGCCTCGTACATGGGTGATGTTGGCTTGTGGGCGGAGCCTCGTACATGGGTGATGTCGGCTTGTGGGCGGAGCCTCGTACATGGGTGATGTCGGCTTGTGGGCGGAGCCTCGTACATAGGTCATGTTGGCTTGTGGGCGGAGCCTCGTACATAGGTCATGTTGGCTTGTGGGCGGAGCCTCGTACATAGGTCATGTTGGCTTGTGGGCGGAGCCTCGTACATAGGTCATGTTGGCTTGTGGGCGGAGCCTTGTACATGGGTCATGTCAGCTTGTGGGCAGAGCTTTGGACAGGATCTTACAGCTAAATGTAAGAAGGGTTTATATAGGGCCCTGGAGAGATCTCTAGATTACTCAAACATGCATGGATGACACATAAAACCTCTTCAGACGTGTTTTTGATGAGGAAACACCGTTATAACTTGGTAGAAAGATACAAAAAATGATTTTGGTCAAGCCTACTTTCCTGGAAATGAATTAACATCTCCATGGAGACAACTGGGTGGCAGACCCTCCACCTGTAAAGTTACACAGTGTGCCTTTGTAAATATAAATATATCTAAAAATAAGGCCTTATACTACATCATGGTCAATTATATAACCTACGAATAATGACACTGCGTTCATCATGGAGTTATTTTGTGATCGTTTATCCTCTGATCTGAAGGTTGGTGGTTCTAGACCAGCTCTCAACATAAATATCCTTGGTTGTGATTCCAGCTCCCACAGGTGAATGCTGTGGTTGTGTCCTCGGGCAGCACACTTAACCCCCTCGCCCCCTGTGTGTGTGTGTGTGTGTGTGTGTACACTGGTGTATGAAAGCATTTCAAACAACAGAAACAGCAGCACAATCTAACATGTGTTTAATATATTCTCCAGATTAACATTTATAAATGAGCAGAGTGAAGGTCACACTGCTGTCCCCATCTGTGTCCAGCTCTTCAAAAAGTCCACTACAATCCACTTCATTCTGAATGAGACAAAACAGAGAACGTTTTCATTCAGGGACTGTCCAGTAGAGTCGGATTAACATCACAAGAATCCCTATAGTTTAAAGGGTTTCATGTGTTTCTGAATCTGACTTGGTTTGTATATAAAACCTGTGCTAAATATTTATCAGCGTTTTACATCAGTTATGTGGCAGTTTTGGAAGAAAAGTTGAGAAAAAAGTACAAAAATACAGGAAGTAGCACTGAGTTGTTACGTCATCAACACAGAAAAGTCCATCCAAAAAACAAAGACAGTTTAGGTACAAGAAAGACATTTTTCTTACACCTTAAACCTTCACTGCATAGAGTTTATGTAATTTATTTGTTTTAGTATAATCATAACTATTGTGTCATTTAGACAATAGGCTCTGTGCAAAACCACGCCCTCTACCTCACTGTTAGCGTCTGTACTTCCTGTCCAGTTTTATCTTTATGAGGTTTTTCCCAAGTCAGAGGCATAATAAATATTAAAACAACAACACAAAGTATTCTACATATAAAATAACTGGGTAGTCTTGTTTTTATTGTTAGCTTTGAGATACAGTGAGCTAGCTAGCGTCCTGCTGTGCACAGAGCCTGTTTAATCCTTGTTTACATTGTGGTTGCTAGGTAACAGTTATGGAACCAGAAAGTAAAAGTATAAACTACACCAAAAATTAAAAATCTAGCAAAAAGTAGACAAGATGTTTTGGAAAATCTTCAGACTGATGTAATAAGACATATTTACAGGTCTATTTGGCCCAGAAAGTCTCATACTGTTTAAATTTGTATTGACACAAAGTTCATGTGCTGTGACTTAAGTAACAGCTCCATAAAACATTTGGATAGGTTTTGTGTCATTGTATTTTTGTTTAAAGGGTAAAAAAAGTGGTGTTCAGTGTCTGCTCGGTGAGAGTGCTTTTCCCCTCTGAGTGTTTGTTAAACACAGATCACATTAGCCCCATTGCTTTAGTCGGGTCTGACACCTCACTCACTTGTGTTTTTGAAAGAAATCTCCAAACATCTGATGCACAAATGTTGAAGCTTCTCACAACTTATCAAATATATTCGCACAAAAAGTTATGTTCACGTTTTTAACCCTTTACAATTTTGCATCATTTTAGTGAAAGTCCCTTTGTTCTGACCTCTCCAAATTAAAAAGATCACCATTATTAAATCCTCAGTAGTAAATACAGAAGTTTGAGGTCTTTGTAAAGGTAACACCTTATAGTTTTACCCACAGGTTTCAGAATCACTGTGAGTTTGTCTGCTGAGCATTTAAACACTCTGGTACACACAGAAAGAAAACACAATGTACATGATTTTGTGTGGTCTTCTCTGTGTCATTATAACAGTCTCTTTGTTGCTGGAAGCACAGGGGGATATTGTGGTTTAAACATTTCACTGGAGTTTTGACATGTCACTTCCTGCACTTCTGCCCTGTGTGTCTTGTCACTGCCCGGGTTGATGTACACAAGATGATGATGCTTCAACAACCGCAACAGCCAATGAGCACATCTGACATGTCAACGTCCCCCATGTGTCTAAGGAAAAACACAAACATGCACAGAAGCCATGCTAAAGATTACACACAATATATTTTACCTACAATTATGTCAACAGAAGAATAAACCACACTGACCGATCAGGAACAGCATCCAGTCCAAAACATAAGGTCCTCTACTCCTGAGTCCACGGTGGAATCTTCACTCTTTGCCACAAACTGCTCCAGGTCAGACATGCCTTTAGTTTAATTTGTACAAACATGTTTTGTCATGTTTAGAGCACAAAACTGCTGCAAAACAACAGTGTGTAAAATTATGTACCCAATACACAGATCTCTGCATCCATCCAGCTTCTTTTCCTCACACGTATTTACGGAAAACCATGTCATGTCATACATCATCATGTTCCACTGCTCATTGGCTGTAAGGGGAAAACATCACTAAACTTGTGTAATGTAAATGCTGATTCTACAAGGGGGAGAAAAGTAAACTTTCAGTCATCTGTAGCACTGATTCACTGTCTGGGGCTCCAGTAACCCACAACCCCCACCTTATTGGCCAACACTGGTGTTAATCAGAAGCTAACACGTTTGTTTAGCCCTGAGCAACAAAGTTGGTGCTGTCAGAAGTTTATTATGCATGAAATCAACAAAAGAAAGGCAAAAAAGTGATGGAGCAGATTTCACATTTGGAATACTTTCCTGCAGCAGATTGTGATTCTAATCGTGATTATTTTGGCCACAATAATCGTAAGTCCACATTTTAATATCATCCCATCCCTACTTGAGAGCAGGTGAGTTAGCATGCGAACAATGCACTTCCTGATTATAATTAGATATAGACAGAACTCAAGAGCGGCTCATAAGTCACATTTTATTAAAATATGTGGAAACAAGCAGATGCAGGACATTTAAATCATTACAAATAAAGTGAATCTTAACACTATATTTTATTCACATATATATTTTTTTGTTTTAACTGAAATGTCAGACTCATTTAAAGATGAAAGCAGAGCTGTGATTGGCTCAGAAGCTGTGCTCGGTGGTGACCTCAGCGCCGATGTCATCATACTCCTCCTCCTGCTGGCCCGTCTCCATGGAAACGACATGTGCACTTCCTGTGGGCGGAGTCAAGACAAACAATTAGCCCAAACTGGGGTTGTGTTCAGATGCCCTCCCACAGCCCCTCTCTGCTCCACACTGCCCCCCAGTGACCTGAAACCTGTGTCTGTGTAATACCTCTTTTATCCAGCAGGGGGAAAACATTTGAGCTTTTATTTAGAGCGATTCATGTTTGAGTTTAATAATAATAATAATACATTTTATTTGTTAGGCCCTTTCAAGGCTCTCAAGGTCGCCGTACATACACACACACACAATACAAATAGAACAATGTAAAATGATTAAAAATACATTTAAAAACAAATATAGATTAAAAGACAGAGCAGTTATGGTCAGAGAGGTCAGGGTGAGAAGGCCTTTCTAAACACATGAGTTTTGAGTTTAGATTTGAAGTGTGGGAGTGAGTGTGTGTTGCGGAGGTCATGGGGGAGGGAGTTCCAGAGCTGGGGAGCAGAGCAGCTGAAGGCTCTGCTCCCCATAGTGACAAGACGGGCAGGAGGGACAGTGAGGTGCAGGGAAGAGGAGGAGCGGAGGGAGCGGGCGGGTGTGGAGATGTGAATGAGGTCAGACAGGAGGGGCCAGGTGGTGGAGAGCTTTGTATGTGAGGAGTGTGATTTTGTAGTGTGTACGGTGCGTGATGGAGCCAGTGGAGCTGGTGCAGGTGTGATGTGGTGATGGAGGGTGTGTGTGTGATGATGTGGGCAGCTGAGTTTTGGACCAGGTGGAGTTTATGGAGTGATTTCTGTGGGAGTCCAAACAGAAGAGAATTGCAATAATCAATACGAGAAGTGACCAGGTTGTGGATGAGGATGGCGGTGGTGTGTGGGGTGAGTGAGGGACGGAGGCGGTGGATGTTTCTGAGGTGGAAATAGGCGGACCGGGTGATGTTGTTGATATGGAAGGTGAAGGAAAGTGTGCTGTCGAGGATGACACCCAGACTCTTTACCTGAGGGGAGGGGGAGATAGAGGAGCCATCAATGGATATGGAAAAAGGATTTATTTTGCTTAGGGTGGATTTGGTGCCGACGAGTAGGAGTTCTGTTTTATTGCCGTTAAGTTTGAGGAAGTTTGAGGTGAACCAGGTTTGTATTTCTGTGAGGCAGTCTGTCAGGGAGGAGGGTGGAAATGTAGAGCTGGGTGTCGTCCACGTAACAGTGAAAGTGAATGTGGTGTTTTCTAAAGATAGAACCAAGGGGGAGAAGATAGATTAGAAAGAGCAGAGGACCGAGGACAGAACCCTGAGGAACACCTGATGTGACAGGGAAGGGGTGTGAAGTGAATGACTTGAGCTGAATAAACTGAGAGCGATCTGAGAGGAGTGGAACCAGGAGAGGGGAGTACCAGAGACACCAATGGAGGAAAGTCTGTCAAGGAGGATGGAGTGTGAAATGGTGTCAAATGCTGCACTGAGGTGTAGCAGGAGGAGGATGGAGAGTGAACCAGAGTCAGCAGAGAGGAGGAGGAGGTCGTTTGTGATTTTCAAAAGGGCAGTTTCAGTGCTATGGAGGGGACGGAAGACAGATTGAAACTGTTCGTAGATGTTATTGGAGGAAAGATGAGTGTGGAGGTGGGCAGCAACTGTTTTCTCAAGGAGTTTGGAAATGAAGGGTAGGTTTGAAATGGGACGAAAGTTATTGAGGTCAGAGGGATCAGAACCGGGTTTTTTGAGTATCGGAGTGATGGCAGCAGTTTTGAGGGTGGAGGGAACAGTACCGGAGGTGAGAGAGGAGTGAATGATTTCAGTTATGAGGGGGGACAGTGCAGGGATGGAGGTTTTGATGAGGACAGTAGGGAGAGGGTTTAGTTGACAGGTGGAGGATTTGGAGTTCCGAATGAAAGTAGAGATTTGGGTGACAGAGGGCAGGGTGAAAGAAGAAAGCAGGTGCATTGGGGAAGCGGAAGATGAAACAGGAGGTTTTGAAACAGAGGGGTTGAGTTGCTGATGAATCAGTTGAATTTTGGTGGTGAAGAAAGCAGCCAGGTTATTGCAAAATTCTGAGGAATAGAGGTGAGGTGGAAGTGAGTCCGGGGGTTTTGTGATCTGTGAGAGGAGTGAGAATAGTGTTTTTGAGTTTCCTTCATGTGAACTGATTAAGTTTGAGTAGTATGTGGATCTTGCTGTGGATATGGATTGTTTGTAATGGAGCATGTGTGAGATGAACATGTCTTTGTGTATGGTGAGTCCAGTTTTCCTGTACAGTCTCTCCAGTCTGCGGCCTTGTGTTTTGAGGTGTCTGAGGGCGGGGGTGTACCAGGGTGCAGAGTGAGTGAATGAAACGGACCGAGTTTTGAGTGGGGCTATGGTGTTGAGTATGTGGTGGAGGTGTGTGTTGTAGTGTGTAAGAAACTCATCTGTTGTAGAAAGGCCTTCAGCACTGGGGAGGTCATTGATGAGTGATGAGAAATGGTCCGGGTTAATGTCCTTGATATTACGGAACTGTACAGTGCGAGGTGGGTTGGATTTTTTGAAACACAGGTTGATATTGAATGAAATTAGCAGGTGGTCAGAGAAGGGGATGTAGTGGGTTTGAAGGTCCAATGGGGTTATTCCAGTGCAGCATATTAAGTCCAGGGAGTGTTTTTTGTTATGTGTGGGAAAATTGACGTATTGTTTAAAACCAGAACTGTCCAGACAAGAGGTGAATTCTTTGGTGAGTGGGTTGTTGTAATTGTCCATGTGGATATTGAAATCTCCCAGGAGTATGACGTGCGGTGACAGTGTGATGAGGTGAGATAAAAATGCTGTGATGTCTGTGATAAAATCCTTGTGTTGTTTTGGTGGTCGGTAAACTGTGGCTATGATGGTGGGGATAGGTCCAGATAGTTGACAGACAGTTGTCTCGAACGAGTGGCAGGCAGGGACACTCACCGGCACCACCCTCCAATCTTCACGGTGGATGAGCGAAACCCCGCCCCCCTCTGCCAGTTTGTCCTGCAACTGAGGCTTGAGTGCTCAGTAGAGTCTGTTTTCACCTACCCCCTATCCCCGCCCCCTGCTCTGTACTACAAATTCAAAATGTATTAGCCTGTGTGTTAGCCTGTGTGTTAGCCTGTGTGTTAGCCTGTGTGTTACCCTGTGTGTTAGCCTGTGTGTTAGCCTCTGCATTAGCCTCTGCATTAGCCTCTGCATTAGCCTCTGCATTAGCCTGTGCATTAGCCTCTGCATTAGCCTCTGCATTAGCCTCTGCATTAGCCTTTGTGCTGTGAGTGAAACATTTTAAGGTCAGAATGACGAGCCTGACAGCAGCAGTCACAGACAGAGGGGTCGTGCTTTTTACACAGAAAGTGAATTAGAGCCAGAGTCAGTGGAGCTGAAACAGGCTCATGCTCACTTCCTGTCTGTCGCGCGGCGGCTCGCGGGTTAGTCCACTTGCACATACAGATAGATGCTGGTTTCTGACGGCTGCTCTAGTGTAAAATGGAGGTTAGAGCATCATAACAGTAACGATGAGTGAAATGTAAAATAAAGATGTAAATATGTTGTAGTGTCATGTGTCTTTAAGATGAGGCGCTGGGCCCAGTGTGTCTGTCTAACAAAGTTTAACATCCAGGGAGGAGAATTACATATATAAGTACAATATATTTCACTCAACCAGAACCAAAAGCTGAAGAGCAGGTGGGCGGGGCTTGAGTCAGCACGAGAATATTTCCAGATGTGCTATTGGCTGATAGTAGAGGATACGTCACACTCTGGGGGAGCTGTTCACTGTTTGTGCCTCAAAAGTGTCAGAGAAAAGTTGCCAAAAAACGTGCAAGAATCCCCATGGTGACAAATGTGTTTCTATTCCCTGATAAATGTAGATGATGTGAGCAGAACACAGGCTCCTCCCCTCAGTGGAGATCCAAAAACTGCACCAAAAAGGCTGTTGTCCCAGCGCTTGGAGGACCTGGAGGACCTGGTGTGGGTTCATTCTTTAGTTTAGGTCAGAACATCTCAGACTGTGGGGTTACCTGTGCGACGCTGCTCCCTGTAGATCAGCACCAGCAGCACAGTGCACACGGCGTACGGACTGGACACCAGCAGAGGGCGCACTAGCCACAGCATCCACACAGAGGGAGAAGAGGGAGGAGGAGAGGAGGGAGGAGGAGAGGAGGGAGGAGGAGGAGAAGAGGGAGGAGGAGAGGAGGGAGGACCTGCAGTGAGAAAAAACGTTCAGTGAGATTTCAGTATTTTTTATAAAACTGGCCCTAAGTTCCTCGTCTTCTCTGTCAGTTTAAATAAACAAAAGTCAAATGATTTTTTCCCAATATCTTCATAAAGTGGAGCCATTATTCAAGCTCAAAGACGTGATCGTGCTCAGATGAAACGACTTTAAACCATAAGATTAATGTGACAGTTTGAGGAGCCAAACTCAAACTAATAATGAGAAGGATCAACATTTGTGGAGCAGAAGTTTGGACATTTATTTAAAAATATTAAGTCTCCCATAGAGTTACATAGAGTTTTATAGAGTAGAGTTTATGTGTGTATTTTTGTGTGTGTTGGGGTGTGTGTGTGTGTATGTATGTGTTTGTGATGTGAGACACTAGGAAAAAAAAAACATCTGAGAAACATAAAAATGTGAGATCAGAGTTTTACCTGAACATTTCACCTCCAGACCAGAGGAAGAGGAAGAGGAAAAGGGGAACTCATAGACACATTCTCTCACTGCAGACGTCTTCTTCTTCACACAGACAGACTTGACCCACCACACTGGACTCTGTGGAAAATCCTCTCTCTCTTCTCCATAAACAGCAGAGCCACAGTCCAGGTCTCTGCACACAGCAGCTGTGTCCCCCAGGAACCAGAGTCCATAGGACACCACCCGTCTCCACTCTCCACTGTGTCTCACCTCCACAGTCCCAGCACAGCGACTGGCCCCTCCCACCAGCCTGAGACCTGAACAGACAAGAGACAGAATGAGCCCCGCCCCTTTACCTGAGCAGTGAAGCCCCGCCCCTTTACCTGAGCAGTGAAGCCCCGCCCCTTTACCTGAGCAGTGAAGCCCCGCCCCTTTACCTGAGCAGTGAAGCCCCGCCCTTTTACCTGAGCAGTGAGGCCCCGCCCCTTTACCTGAGCAGTGAGGCCCCGCCCCTTTACCTGAGCGGTGAGGCCCCGCCCCTTTACCTGAGCAGTGAAGCCCCGCCCCTTTACCTGAGCAGTGAAGCCCCGCCCTTTTACCTGAGCAGTGAGGCCCCGCCCCTTTACCTGAGTGGTGAGGCCCCGCCCCTTTACCTGAGCAGAGGCCCCGCCCCTTTACCTGAGCAGTGACGCCCCGCCCCTTTACCTGAGCAGAGGCCCCGCCCCTTTACCTGAGCAGTGAGGCTCCGCCCCTTTACCTGAGCAGGTGAGGTTGACAGCGGCTCCAGAGGAGCAGGTCTCTGAGCCGGAGCGGGGACAGTCCATCAGAGCAGACTCATGGCCCTCACACTGGAACTTCTGCTTCAGAGGAGAGAGCGCCCCCTGGAGGAGAGAAGGAGCCCCACAGCCCAGCTCCCTGCACAGCACCTCTGCCCCCTGCTGGTCCAAGGCCCCTTCACAGACCCAGGTCCAGGACTGGTCCCAGATCTGCACTGATCCTGAGCACAGACTGGGCCCCGAGACCAGACGCACCGAGTCTGTGGACACACATGTGTGACATCATCACTCTGAGCCAATAGGACGCACACATGTGTGACATCATCACTCTGAGCCAATAGGACGCACACATGTGTGACATCATCACTCTGAGCCAATAGGACGCACACATGTGTGACATCATCACTCTGAGCCAATAGGACGCACACATTTGTGACATCATCACTCTGAGCCAATAGGACGCACACATGTGTGACATCATCACTCTGAGCCAATAGGACGCACACATGTGTGACATCATCACTCTGAGCCAATAGGACGCACAGAGGGCTGTGACATCATCACTCTGAGCCAATAGGACGCACACATGTGTGACATCATCACTCTGATGCAGTTTTCCTGTTCAGTCCTTGATTAGTCCTGGTTTAGTCCTGGTTCAGTCCTGGTTTAGTCCTGGTTTAGTCCTGGTTTAGTTCTGGTTTAGTCCTGGTTTAGTCCTGGTTTAGTCCTAATTTAGTCCTGGTTTAGTTCTGGTTTAGTCCTGGTTTAGTCCTGGTTTAGTTCTGGTTTAGTCCTGGTTTAGTCCTGGTTTAGTTCTGGTTTAGTCCTGTTTTAGTCCTGGTTTAGTTCTGGTTTAGTCCTTCTTTAGTTCTGGTTTAGTCCTGGTTTAGTCCTGGTTTAGTTCTTGTTTAGTTCTGGTTTAGTCCTTGTTTAGTCCTGGTTTAGTCCTTGTTTAGTTCTGGTTTAGTCCTGGTTTAGTCCTGGTTTAGTTCTGGTTTAGTCCTGGTTTACTTATGGTTTAGTTCTGGTTTAGTCCTGGTTCAGTCCTGGTTCAGTCCTGGTTCAGTCCTGGTTCAGTCCTGGTTTAGGCCTGGTTTAGTCCTGGTTTAGTCCTGGTTCAGTCCTGGTTTAGTCCTGGTTTAGTCCTGGTTTAGTCCTGGTTTAGTTCTGGTTCAGTCCTGGTTTAGTCCTGGTTTAGTCCTGGTTTAGTTCTGGTTTAGTTCTGGTTTAGTCCTTGTTTAGTTTTGGTTCAGTCCTGGTTTAGTTCTGGTTTAGTCCTGGTTTAGTCCTGGTTTAGTTCTGGTTTAGTCCTGGTTTAGTTCTGGTTTAGTTCTGGTTTAGTCCTGGTTTAGTCCTTGTTTAGTTCTGGTTTAGTTATGGTTTAGTCCTGGTTTAGTTCTGGTTTAGTCCTGGTTTAGTTCTGGTTTAGTCCTTGTTTAGTTCTTGTTTAGTCCTGGTTTAGTTCTGGTTTAGTCCTGGTTTAATTCTGGTTTAGTTCTGGTTTAGTCCTGGTGTAGTTCTGGTTCAGCCCTGGTTCAGTCCTGGTTTAGGCCTGGTTTAGTCCTGGTTTAGTCCTGGTTCAGTCCTGGTTCAGTCCTGGTTTAGTCCTGGTTTAGTTCTGGTTCAGTCCTGGTTTAGTCCTGGTTTAGTCCTGGTTTAGTTCTGGTTTAGTTCTGGTTTAGTCCTTGTTTAGTTTTGGTTCAGTCCTGGTTTAGTTCTGGTTTAGTCCTGGTTTAGTCCTGGTTTAGTTCTGGTTTAGTTCTGGTTTAGTCCTTGTTTAGTTCTTGTTTAGTCCTGGTTTAGTCCTGGTTTAGTTCTGGTTTAGTCCTGGTTTACTTCTGGTTTAGTTCTGGTTTAGTCCTGGTTTAGTTCTGGTTCAGTCCTGGTTCAGTCCTGGTTTAGGCCTGGTTTAGTCCTGGTTTAGTCCTGGTTTAGTCCTGGTTCAGTCCTGGTTTAGTCCTGGTTTAGTTCTGGTTTAGTTCTGGTTTAGTTCTGGTTTAGTCCTGGTTTAGTTCTGGTTTAGTCCTGGTTTAGTCCTGGTTTAGTTCTTGTTTAGTTCTGGTTTAGTCCTGGTTTACTTATGGTTTAGTCCTGGTTTAGTCCTGGTTTAGTTCTGGTTTAGTCCTGGTTTAGTTCTGGTTTAGTCCTTGTTTAGTTCTTGTTTAGTCCTGGTTTAGTCCTGGTTTAGTTCTGGTTTAGTCCTGGTTTACTTCTGGTTTAGTTCTGGTTTAGTCCTGGTTTAGTTCTGGTTCAGTCCTGGTTCAGTCCTGGTTTAGGCCTGGTTTAGTCCTGGTTTAGTCCTGGTTTAGTCCTGGTTCAGTCCTGGTTTAGTCCTGGTTTAGTCCTGGTTTAGTCCTGGTTTAGTCCTGCTTTAGTACTGGTTTAGTCCTGGTTTAGTCCTAGTTTAGTCCTGGTTTAGTCCTGGTTTAGTTCTGGTTTAGTCCTGGTTTAGTTCTGGTTTAGTTCTGGTTTAGACCTGGTTTAGTCCTGGTTCACTTTAGTCCTTGTTTAGTTCTGGTTTAGTCCTGGTTTAGTTCTGGTTTAGTTCTGGTTTAGTACTGGTTTAGTACTGGTTTAGAACTGGTTTAGTCCTGGTTTAGTTCTGGTTTAGTCCTGGTTTAGTCCTGGTTTAGTCCTGGTTTAGTACTGGTTTAGTCCTGGTTTAATCCTGGTTTAGTCCTGGCTTAGTTCTGGTTTAGTTCTGGTTTAGTTCTGGTTTAGTCCTGGTTTAGTTCTGGTTTAGTCCTGGTTTAGTCCTGGTTTAGTTCTGGTTTAGTCCTGGTTTAGTCCTGGTTTAGTCCTGGTTTAGTTCTGGTTTAGTTCTGGTTTAGTCCTGGTTTAGTTCTGGTTTAGTCCTGGTTTAGTCCTAGTTTAGTTCTGGTTTAGTTCTGGTTTAGTCCTGGTTTAGTTCTGGTTTAGTCCTGGTTTAGTCCTGGTTTAGTCCTGGTTTAGTTCTGGTTTAGTCCTGGTTTAGTTCTGGTTTAGTTCTGGTTTAGTTCTGGTTTAGTCCTGGTTTAGTTCTGGTTTAGTCCTGGTTTAGTTCTGGTTTAGTCCTGGTTTAGTCCTGGTTCACTTTAGTCCTTGTTTAGTCCTGGTTTAGTCCTGGCTTAGTTCTGGTTTAGTTCTGGTTTAGTCCTGGTTTAGTCCTGGTTCACTTTAGTCCTTGTTTAGTTCTGGTTTAGTCCTGGTTTAGTCCTGGTTTAGTTCTGGTTTAGTTCTGGTTTAGTCCTGGTTTAGTTCTGGTTTAGTCCTGGTTTAGTCCTGGTTTAGTTCTGGTTTAGTTCTGGTTTAGTCCTGGTTTAGTTCTGGTTTAGTTCTGGTTTAGTCCTTGTTTAGTTCTGGTTTAGTCCTGGTTTAGTCCTGGTTTAGTTCTGGTTTAATCCTGGTTTAGTCCTGGCTTAGTTCTGGTTTAGTTCTGGTTTAGTCCTGGTTTAGTCCTGGTTTAGTTCTGGTTTAGACCTGGTTTAGTCCTGGTTTAGTTCTGGTTTAGTCCTGGTTTAGTCCTGGTTTAGTCCTGGTTTAGTCCTGGTTTAGTTCTGGTTCAGTCCTGGTTTAGTTCTGGTTTAGTCCTGGTTTAGTTCTGGTTTAGTTCTGGTTTAGTCCTTGTTTAGTTCTGGTTTAGTCCTGGTTTAGTCCTGGTTTAGTTCTGGTTTAGTCCTGGTTTAGTCCTGGTTTAGTCCTGGTTTAGTTCTGGTTTAGTTCTGGTTTAGTCCTTGTTTAGTTCTGGTTTAGTCCTGGTTTATTTCTGGTTTAGTCCTGGTTTAGTCCTGGTTTAGTTCTGGTTTAGTCCTGGTTTACTTCTGGTTTAGTTCTGGTTTAGTCCTGGTTTAGTCCTGGTTCAGTCCTGGTTCAGTCCTGGTTTAGGCCTGGTTTAGTCCTGGTTTAGTCCTGGTTTAGTCCTGGTTTAGGCCTGGTTTAGTCCTGGTTTAGTCCTGGTTTAGTCCTGGTTCAGTCCTGGTTTAGGCCTGGTTTAGTCCTGGTTTACTTCTGGTTTAGTCCTGGTTTAGTCCTGGTTTACTTCTGGTTCAGTCCTGGTTCAGTCCTGGTTTAGTCCTGGTTTAGTCCTGGTTTAGTTCTGGTTTAGTTCTGGTTTAGTCCTTGTTTAGTTCTGGTTCAGTCCTGGTTTAGTTCTGGTTTAGTCCTGGTTTAGTCCTGGTTTAGTTCTGGTTTAGTCCTGGTTTAGTTCTGGTTTAGTCCTGGTTTAGTCCTTGTTTAGTTATGGTTTAGTTATGGTTTAGTCCTGGTTTAGTTCTGGTTTAGTCCCGGTTTAGTCCCGGTTTAGTTCTGGTTTAGTTCTGGTTTAGTTCTGGTTTAGACCTGGTTTAGTCCTGGTTTAGTTCTGGTTTAGTTCTGGTTTAGTTCTGGTTTAGTCCTGGTTTAGTTCTGGTTTAGTCCTGGTTTAGTTCTGGTTTAGTCCTTGTTTAGTTCTGGTTCAGTCCTGGTTTAGTCCTGGTTTAGTTCTGGTTTAGTTCTGGTTTAGTTATGGTTTACTTCTGGTTCAGTCCTGGTTCAGTCCTGGTTTAGTCCTGGTTTAGTCCTGGTTTAGTTCTGGTTTAGTTCTGGTTTAGTTCTGGTTTAGTCCTGGTTTAGTCCTGGTTCACTTTAGTCCTTGTTTAGTCCTGGTTTAGTCCTGGTTTAGTTCTGGTTTAGTCCTGGTTTAGTCCTGGTTTAGTTCTGGTTTAGTTCTGGTTTAGTTCTCGTTTAGTCCTGGTTTAGTTCTGGTTTAGTCCTTGTTTAGTTCTGGTTTAGTCCTGGTTTAGTCCTGGTTTAGTTCTGGTTTAGTCCTGGTTTAGTCCTGGCTTAGTTCTGGTTTAGTTCTGGTTTAGTCCTGGTTTAGTCCTGGTTCACTTTAGTCCTTGTTTAGTCCTGGTTTAGTCCTGGTTTAGTTCTGGTTTAGTTCTGGTTTAGTCCTGGTTTAGTCCTGGTTCACTTTAGTCCTTGTTTAGTTCTGGTTTAGTCCTGGTTTAGTCCTGGTTTAGTTCTGGTTTAGTTCTGGTTTAGTTCTGGTTTAGTCCTGGTTTAGTTCTGGTTTAGTCCTGGTTTAGTCCTGGTTTAATTCTGGTTTAGTTCTGGTTTAGTCCTGGTTTAGTTCTGGTTTAGTTCTGGTTTAGTCCTTGTTTAGTTCTGGTTTAGTCCTGGTTTAGTCCTGGTTTAGTTCTGGTTTAATCCTGGTTTAGTCCTGGCTTAGTTCTGGTTTAGTTCTGGTTTAGTCCTGGTTTAGTCCTGGTTTAGTTCTGGTTTAGACCTGGTTTAGTCCTGGTTTAGTTCTGGTTTAGTCCTGGTTTAGTCCTGGTTTAGTCCTGGTTTAGTCCTGGTTTAGTTCTGGTTCAGTCCTGGTTTAGTTCTGGTTTAGTCCTGGTTTAGTTCTGGTTTAGTTCTGGTTTAGTCCTTGTTTAGTTCTGGTTTAGTCCTGGTTTAGTCCTGGTTTAGTTCTGGTTTAGTCCTGGTTTAGTCCTGGTTTAGTTCTGGTTTAGTTCTGGTTTAGTCCTTGTTTAGTTCTGGTTTAGTCCTGGTTTATTTCTGGTTTAGTCCTGGTTTAGTCCTGGTTTAGTTCTGGTTTAGTCCTGGTTTACTTCTGGTTTAGTTCTGGTTTAGTCCTGGTTTAGTCCTGGTTCAGTCCTGGTTCAGTCCTGGTTTAGGCCTGGTTTAGTCCTGGTTTAGTCCTGGTTTAGTCCTGGTTCAGTCCTGGTTTAGGCCTGGTTTAGTCCTGGTTTAGTCCTGGTTTAGTCCTGGTTCAGTCCTGGTTTAGGCCTGGTTTAGTCCTGGTTTACTTCTGGTTTAGTCCTGGTTTAGTCCTGGTTTAGTTCTGGTTCAGTCCTGGTTTAGTTCTGGTTTAGTCCTGGTTTAGTTCTGGTTTAGTTCTGGTTTAGTCCTTGTTTAGTTCTGGTTTAGTCCTGGTTTAGTCCTGGTTTAATCCTGGTTTAGTCCTGGCTTAGTACTGGTTTAGTTCTGGTTTAGTCCTGGTTTAGTCCTGGTTCACTTTAGTCCTTGTTTAGTTCTGGTTTAGTCCTGGTTTAGTCTTGGTTTAGTTCTGGTTTAGTCCTGGTTTAGTCCTGGTTTAGTCCTGGTTTAGTTCTGGTTTAGTCCTGGTTTAGTTCTGATTTAGTCCTGGTTTAGTTCTGGTTTAGTTCTGGTTTAGTCCTGGTTTAGTTCTGGTTCAGTCCTGGTTTAGTTCTGGTTTAGTCCTGGTTTAGTCCTGGTTTAGGCCTGGTTTAGTCCTGGTTTAGTCCTGGTTTAGTCCTGGTTCAGTCCTGGTTTAGGCCTGGTTTAGGCCTGGTTTAGTCCTGGTTTAGTTCTGGTTTAGTCCTGGTTTACTTCTGGTTTAGTTCTGGTTTAGTCCTGGTTTAGTTCTGGTTCAGTCCTGGTTCAGTCCTGGTTTAGGCCTGGTTTAGTCCTGGTTTAGTCCTGGTTTAGTCCTGGTTCAGTCCTGGTTTAGTCCTGGTTTAGTTCTGGTTTAGTTCTGGTTTAGTTCTGGTTTAGTCCTGGTTTAGTTCTGGTTTAGTCCTGGTTTAGTCCTGGTTTAGTTCTTGTTTAGTTCTGGTTTAGTCCTGGTTTACTTATGGTTTAGTCCTGGTTTAGTCCTGGTTTAGTTCTGGTTTAGTCCTGGTTTAGTTCTGGTTTAGTCCTTGTTTAGTTCTTGTTTAGTCCTGGTTTAGTCCTGGTTTAGTTCTGGTTTAGTCCTGGTTTACTTCTGGTTTAGTTCTGGTTTAGTCCTGGTTTAGTTCTGGTTCAGTCCTGGTTCAGTCCTGGTTTAGGCCTGGTTTAGTCCTGGTTTAGTCCTGGTTTAGTCCTGGTTCAGTCCTGGTTTAGTCCTGGTTTAGTCCTGGTTTAGTCCTGGTTTAGTCCTGCTTTAGTACTGGTTTAGTCCTGGTTTAGTCCTAGTTTAGTCCTGGTTTAGTCCTGGTTTAGTTCTGGTTTAGTCCTGGTTTAGTTCTGGTTTAGTTCTGGTTTAGACCTGGTTTAGTCCTGGTTCACTTTAGTCCTTGTTTAGTTCTGGTTTAGTCCTGGTTTAGTTCTGGTTTAGTTCTGGTTTAGTACTGGTTTAGTACTGGTTTAGAACTGGTTTAGTCCTGGTTTAGTTCTGGTTTAGTCCTGGTTTAGTCCTGGTTTAGTCCTGGTTTAGTACTGGTTTAGTCCTGGTTTAATCCTGGTTTAGTCCTGGCTTAGTTCTGGTTTAGTTCTGGTTTAGTTCTGGTTTAGTCCTGGTTTAGTTCTGGTTTAGTCCTGGTTTAGTCCTGGTTTAGTTCTGGTTTAGTCCTGGTTTAGTCCTGGTTTAGTCCTGGTTTAGTTCTGGTTTAGTTCTGGTTTAGTCCTGGTTTAGTTCTGGTTTAGTCCTGGTTTAGTCCTGGTTTAGTTCTGGTTTAGTTCTGGTTTAGTCCTGGTTTAGTTCTGGTTTAGTCCTGGTTTAGTCCTGGTTTAGTCCTGGTTTAGTTCTGGTTTAGTCCTGGTTTAGTTCTGGTTTAGTTCTGGTTTAGTTCTGGTTTAGTCCTGGTTTAGTTCTGGTTTAGTCCTGGTTTAGTTCTGGTTTAGTCCTGGTTTAGTCCTGGTTCACTTTAGTCCTTGTTTAGTCCTGGTTTAGTCCTGGCTTAGTTCTGGTTTAGTTCTGGTTTAGTCCTGGTTTAGTCCTGGTTCACTTTAGTCCTTGTTTAGTTCTGGTTTAGTCCTGGTTTAGTCCTGGTTTAGTTCTGGTTTAGTTCTGGTTTAGTCCTGGTTTAGTTCTGGTTTAGTCCTGGTTTAGTCCTGGTTTAGTTCTGGTTTAGTTCTGGTTTAGTCCTGGTTTAGTTCTGGTTTAGTTCTGGTTTAGTCCTTGTTTAGTTCTGGTTTAGTCCTGGTTTAGTCCTGGTTTAGTTCTGGTTTAATCCTGGTTTAGTCCTGGCTTAGTTCTGGTTTAGTTCTGGTTTAGTCCTGGTTTAGTCCTGGTTTAGTTCTGGTTTAGACCTGGTTTAGTCCTGGTTTAGTTCTGGTTTAGTCCTGGTTTAGTCCTGGTTTAGTCCTGGTTTAGTTCTGGTTTAGTTCTGGTTTAGTCCTTGTTTAGTTCTGGTTTAGTCCTGGTTTATTTCTGGTTTAGTCCTGGTTTAGTCCTGGTTTAGTTCTGGTTTAGTCCTGGTTTACTTCTGGTTTAGTTCTGGTTTAGTCCTGGTTTAGTCCTGGTTCAGTCCTGGTTCAGTCCTGGTTTAGGCCTGGTTTAGTCCTGGTTTAGTCCTGGTTTAGTCCTGGTTTAGGCCTGGTTTAGTCCTGGTTTAGTCCTGGTTTAGTCCTGGTTCAGTCCTGGTTTAGGCCTGGTTTAGTCCTGGTTTACTTCTGGTTTAGTCCTGGTTTAGTCCTGGTTTACTTCTGGTTCAGTCCTGGTTCAGTCCTGGTTCAGTCCTGGTTTAGTCCTGGTTTAGTTCTGGTTTAGTTCTGGTTTAGTCCTTGTTTAGTTCTGGTTCAGTCCTGGTTTAGTTCTGGTTTAGTCCTGGTTTAGTCCTGGTTTAGTTCTGGTTTAGTCCTGGTTTAGTTCTGGTTTAGTCCTGGTTTAGTCCTTGTTTAGTTATGGTTTAGTTATGGTTTAGTCCTGGTTTAGTTCTGGTTTAGTCCCGGTTTAGTCCTGGTTTAGTTCTGGTTTAGTTCTGGTTTAGTTCTGGTTTAGACCTGGTTTAGTCCTGGTTTAGTTCTGGTTTAGTTCTGGTTTAGTTCTGGTTTAGTCCTGGTTTAGTTCTGGTTTAGTCCTGGTTTAGTTCTGGTTTAGTCCTTGTTTAGTTCTGGTTCAGTCCTGGTTTAGTCCTGGTTTAGTTCTGGTTTAGTTCTGGTTTAGTTATGGTTTACTTCTGGTTCAGTCCTGGTTCAGTCCTGGTTTAGTCCTGGTTTAGTCCTGGTTTAGTTCTGGTTTAGTTCTGGTTTAGTTCTGGTTTAGACCTGGTTTAGTCCTGGTTCACTTTAGTCCTTGTTTAGTCCTGGTTTAGTCCTGGTTTAGTTCTGGTTTAGTCCTGGTTTAGTCCTGGTTTAGTTCTGGTTTAGTTCTGGTTTAGTTCTCGTTTAGTCCTGGTTTAGTTCTGGTTTAGTTTTGGTTTAGTCCTTGTTTAGTTCTGGTTTAGTCCTGGTTTAGTCCTGGTTTAGTTCTGGTTTAGTCCTGGTTTAGTCCTGGCTTAGTTCTGGTTTAGTTCTGGTTTAGTCCTGGTTTAGTCCTGGTTCACTTTAGTCCTTGTTTAGTCCTGGTTTAGTCCTGGCTTAGTTCTGGTTTAGTTCTGGTTTAGTCCTGGTTTAGTCCTGGTTCACTTTAGTCCTTGTTTAGTTCTGGTTTAGTCCTGGTTTAGTCCTGGTTTAGTTCTGGTTTAGTTCTGGTTTAGTTCTGGTTTAGTCCTGGTTTAGTTCTGGTTTAGTCCTGGTTTAGTCCTGGTTTAATTCTGGTTTAGTTCTGGTTTAGTCCTGGTTTAGTTCTGGTTTAGTTCTGGTTTAGTCCTTGTTTAGTTCTGGTTTAGTCCTGGTTTAGTCCTGGTTTAGTTCTGGTTTAATCCTGGTTTAGTCCTGGCTTAGTTCTGGTTTAGTTCTGGTTTAGTCCTGGTTTAGTCCTGGTTTAGTTCTGGTTTAGACCTGGTTTAGTCCTGGTTTAGTTCTGGTTTAGTCCTGGTTTAGTCCTGGTTTAGTCCTGGTTTAGTCCTGGTTTAGTTCTGGTTCAGTCCTGGTTTAGTTCTGGTTTAGTCCTGGTTTAGTTCTGGTTTAGTTCTGGTTTAGTCCTTGTTTAGTTCTGGTTTAGTCCTGGTTTAGTCCTGGTTTAGTTCTGGTTTAGTCCTGGTTTAGTCCTGGTTTAGTCCTGGTTTAGTTCTGGTTTAGTTCTGGTTTAGTCCTTGTTTAGTTCTGGTTTAGTCCTGGTTTATTTCTGGTTTAGTCCTGGTTTAGTCCTGGTTTAGTTCTGGTTTAGTCCTGGTTTACTTCTGGTTTAGTTCTGGTTTAGTCCTGGTTTAGTCCTGGTTCAGTCCTGGTTCAGTCCTGGTTTAGGCCTGGTTTAGTCCTGGTTTAGTCCTGGTTTAGTCCTGGTTCAGTCCTGGTTTAGGCCTGGTTTAGTCCTGGTTTAGTCCTGGTTTAGTCCTGGTTCAGTCCTGGTTTAGGCCTGGTTTAGTCCTGGTTTACTTCTGGTTTAGTCCTGGTTTAGTCCTGGTTTAGTTCTGGTTCAGTCCTGGTTTAGTTCTGGTTTAGTCCTGGTTTAGTTCTGGTTTAGTTCTGGTTTAGTCCTTGTTTAGTTCTGGTTTAGTCCTGGTTTAGTCCTGGTTTAATCCTGGTTTAGTCCTGGCTTAGTACTGGTTTAGTTCTGGTTTAGTCCTGGTTTAGTCCTGGTTCACTTTAGTCCTTGTTTAGTTCTGGTTTAGTCCTGGTTTAGTCTTGGTTTAGTTCTGGTTTAGTCCTGGTTTAGTCCTGGTTTAGTCCTGGTTTAGTTCTGGTTTAGTCCTGGTTTAGTTCTGATTTAGTCCTGGTTTAGTTCTGGTTTAGTTCTGGTTTAGTCCTGGTTTAGTTCTGGTTCAGTCCTGGTTTAGTTCTGGTTTAGTCCTGGTTTAGTCCTGGTTTAGGCCTGGTTTAGTCCTGGTTTAGTCCTGGTTTAGTCCTGGTTCAGTCCTGGTTTAGGCCTGGTTTAGTCCTGATTTACTTCTGGTTTAGTCCTGGTTTAGTCCTGGTTTACTTCTGGTTCAGTCCTGGTTCAGTCCTGGTTTAGTCCTGGTTTAGTCCTGGTTTAGTTCTGGTTTAGTTCTGGTTTAGTCCTGGTTTAGTTCTGGTTTAGTCCTGGTTTAGTTCTGGTTTAGTCCTGGTTTAGTTCTGGTTTAGTCCTGGTTTAGTCCTTGTTTAGTTATGGTTTAGTTATGGTTTAGTCCTGGTTTAGTTCTGGTTTAGTCCCGGTTTAGTCCTGGTTTAGTTCTGGTTTAGTTCTGGTTTAGTTCTGGTTTAGACCTGGTTTAGTCCTGGTTTAGTTCTGGTTTAGTTCTGGTTTAGTTCTGGTTTAGTCCTGGTTTAGTTCTGGTTTAGTCCTGGTTTAGTTCTGGTTTAGTCCTTGTTTAGTTCTGGTTCAGTCCTGGTTTAGTCCTGGTTTAGTTCTGGTTTAGTTCTGGTTTAGTTATGGTTTACTTCTGGTTCAGTCCTGGTTCAGTCCTGGTTTAGTCCTGGTTTAGTCCTGGTTTAGTTCTGGTTTAGTTCTGGTTTAGTTCTGGTTTAGACCTGGTTTAGTCCTGGTTCACTTTAGTCCTTGTTTAGTCCTGGTTTAGTCCTGGTTTAGTTCTGGTTTAGTCCTGGTTTAGTCCTGGTTTAGTTCTGGTTTAGTTCTGGTTTAGTTCTGGTTTAGTTCTCGTTTAGTCCTGGTTTAGTTCTGGTTTAGTTTTGGTTTAGTCCTTGTTTAGTTCTGGTTTAGTCCTGGTTTAGTCCTGGTTTAGTTCTGGTTTAGTCCTGGTTTAGTCCTGGCTTAGTTCTGGTTTAGTTCTGGTTTAGTCCTGGTTTAGTCCTGGTTCACTTTAGTCCTTGTTTAGTCCTGGTTTAGTCCTGGCTTAGTTCTGGTTTAGTTCTGGTTTAGTCCTGGTTTAGTCCTGGTTCACTTTAGTCCTTGTTTAGTTCTGGTTTAGTCCTGGTTTAGTCCTGGTTTAGTTCTGGTTTAGTTCTGGTTTAGTTCTGGTTTAGTCCTGGTTTAGTTCTGGTTTAGTTCTGGTTTAGTTCTGGTTTAGACCTGGTTTAGTCCTGGTTCACTTTAGTCCTTGTTTAGTCCTGGTTTAGTCCTGGTTTAGTTCTGGTTTAGTCCTGGTTTAGTCCTGGTTTAGTTCTGGTTTAGTTCTGGTTTAGTTCTCGTTTAGTCCTGGTTTAGTTCTGGTTTAGTTTTGGTTTAGTCCTTGTTTAGTTCTGGTTTAGTCCTGGTTTAGTCCTGGTTTAGTTCTGGTTTAGTCCTGGTTTAGTCCTGGCTTAGTTCTGGTTTAGTTCTGGTTTAGTCCTGGTTTAGTCCTGGTTCACTTTAGTCCTTGTTTAGTCCTGGTTTAGTCCTGGCTTAGTTCTGGTTTAGTTCTGGTTTAGTCCTGGTTTAGTCCTGGTTCACTTTAGTCCTTGTTTAGTTCTGGTTTAGTCCTGGTTTAGTCCTGGTTTAGTTCTGGTTTAGTTCTGGTTTAGTTCTGGTTTAGTCCTGGTTTAGTTCTGGTTTAGTCCTGGTTTAGTCCTGGTTTAGTTCTGGTTTAGTTCTGGTTTAGTCCTGGTTTAGTTCTGGTTTAGTTCTGGTTTAGTCCTTGTTTAGTTCTGGTTTAGTCCTGGTTTAGTCCTGGTTTAGTCCTGGTTTAGTTCTGGTTTAATCCTGGTTTAGTCCTGGCTTAGTTCTGGTTTAGTTCTGGTTTAGTCCTGGTTTAGTCCTGGTTTAGTTCTGGTTTAGACCTGGTTTAGTCCTGGTTTAGTTCTGGTTTAGTCCTGGTTTAGTCCTGGTTTAGTCCTGGTTTAGTCCTGGTTTAGTTCTGGTTCAGTCCTGGTTTAGTTCTGGTTTAGTCCTGGTTTAGTTCTGGTTTAGTTCTGGTTTAGTCCTTGTTTAGTTCTGGTTTAGTCCTGGTTTAGTCCTGGTTTAATCCTGGTTTAGTCCTGGCTTAGTCCTGGTTTAGTTCTGGTTTAGTCCTGGTTTAGTCCTGGTTTAGTCCTGGTTTAGTCCTGGTTTAGTTCTGGCTTAGTTCTGGTTTAGTTCTGATTTAGTCCTGGTTTAGTTCTGGTTTAGTTCTGGTTTAGTTCTGGTTTAGTCCTGGTTTAGTTCTGGTTTAGTTCTGGTTTAGTCCTGGTTTAGTTCTGGTTTAGTTCTGGTTTAGTCCTGGTTTAGTTCTGGTTTAGTCCTGGTTTAGTCCTGGTTTAGTTCTGGTTTAGTCCTGGTTTAGTCCTGGTATAGTCCTGGTTTAGTTCTGGTTTAGTCCTGGTTTAGTCCTGGTTTAGTCCTGGTTTAGTTCTGGTTCAGTCCTGGTTTAGTCCTGGTTTAGTTCTGGTTCAGTCCTGGTTTAGTTCTGGTTTAGTTCTGGTTTAATCCTGGTTTAGTCCTGGCTTAGTTCTGGTTTAGTTCTGGTTTAGTCCTGGTTTAGTCCTGGTTTAGTTCTGGTTTAGACCTGGTTTAGTCCTGGTTTAGTTCTGGTTTAGTCCTGGTTTAGTCCTGGTTTAGTCCTGGTTTAGTTCTGGTTCAGTCCTGGTTTAGTTCTGATTTAGTCCTGGTTTAGTTCTGGTTTAGTTCTGGTTTAGTCCTGGTTTAGTTCTGGTTCAGTCCTGGTTTAGTTCTGGTTTAGTTCTGGTTTAGTCCTGGTTTAGTTCTGGTTTAGTTCTGGTTTAGTCCTGGTTTAGTCCTGGTTTAGTTCTGGTTTAGTCCTGGTTTAGTCCTGGTTTAGTCCTGGTTTAGTCCTGGTTTAGTTCTGGTTTAGTCCTGGTTTAGTCCTGGTTTAGTCCTGGTTTAGTTCTGGTTCAGTCCTGGTTTAGTCCTGGTTTAGTTCTGGTTCAGTCCTGGTTTAGTCCTGGTTTAGTTCTGGTTTAGTCCTGGTTTAGTCCTGGTTTAGTCCTGGTTTAGTTCTGGTTTAGTTCTGGTTTAGTCCTGGTTTAGTCCTGGTTTAGTTCTGGTTTAGTCCTGGTTTAGTCCTGGTTTAGTCCTGGTTTAGTTCTGGTTTAGTCCTGGTTTAGTTCTGATTTAGTCCTGGTTTAGTTCTGGTTTAGTTCTGGTTTAGTCCTGGTTTAGTTCTGGTTCAGTCCTGGTTTAGTTCTGGTTTAGTTCTGGTTTAGTCCTGGTTTAGTTCTGGTTTAGTTCTGGTTTAGTCCTGGTTTAGTTCTGGTTTAGTCCTGGTTTAGTTCAGGTTTAGTCCTGGTTTAGTCCTGGTTTAGTCCTGGTTTAGTCCTGGTTTAGTTCTGGTTTAGTCCTGGTTTAGTCCTGGTTTAGTCCTGGTTTAGTTCTGGTTCAGTCCTGGTTTAGTCCTGGTTTAGTTCTGGTTCAGTCCTGGTTTAGTCCTGGTTTAGTTCTGGTTTAGTCCTGGTTTAGTCCTGGTTTAGTCCTGGTTTAGTTCTGGTTTAGTTCTGGTTTAGTCCTGGTTTAGTCCTGGTTTAGTTCTGGTTTAGTCCTGGTTTAGTCCTGGTTTAGTCCTGGTTTAGTTCTGGTTTAGTCCTGGTTTAGTTCTGATTTAGTCCTGGTTTAGTTCTGGTTTAGTTCTGGTTTAGTCCTGGTTTAGTTCTGGTTCAGTCCTGGTTTAGTTCTGGTTTAGTTCTGGTTTAGTCCTGGTTTAGTTCTGGTTTAGTTCTGGTTTAGTCCTGGTTTAGTCCTGGTTTAGTTCTGTTTTAGTCCTGGTTTAGTCCTGGTTTAGTCCTGGTTTAGTCCTGGTTTAGTTCTGGTTTAGTCCTGGTTTAGTCCTGGTTTAGTCCTGGTTTAGTCCTGGTTCAGTCCTGGTTTAGTCCTGGTTTAGTTCTGGTTCAGTCCTGGTTTAGTCCTGGTTTAGTTCTGGTTTAGTCCTGGTTTAGTCCTGGTTTAGTCCTGGTTTAGTTCTGGTTCAGTCCTGGTTTAGTCCTGGTTTAGTTCTGGTTCAGTCCTGGTTTAGTCCTGGTTTAGTTCTGGTTTAGTCCTGGTTTAGTCCTGGTTTAGTCCTGGTTTAGTTCTGGTTTAGTTCTGGTTTAGTCCTGGTTTAGTCCTGGTTTAGTCCTGGTTTAGTTCTGGTTTAGTCCTGGTTTAGTCCTGGTTTAGTCCTGGTTTAGTTCTGGTTTAGTTCTGGTTTAGTCCTGGTTCACTTGTTATTAAACACGTTGAATCTCTCTGTAGTTTTTGTGTTTGTGCCTGTGTATGTGTTTTTTGTTTGTTTGTGTGTTGTGTGAGTGTGTTTGTGTATGTGTGTATATATGTGTGTCTGTGCACATGTGTGTATTTTTGTGTGTAATGAGACAATAGAAAAAAAAAAACATCTGAGAAACATAAAAATGTGAGATCAGAGTTTTACCTGAACATTTCACCTCCAGACCAAAGGAAGAGGAGAATGAATCAATGACACATTCTCTCACTGCAGACGTCTTCACACAGTCAGACTCGACCATCCACACTGGACTCCATGGAAAATCATCTCTCTTTTCTCCATAAACAGCAGAGCCACAGTCCAGGTCTCTGCACACAGCAGCTGTGTCCCCCAGGGACCAGAATCCAAAGGGCTCCACCCGTCTCCACTCTCCACTGTGTCTCACCTTCACAGTCCCAGCACAGCGACTGGCCCCTCCCACCAGCCTGAGACCTGAACAGACAAGAGACAGAGTGAGCCCCGCCCCTTTACCTGAGCAGTGAAGCCCCGCCCCTTAACCTGAGCAGTGAAGCCCCGCCCCTTTACCTGAGCAGTCAGGCCCCGCCCCTTTACCTGAGCAGTGAAGCCCCGCCCTTTTACCTGAGCAGTGAAGCCCCGCCCCTTTACCTGAGCAGTCAGGCCCCGCCCCTTTACCTGAGCAGTGAAGCCCCGCCCCTTTACCTGAGCAGTGAAGCCCCACCCAGAGTCAAACAAAAATTCAGTTTTGTCAACTGGACAAAAGTTTTAGAGCAGGGGTGTCCAAAGTGTGGTCCCCGGGCCGAACGTGGCCCTCCAGTGGGTCTACTTTGGTCCAAAGGGGCTCTGAGATTTTAGGAATAATCTGTTTTGATTCAGTTTGTAGTGAAAAGACTGTCAGGAGATGGAAGGAGGACAGTCCTGTCTATTTCCTCATTTTTAAAGTCAGAAAAAAACATAACTGAAGAAGTAATCTGACCAAAATGAAGAAGACGCTGGGATGAGACGCCAAATGTCACTCTAAAATGTTGTCCCGTGACACAATAGAGTTTTTGGATCCCACCTGGACGACTGAGGGATTACACAGACACTGTGGCAGAGTGGTTATCCTGTGTCCTCCCTCTCACCAGGAGGTTGTGGGTTAGACTCCTGAGCTGAGTGGAGTGTGCATGTTCTCTCTGTGTTACTGTGGCAGAGTGGTTATCCTGGTGTGTAAGTGTCTTTACCTGAGCTGTTGTCTTCTGCCATGAGCCCTGCACACACAAAAGTCATGTCACAAAATGGCAGTTGTTGGTCACATGACACAGAGCTTCACACAAAATGGCGGTGGTTTGGCTCATTAAAGTAACAGGCTGGTTTCATGAGTGTGATGGAAACAGGAAGCTCACTATGTCAGATCAGGCTGTTTGACTTTAGAAACACTTTAATATGAACCAAATGTACATTTATTTTGACAAGTGCAGAGAGTCTCAGACACACATGAGCCAGTTCCCTCAGACTGAAGTAGCTTCAGTGTGGGACCAAAAGCAAACGGACAAATAAATATAAACACCATCAAACAGACTGCAGCTAAACCATAAAGTGTATTGGAGGAGTGTGTTCACTACAACAGCTCCATCTGCTCCTTCAGCCTGGTCTGTGTGAATGTGCCCAGGGTTCAGCACAAGGAACAAACATCAAATAGACTCAAGGTCTGACTAAGGTTTAGTCCAGGTTTAGTCCTGTTTTAGTCCTCCTTTAGTCCTGATTTAGTCCTGATTTAGTCCTCCTTTAGTCCTGCTTTAGTCCTGCTTTAGTCCTGTTTTAGTCCTGTTTTAGTCCTGTTTTAGTCTTGTTTTACTCCTGTTTTAGTCCTGTTTTAGTCCTGTTTTAGTCCTGCTTTAGTCCTGTTTTAGTCCTGTTTTAGTCCTGCTTTAGTCCTGTTTTAGTCCTCCTTTAGTCCTGTTTTAGTCCTCCTTTAGTCCTGCTTTAGTCCTGTTTTAGTCCTGTTTGAGTCCTGCTTTAGTCCTGTTTTAGTCTTGTTTTAGTCCTGCTTTAGTCCTGTTTTAGTCCTCCTTTAGTCCTGTTTTAGTCCTGTTTTAGTCCTGTTTTAATCCTGCTTTAGTCCTGCTTTAGTCCTGCTTTAGTCCTGTTTTAGTCCTGCTTTAGTCCTGTTTTAGTCTTGCTTTAGTCCTGTTTTAGTCCTCCTTTAGTCCTGCTTTTGTCCTGTTTTAGTCCTGTTTTAGTCCTGCTTTAGTCCTGTTTTAGTCTTGTTTTAGTCCTGCTTTAGTCCTGTTTTAGTCCTCCTTTAGTCCTGTTTTAGTCCTGTTTTAGTCCTGCTTTAGTCCTGTTTTAGTCCTGTTTTAGTCCTGTTTTAGTCCTGCTTTAGTCCTGCTTTAGTCCTGTTTTAGTCCTGTTTTAGTCCTGCTTTAGTCCTGTTTTAGTCCTGTTTTAGTCCTCCTTTAGTCCTGCTTTAGTCCTGTTTTAGTCCTGTTTCAGTCCTGCTTTAGTCCTGTTTTAGTCTTGTTTTAGTCCTCCTTTAGTCCTGTTTTAGTCCTCCTTTAGTCCTGCTTTAGTCCTGTTTTAGTCCTGTTTGAGTCCTGCTTTAGTCCTGTTTTAGTCTTGTTTTAGTCCTGCTTTAGTCCTGTTTTAGTCCTCCTTTAGTCCTGTTTTAGTCCTGTTTTAGTCCTGTTTTAATCCTGCTTTAGTCCTGTTTTAGTCCTGCTTTAGTCCTGTTTTAGTCCTGCTTTATTCCTGTTTTAGTCTTGCTTTAGTCCTGTTTTAGTCCTCCTTTAGTCCTGCTTTAGTCCTGTTTTAGTCCTGTTTTAGTCCTGTTTTAGTCCTGGTTTAGTCCTGTTTTAGTCTTGTTTTAGTCCTGCTTTAGTCCTGTTTTAGTCCTCCTTTAGTCCTGTTTTAGTCCTGTTTTAGTCCTGCTTTAGTCCTGTTTTAGTCCTGTTTTAGTCCTGTTTTAGACCTCCTTTAGTCCTGTTTTAGTCCTGTTTTAGTCCTGTTTTAGTCCTGCTTTAGTCCTGTTTTAGTCCTGTTTTAGTCCTGTTTTAGTCATGCTTTAGTCCTCCTTTAGTCCTGTTTTAGTCCTGTTTTAGTCCTGCTTTAGTCCTGTTTTAGTCCTGTTTTAGTCCTGTTTTAGACCTCCTTTAGTCCTGTTTTAGTCCTGTTTTAGTCCTGTTTTAGTCCTGCTTTAGTCCTGTTTTAGTCCTGTTTTAGTCCTGCTTTAGTCCTGTTTTAGTCCTGTTTTAGTCCTGCTTTAGTCCTGTTTTAGTCCTGTTTTAGTCCTGCTTTAGTCCTGTTTTAGTCCTGTTTTAGTCCTGTTTTAGTCCTGCTTTAGTCCTGTTTTAGTCCTGTTTTAGTCCTGCTTTAGTCCTGCTTTAGTCCTGTTTTAGTCCTGTTTTAGTCCTGCTTTAGTCCTGCTTTAGTCCTTGTTTTAGTCCCGTTTTAGTCCTTGTTTTAGTCCTGTTTTAGTCCTGTTTTAGTCCTGTTTTAGTCCTGCTTTAGTCCTGTTTTAGTCCTGTTTTAGTCCTGGTTCAGTCCTGGTTCAGTCCTGGTTTAGTCTTGTTTTAGTCCCGTTTTAGTCCTTGTTTTAGTCCTGCTTTAGTCCTGGTTCAGTCCTGGTTCAGTCCTGGTTCAGTCCTGGTTTAGTCTTGGTTTAGTCCTGTTTTAGTCCTGTTTTAGTCCTTGTTTTAGTCCTGTTTTAGTCCTGGTTTAGTCCTGGTTTAGTCCTGTTTTAGTCCTGGTTTAGTCCTGCTTTAGTCCAGCTTTAGTCCTGTTTTACTCCTGTTTTAGTCCTTGTTTTAGTCCCATTTTAGTCCTTGTTTTAGTCCTGCTTTAGTCCTGGTTCAGTCCTGGTTCAGTCCTGGTTTAGTCTTGGTTTAGTCCTGTTTTAGTCCTGTTTTAGTCCTGCTTTAGTCCTGTTTTAGTCCTGCTTTAGTCCCGTTTTAGTCCTTGTTTTAGTCCTCCTTTAGTCCTGATTTAGTCCCGTTTTAGTCCTTGTTTTAGTCCTGCTTTAGTCCTGGTTCAGTCCTGGTTCAGTCCTGGTTCAGTCCTGGTTTAGTCTTGGTTTAGTCCTGTTTTAGTCCTGCTTTAGTCCTGTTTTAGTCCTGTTTTAGTCCTCCTTTAGTCCTGCTTTAGTCCTGTTTTAGTCCTGTTTTAGTCCTGCTTTAGTCCTGTTTTAGTCCTGTTTTAGTCCTGCTTTAGTCTTGTTTTAGTCCTGTTTTAGTCCTATTTTAGTCCTGCTTTAGTCCTGTTTTAGTCCTGTTTTAGTCCTCCTTTAGTCCTGCTTTAGTCCTGTTTTAGTCCTGTTTTAGTCCTGCATTAGTCCTGTTTTAGTCTTGTTTTAGTCCTGCTTTAGTCCTGTTTTAGTCCTCCTTTAGTCCTGTTTTAGTCCTGCTTTAGTCCTGTTTTAGTCCTGCTTTAGTCCTGTTTTAGTCCTGTTTTTGTCCTGTATTTGTCCTGTTTTAGTCCTGTTTTAGTCCTGTTTTAGTCCTGTTTTAGTCCTGTTTTTGTCCTGTATTTGTCCTGTTTTAGTCCTGTTTTAGTCCTGCTTTAGTCCTGTTTTAGTCCTGTTTTAGTCCTGTTTTAGTCCTGCTTTAGTCCTGTTTTAGTCCTGTTTTAGTCCTGTTCTAGTCCTCCTTTAGTCCTGTTTTAGTCCTGTTTTAGTCCTGTTTTAGTCCTGTTTTAGTCCTGTTTTAGTCCTGTTCTAGTCCTCCTTTAGTCCTGTTTTAGTCCTTCTTTAGTCCTGTTTTAGTCCTGTTTTAGTCCTGTTTTAGTCCTTGTTTTAGTCCTTCTTTAGTCCTGTTTTAGTCCTGTTTTAGTCCTGTTTTAGTCTTGTTTTAGTCCTTCTTTAGTCCTGTTTTAGTCCTGCTTTAGTCCTGTTTTAGTCCTGTTTTAGTCCTGTTCTAGTCCTCCTTTAGTCCTGTTTTAGTCCTGTTTTAGTCCTGTTTTAGTCCTCCTTTAGTCCTTCTTTTAGATGAAGATAATCGTTCTTATGTTCAAGGGGACATTTGTCTTGTGCTGCAGCTTAAACACAGTTTCACTCACACATCACAGTCGGGGACAGTCAGAGCTCATCAAAAAGAAGAAGACAAATACGTGTCCATTTTGTGTCTGCACAACCATAAAGTGTCACTGCACCAGCCCCATTTCACAAATATCATGAATAAAACCACACAGTCGACACATTCAACTCACAGATCCTGAAGCTCACTGGAGATTAAAGGGACTTAAGCCTCTGTTGAGCACATTTGTTCAAGAGGGAAACAGAAGTGACAAATGAGAGTTTATTTGTGTTACTCTTAAAGTGATGTGCTCCAAACACCTGAAGGAACAGTTTCATATTCACCACACAACAGGTGAGAGGGGTTCTGACAGTTCATCTGAGCTCAGAGTTTAGACAAATGTCCTGAACAGAAGGAAACTCTTTCCTGCCAGTCACCTTCATGGCCTTATTTACCAGTTTTTAAGTTTGGTTTTACATTAGACAAAGACCTGAGGCTGTGCCACACTGTCGTGTATAAGACTCTCCAAAACAGCTTTAGAAAAACAGATCAGGATTTTGGGCTCAAACAGCCTCAGTCTCCTTAAAAAGTGGAGCCTCTGGGACAGTTTTGAACAAAGAAAATCAGCATGTACATTCCATCTGAACAACTGCAAACCCTTGACCTTCTCTCACTGAGCTTCATGATGAAGTCTCTGCTCCTCAGCGTCAGGGAAAGCCACAGCAGAGGTCAAAGGGTAAAGACCATTTCAACATTTAAATCTAAAAGAAGATGTGACTTATTTTGAGTTGTTCACACGCTCGTCCATCAAAGACTCATATTCACAAATAACACAACAGCACCTGAAGCAGCATCTCACAGAAAACAGTGTTACTTACTTAAAAAGAACAAAGACCAGACCAGGACCAGTGCTCCAAGGGCCATCATCAGGACTGAATCAGGACTAAACCAGGACTGAACCAGGACTAAACCAGGGCTGAACCAGGACTAAACCAGGACTGAACCAGGACTAAACCAGGACTGAACCAGGACTGAAAATGGCAGTAAAACTTGTGGTGTCCTCATTTGTCTTCATGCTTTCATTTCCTGCTCTTTGTGTGGTATTCTTTACATCCTGTTTAATCTTTTTTTGGCCATTTGGTTTTGTTCTTGTGGTCAGAGGTGTTGCTGCTGCTGCTGCTGCTACTAAAGGTCGTGCCAACAGTATCATAGTCTATATCTCTCATACAAACACACTAAAGTGGACTGATCCTGAATTGATGCCGTAGTTCCTTGTTTTACATGTGACATTATTTCGTGATAATTTTATATCACGTTTTAACATGAAACTATAATTTTGAGTTGGTATCAGGTCATTACAGATTTTTAGTATGAAGTGTCAGTTCTACACTGGCGAGGCTGTTGAAGGTAACGTCTAACCAGGGGGCGGGGAAAAAAGGATTTGTCCATTATTATGAATGAATAATGACTATAGTGTAGATACGGAAAGTCACATCACTATTTAGCACTTTTGCATTTTGATAACCTCCTTGTGACAAATACTTAGCACTAAGAGCCACTCCATAGGTAAAAACACAAACAACATGAATAAATATAAATACAATGTGGAGATTAACTAGCAGAGGTGTGGACATGAGTCACTATTTTGATGACAGGACTTGACTTGATAAAATGGACCAAGACTTTAGACTCGACTTAAACTTTAATGCCAGTGACTCGGACTTGACTTGCCCTCCATGACCTGAGACAAAAATATAGTAGAGTAGTCGTCTTTGCTACGCACAAGTTGTTCCTCTGTCCCAACTGTTTCAGATGCCTGTCCACCGGCTGCTCCAGTAATGACCGGACCTTAGATGCCCCTCCTACATGCCCTGATCCCTGTGGTGTCTCAGGATGAGCCCCCTCTGTCCCTCTGTCTTGAGTGGGCTTTGGCCCCGCAGACTTGAACTATCTGCAAATGGATGTGGGTCTTGGACACGTCTGCAGCCTGTTCGTCCGTGGGAGTGGATGCTTCCCTGTGGTTCTCCTCAAGGTTTCTCTTTTTCCCCACTGTTATTTATTAGGGCCCGAGCACAAATGTGTGGGTGAGTCAGAAAGAGCCCGATTGTACTGACCCTATCTCTGATGTGAACACATGATGAATCAAAATGTGTAGATTTACAAATTCTAGGCCTCGCTGTTTAACAAACAGTTTTGATCCAACATTCTCCAACCTGAGGCAGCATCATCTGACATATCTGGGATCAGACGTTACAATAATTTACATAAGTCTCAGGCTCTTAACAAAAGCATAAAAATGTCTGTATCTTTTGCAAACATTGTGGGATTCAGACAAATTGAATGTCGTGTTTATTGAAACTGAAACAGCATCATCAGGACAAATCTGAGGTCAAAAGTTGATATAAGTCTCAGGGTCATAACCAACTCTTAACGAAGGGGCCATTTTGAAGGTATAAAAATACACATAACCTTTTCAAACTTTGTTGAACTTGGACTGATCTACTTGGATGTGACTTATAGTCTTTTAAATGACTCTCCAGCGACTCGTGCAAATTTAACATGAGACGGAAACATTTCTCTCCAACATCACATTAGAATATTGAATCAGGTCAGACCAGGGTTTGCAGCGCTCCCATGGAAGTGTGTCCTTCATGTGTAGAAGGGCTGAGAGGGCCCTTTATCACTGCTTGCACTTTTTATTATTATTATTATCCCTATTGAAACTAAGAGATAAAATAAATCAAATTTACTGTTGACTGTAAATAAATAAAAGATGTTTTCTAAATGATAAATACATTTGATTAGATTGAAACTACATCATTGACTTGACTGTAGTTCAAATGTGTTTTTTTAAATTGGATATGTAGATACTTCAGCTTCTCTTCGATGAGTCGTGTTTTAGTCATGACTTTGATACTGCACATACAATAATACTGTTATATTTGTCTTTTTATTCACATTTTGTATTATTGTATTTGAGTAAATCTACACATGATTTAGAAAAAGAACAAGCCTATTTTGCATCTTCATCAGTCAGAATGTTCCAGAACATCATCTCTATGGTAACAGTTTGTTTATATATGAACTCTTTCTGTGAGGACAGGTCATTTCAAGATGAACTCGACAGAGACGCAACATCTGAGACACTGAAGTCAACAAACAAGGCTCCAAAGCAGCTGTTTTCATTTACGCTGAAAGAGGAAAGATACAAACTACATTTCTCTGCATTTGGACTCAAAAAATGACATTTGTAGTAGTTTAAGTGTTTGTGTTTTCATGTTCATGCACATTTTTGATGTGCTGTTACTTGTACAGTACATTTCCATACACTTTCACCTGTTTGTGGTGTATTTTTGAGGGGAAAACTCACTTATCTGAGTCAACTCCTGCTGTCATGGCCAATTAAGTTTAGCTCAAGGTCAAGGTCAGCAGTGTTGAAGGTCAAACTACAGACGCTCCTGTTGGGACAAAACCTAAGTTACTGTACGTGTAAAGCAGTATTCAGTGGTGGATCAAGTACTTCATTTTGTTACTGAAGTGAAAGTGCAGTTCCCAGAGCAAAGAAATACTCAAGTATCACCTGAAAAAATGTACTTAAGTAAAAGTATTCAAGTACTTTTAGCTGCCCTGGTTTTCTTCTCTAATAAAAGGACTTCACACTCCTTACTGATGGGCCAATGTTTAATCTCATTCACACTTTCCACCTTCACACCGTGAAAACTAAAGGACAGATAAACTCTGATACATACAATACTCCCCGAACCGCCACCTTAACGTGGTGGAGGGGTTTGAGCACCCGAATGATCCTGGGAGCTATGTTGTCGGGGGCTTCATGCCCCTGGTAGGGTCACCCATGGCAAACAGGTCCTCGGAGACGGGTCTGACTAAGAGCGGTTCAGAAGCCCTTCATGAAGAAAAATACAACAAGGCAGTTTACGTCGCCCGGACTGGCGTTACCGGGACCCCACCCTGGAGCCAGGTCTGGGGTGGGTGCTCGGCAGCGAGCGCCTGGTGGCCGGGCCTTTCCCCACGGGGCCCGGTCGGGCCCAGCCCAAAGAAACGACGTGGGGCCGTCCTCCCGTGGACCCACCACCTGCGGGAGGAGCCATGAGGGGCGGGTGCGGAGAGATCCGGGTAGCAGTCGAAGGCGGGGACCTCGACGACCGGATCTCCGGACATGGAGACTAGCTCTGGGGACATGGAATGTCACCTCGCTGGGGGGGAAGGAGCCTGAGCTTGTGCGGGAGGTTGAGCGTTACCGGCTAGATATAGTCGGCCTCACCTCCACGCACAGCTTGGGCTCTGGAACCCAACTTCTTGAGAGGGGTTGGACTCTCCATTTCTCTGGCGTTGCCCGCGGGGAGCGGCGGCGAGCTGGTGTGGGCTTGCTCATTGCCCCACAGCTCAGCCACTGCGTGTTGGGGTTCACTCCGGTGAACGAGAGGGTCGCGTCCCTGCGCCTTCGGGTCGGGGACAGGTCTCTCACTGTTGTGTCGGCCTACGGGCCAAACAGCAGTGCAGAGTACCCGGCCTTCTTGGAGTCCCTGGGAGGGGTACTAGACAGTGCACCAACCGGGGACTCCGTTGTTCTCCTGGGGGACTTCAACGCCCATGTGGGTAACGACAGTGACACTTGGAGGGGCGTGATTGGGAGGAACGGCCTCCCCGATCTGAACCCGAGCGGTGTTTTGTTATTGGACTTCTGTGCTAGTCACAGCTTGTCCATAACAAACACCATGTTCGAGCACAAGGGTGTCCATCGGTGCACATGGCACCAGGACACTCTAGGTCGGAGGTCGATGATCGACTTTGTTGTCGTGTCATCTGACCTCCGACCGCGTGTCTTGGACACTCGGGTGAAGAGAGGGGCTGAGCTGTCAACTGATCACCACCTGGTGGTGAGTTGGATCCGCTGGCGGAGGAGGAAGCCGGACAGACCTGGCAGGCCCAAGCGTATTGTGAGGGTCTGCTGGGAACGTCTGGCGGAGCCCTCTGTCAGGGGGGTCTTCAACTCCCGCCTCCGGGAGAGCTTCTCCCTGATCCCGGGGGAGGTTGGAGACATGGACTCCGAGTGGGCCATGTTCTCCACCTCTATTGTTGATGCGGCTGCTCGTAGCTGTGGTCGTAAGGTCTGTGGTGCTTGTCGCGGCGGCAATCCCCGAACCCGGTGGTGGACACCGGAAGTAAGGGATGCCGTCAAGCTGAAGAAGGAGTCCTATCGAGCCTTGTTGGCTCGTGGGACTCCTGAGGCAGCTGATGAGTACCGGCAGGCCAAGCGTGCCGCGGCTCGGGCAGTCACAGAGGCAAAAACTCGGGGTTGGGAGGAGTTCGGGGAGGCCATGGAGGAGGACTATCGGACGGCCTCAAAGAGATTCTGGCAAACCGTCCGACGTCTCAGGAGGGGAAAGCAGTGCTTCACCAACACTGTTTACAGTGCGGGTGGAGAGCTGCTGACCTCGACTGGGGATGTTGTCGGGCGGTGGAAGGAATACTTTGAGGATCTCCTTAATCCCACTGTCACGTCTTCCGAGGAGGAAGCAGAAACTGGGGACCCAGGGGCGGACTCGTCCATCACCCTGGCTGAAGTCACTGAGGTGGTTGGCAAGCTCCTCGGTGGCAAGGCTCCGGGGGTGGACGAGATCCGTCCTGAGTACCTCAAGTCTCTGGATGTTGTGGGACTGTCTTGGCTGACACGTCTCTGCAACATCGCGTGGCGGTCGGGGACAGTACCTGTGGAATGGCAGACCGGGGTGGTGGTCCCTCTGTATAAAAAGGGGGACCGGAGGGTGTGTTCCAATTACAGGGGAATCACACTCCTCAGCCTTCCCGGTAAGGTCTATTCCAGGGTGCTGGAGAGGAGAATCCGACCGATAGTCGAACCTCGGATTCAGGAGGAGCAGTGTGGTTTTCGTCCTGGTCGTGGAACACTGGACCAGCTCTATACTCTCCATCGGGTCCTCGAGGGCTCATGGGAGTATGCCCAACCAGTCCACATGTGTTTTGTGGATCTGGAGAAGGCATTCGACCGTGTCCCTCGTGGTGTCCTTTGGGGGGTGCTCTGGGAGTATGGGGTCCGGGGCTCTTTGCTAAGGGCTGTCCGGTCCCTGTATGACCGGAGCAGGAGCTGTGTTCGCATTGCCGGCAGTAAGTCAGACCTGTTCCCGGTGCATGTTGGACTCCGCCAGGGCTGCCCTTTGTCACCGGTTCTGTTCATTATATTTATGGACAGAATTTCTAGGCGCAGTCAGGGGCCGGAGGGGGCCTGGTTTGGGAACCACAGGATTTCATCTCTGCTGTTTGCAGATGATGTTGTCCTGATGGCTTCTTCGAGCCAGGACCTGCAGCAGGCACTGGGGCGGTTTGCAGCCGAGTGTGAAGCGGCTGGGATGAGAATCAGCTCCTCCAAATCCGAGGCCATGGTTCTCGACCGGAAAAAGGTGGTTTGCTCTCTCCGGGTGGGTGGTGAGTCTCTGCCCCAAGTGGAGGAGTTCAAGTATCTCGGGGTCTTGTTCACGAGTGAGGGAAGGATGGAGCGTGAGATTGACAGGCAGATCGGTGCAGCGTCTGCAGTGATGCGGTCGCTGTATCGGTCCGTTGTGGTAAAGAAGGAGCTGAGCCGGAAGGCGAAGCTCTCGATTTACCGGTCAATCTACGTTCCTACCCTCACCTATGGTCATGAGCTTTGGGTAATGACCGAAAGGACAAGATCGCGGATACAAGCGGCTGAAATGGGCTTCCTCCGCAGAGTGGCCGGGCGCACCCTTAGGGATAGGGTGAGGAGCTCGGCCACACGGGAGGAGCTCGGAGTAGAGCCGCTGCTCCTACACGTTGAGAGGAACCAGCTGAGGTGGCTCGGGCATCTGCTCAGGATGCCTCCTGGACGCCTCCCTAGGGAGGTGTTCTGGGCATGTCCCACCGGGAGGAGGCCCCGGGGAAGACCCAGGACACGCTGGAGGGACTATGTCTCTCGGCTGGCCTGGGAACGCCTTGGGGTCCCACCGGAGGAGCTGGAGGACGTGTCCGGGGTGAGGGAAGTCTGGGAGTCCCTGCTTAGACTGCTGCCCCCGCGACCCGGCCCCGGATAAGCGGAAGAAAATGGATGGATGGATGGACATACAATACATTTAAATAAATACAAAAACACAATGTTTTCCGTGTTCGCCATCATGACCAGCCGTAGTTAAATCTGACATCTTGTACTTTTCTGTATTTCTTTGCTCGTTCTTTTACACTTTTCGCCGCTATTACTACTTCTCTCTCTGTTTAACTTCCAGGACAAACATGTGCTCACGTGACTCACAACAGTCAATTTTCACAAATACGATATACATAACATTTAAATTAAATTCTGAAAACAAATACACTGACATTACCGTCAGCTACAGTACTTATTTAAAAAGAGTAAAGAGTAAACGTGTTATGCAGCGATTTAGAGTATTTTTAGTCTCTAGTAAAGCCTCAAATGTTGTGATTTTGATAAAGATTTGTGTTAAATTTCCATTTTCAAAGTGACATTTCAAACCTGCTCGCCCCTGCGTCACAAACAGGAAATGATCATCAACCAAATCTGATAAACGCTGATCAACACAAGAATCGGCACAGAAGCAGAGCAGGCCACACAAATGAGCTTTGTGCACAAAAAAACACATTTGGCATCATAATATCAGTTAGTTTTGAAATGATTATTAGTGTAGTGAAACATTTTATTTCGATTATTCAGTTGAACCATTTTAAACACGTCTGAGCCTTGGTCATTTCTCTCTGTGATGAGGTCGTAGATAAACTCACTTCTCACGTTGGTTTCATATAAATAAAGAGTAAAAGAGCCAGTCTTTGGAAGAGCTCTTTGAAACCAACACATCCAAACGATTCAGATCCCACAAAAGAGCCGGAAACCACTGCTAACAACAACTAGCATGCTAACATCTCATGTCCTGACTGTCTGACAGAAAAAAAAAGCTTTAGACAAATTGAGACATACCGAGACAGACAGAGACAGACAGAGACAAACTGAAACACACCAAGAGAAACCAGAAGAAACCGAGTCATACTGAGTCAAACCGAGACAAACCAAGAAAAAAACGAGACATAAAGAGACAAACTGAGACAAACCGAGACAAACTGAGAAAAAAACCGAGACAAACCTAGACTACAGAGACATACCGAGACAGACTGAGACACAGTGAGAGAAACCGGGACATACCAAGAAAAAAACGACACATACAGAGACAAACCGAGACATACCAAGACAACCCGAGACAACCCAAGACATACCGAGACAAAACGAGACATACAGCGACATACCAAGAATTACCAAAAGTTTCTGAGATATACCGAGACAAACCGAGACATAGGGAGACAAGCCAAGACAAATTGATACATACAAAGACAAACCAAGACAACCAGAGACAAACCGAGACATACCGAGACCAACTGAGACAAATAGAAACAAACCGAGACATACCGAGACCAACTGAGACACATCGAAACAAAGACAAACCAAGATGTACTGAGACATACAGAGACATACCAAGACAAAACCGAGTTAAATCGAGACATGCTGAGACAAACCAACGAAAAAAGAGATACCGAGACATACGGAGACAAACCGAGACATATTGAGACATACTGAGACATACCAAAACATACCGACACAAACCAAGACAAAATTACATATACCGAGATACCGAGACATACTGAGACATACCGAGACATACTGAAGGAAACTGACACATACCGAGACATACTGAGATATACCGAGACAAACCAAGACAAACCAAGAAGAAACGAGACATACCGAAAGAAATCGAGACAAACCGAGACATACCGAAACAAATCGAGATATACCGAGACATACCAAAATATACCGACACAAACTAAGACAAAACGACATATAGGATACATACTGAGACAAACAGAGAAAAAACGAGACATACCAAGAGAAACGAGACAAACCGAGAAATACCAAGACATACTGAGACATACAGAGACATACCGAGGAAAACTGAGACATTCTTGAGACAAACCGAGACATACTGAGACATATCGAGACATACCGAGACAAACTGAAACATACAGAGACAAACCAAGACAAAACGAGATATACCGAGACATGCAGAGCCATACGGAGACATAGCGAGACTTACCGAGATTTACCGAGACAAACCGAGACATACCGAGACAAACCCAGACTTACCGAGAGAAACCGAGACATAAGGAGACTGGCCGAGACTTACCGAGACATATCGAGACTTACCGAGACATACCAAGACAAACCGAGAGAAATGGAGAGATACCGAGACATAACGAGACATACCGAGTGAAACCGAGACAAACCAACACAGACTGAGAAAGACCGAGAAAGACTGAGGCATACTGAGACAACCCAAGACGTACCGAGACAAACCGCAACATACAGAGACATATCTAGACATACCGAGACAAATCAAAACATACCGACACAAACCACGACATACCGAGACATGCCGAGAGAAAACGAGATAAAACGAGACATACCGATACAAACCGAGACACACCGAGACAAACCAAGACATACCACAACAAACCGAGATTTACCAAGACATGCTGTGTTAAACCCAGACATATTGAGACATACCGAGACAAACCGAGACACACCGAGACATACCGAGACATACCGAAACAAAACGAGACAAACCGAGACAAACTGAGACATAACAAGACATACCGAGAGAAATTGAGACATACCGAGACATACCGAGAGAAACCGAAACATACCGAGAGAAACTGAGACATACCGAGACAAACCGAGAGAAACTGAGACATACCGAGACAAACCGAGACATAGCGAGACATACTGAGAGAAACCGAGACATACAGAAAACATACTGAGACATACCAGAACATACCAAGAGAAACTGACATTCTGAGACATACCGAGACAAACCAAGACATACTGAGACATACCGAGAAACTGACAAATACGGAGACATACGGAGACATACCGAGTCGAACCAAGACAAACCGAGACATACCGAGAAACTGACAAATACGGAGACATACCGAGTCGAACCGAGTCTTTTTCACTTTTGTATTTTGAATACATCCAATTGGACAATGGTCACTAAAATCAAGTGGAAAAACACCATTTGCCTAATAATTATGGGGTTTGTTTGTTTAGATTACATCAATGAGTGTGCCTTTATTTTAATTTGTAGGGTCAAGTCAAGACAGAATAGAAAATAATTGTGTACTATTTAGGCCATTGTGTAGGCCTTTCAAAGTATCGGACTCTTTCTCCATCCATCCATTTTCTTCCTCTCATCCGGGGCCAGGTCACAGGGACAGCAGGCTAAGCAGGGTCTCCAAGTCTTCCCCCACCCCAGACATGTCCTCCAGCTCCCCCCAAGGCATTCCCAGGCCAGCCGAGAGACATAGTGTCTCCAGCGTGTCCTGGGTCTTCCCCGGGGCCTCCTCCCGGTGGAACATGCCCGGAACACCTCCGTAGGGAGGCATCCAGGAGGAATCCTGAGCAGATGCCCGAGCCACCTCAACTGGCTCCTCTCGACATGTAGGAGCAGCGGCTCTACTCCAAGCTCCTCCCATGTGACTGAGCCCCTAAACCTATCCCTAAGGGAACACCCAGCCACCCTGCAGAGGAAACCCATTTTGGCCACTTGTATTCACAGTCTTGTCCTTTCGGTCATTCCCCAGAGCTCATGACCATAGGTGAGAGTAGGAACGTAGATTGAGCGGTAAATCGAGAGCTTTGTCTTTGGACTCAGCTCTTTCTTTACCACAATAGACCGATACAGCGACCGCATCACTGCAGACGCTGCACCGATCCGCCTGTCAATCTCACGCTCCATCCTTCCCTCACTTGAGAACAAGACCCCGAGATACTTGAACTCCTCAACTTGAAGCATAGACTCTCCACCCACCCGGAGAGAGCAAACCACCTTTTTCCGGTCGAGAACCATGGCCTCGGATTTGGAGGAGCTGATTTTCATCCCAGCTGCTTCACACCCAAACCGCCCCAGTGCTGCAGGTCCTGGCTCGATGAAGCATCAGGACAATATCATCTGCAAACAGCAGAGATGAGATCCTGTGGTAACCAGACCAGACCCCCTCCGGCCCCTGAACCAGACCCCCTCCGACCCCTGAACCAGGCCCCCTCCGACCACTGACTGCACCTAGAAATTCTGTCCATAAATATAATGAACAGAACCGGTGACAAAGGGCAGCCCTGGTGGAGTCCAACATGCACCGGGAACAGGTCTGACTTACTGCCGGCAATGAACACAGCTCCTGCTCCGGTCATACAGGGACCGGACAGCCCTTAGCAAAGAGCCCCGGACCCCATACTCCCAGAGCACCCCCCAAAGGACACCACGAGGGACACGGTCGAATGCCTTCTCCAGATCCACAAAACACATGTGGACTGGTTGGGCAAACTCCCATAAACCCTAGAGGACCTGATGGAGAGTATAGAGCTGGTCCAGTGTTCCACGACCAGGACGAAAACCACACTGCTCCTCCTGAATCCGAGGTTTGTCTATCGGTCGGACTCTCCTCTCCAGTACCCTGGAGTAGACCTTACTGGGAAGGCTGAGGCCCATTATTAGGGCCACGTAATTTTCCAGCCTAGAAAGCATCATGAACAGATCATTAAGAGCATTTTTAGGGCTTAATGTGTCATATTTGGTTGATACTACATCAGTGAGAGTGTAATCATTCTGGGGATTTCAGTAATCTGCAAAATTTATGTTCATTGTCGAATTATGTGTAAATTAGAAGATAACATTTGGGTTGATCATTGGACAGCACAGTTATTGCTGTCTGAACTACATTCTAACTATATGTCAACAATGAACAAAGTCTGATCCATAACGTTCCACAGGAATGTGCCCATCATGCACATCTTATATTTTTACTTACAATAATGCAAACTACAGAATAAAACAACATATTTCAAACAATAGACAAATGAAGTCTAATTCATACAAACATAAATGTGTCAGAGTGCACTGTTCAAATGTGCACAATGCACAGCAAGGCTAAGGATTACACAAGATATATTTTACATACTATTATGTCAATAGCAGAATAAACCATGGTTACTGATCAAGAACAGCATCCAATCCATCAGAAAATAAGATCCTCTACTCCTGAGTCCACCGTGGGGTCTTCACTCTTTGCGACGAACCTCTCCAGGTCCGACATGCCTTTACTTTAATTTGTACAAACATCCACAGTGTCCTCGATCATGTACTTCCTTTGTTTTGTCCATTTCATCATGTTTAGAACGCAAAACTGCTGCAAAACAACAGTATGTAAAATGCGCATGGATTATTGCACAAAGTCCTGGATCCACTCGGCTTCGTTTAGCACTTGTCAAACTCCATCTGTTTACGGAAAACCATGACATGCCATAAATCATTGTTTTCCGCTGCTCATTGGCTGTAAGGTTAAACATCACTAACTCACTGTGTCATATAATTGGTTGATTCTACAAGAGGCAGAGTGGGGTGTAAACTTTCAGTCATCTGTAGCACTGATTCACTGTCTGGGGCTCCAGTAACCCACAACCCCCACCTTATTGGCCAACACTGGTGTTAATCAGAAGCTAACGCCTGTGTGTAGCACTGAAGGAGAAAGTTGATGCTGTCTGAAGTTTATTATGCCTGAATAATCACCAAAAGAAATGCAAAAAAGAGCAGATTTCACGTTTGCAATACTTTCCTGCAGCAGATTGGACATGGACGATCTAACTTATTTTGTGGACATATATATATTTTTTTTTACTGGATTGTATTCTCCTGGTCTGTACGGAACGAATGAGACCAACATTCCGGGAATATGTTGATGTTTGACAGAACTAGAGCCTTCAAAGTTCAAATCCACATTTTCAACTTTTCTGTAAAAACGTCTTTCCTGTCAGCGCTGTGGTGATTGCAGGTAAAAATGGTTTGCAAATTTGGAAAGACGAGTACCGTGCCTTTTATTTGATGTGTAGATTGTTTGTGTGGGTGACGCAGAAATATATGTACATTGCTGTAAAATTGTAGTGGCGACGGCCCCTTAACAGGAAGTGACGTACTTCTGGTTCTGTTCTGTTCTGTCTTAAGGCTCGTTTGGAGAGTCCAGTGAGCAGGACGTTACAGTCGTCTAATCTACTGAACACAAATGCAGGATAAGTCTCTAAGTCTGGCTTTTACAGTTTACCTTTGATTTTTGACATGTTTTTAGATGTAAAAAGCTGCAGATGTTATTGATTTGATGTGTCTGTTAAAGTTCAAGTCTGAGTCCATTTTTACCTCTAGATTTCTGTCCTGATTTGAAGGTTTTAGAGAGAGAGACTGGAGGGGACACTGACACTTTCTCTATGTTTCTGACTTGAGTCTTGTCTGAGTTTATCTGGACAAAGTTGTTTTTCCTCCACACACTGATCTGTTGATGCAGTGAATCCACTGGTCCATATTCACCTGCTGCAGTGAGACATAGATCTGACTCGTCTGCAGAGTTGTGTGTGACACATTATTGTTGTGTATTAACTGGACTAACAGCAGCATGTAGAGACTGAACAACAGGGGCCCAGGATTGAGACGACAGAGACGAGTCCAAGTGTCTGAGGTTTGAAACTCTCCAAAAAGAGTCCTGGGTCCATAGACCTTATATAGACCTTTATGGTCAAATACAGAGGTCAAACACAGAGGTCAAATACAGAGGTCAAACACAGAGGTCAAACACAGAGGTCAAATAAAGGTCAAATATAGAGGTCAAACACAGAGGTCAAATACAGAGGTCAAAAACAGAGGTCAAATACAGAGGTCAAATACAGAGGTCAAATATAGAGGTCAAATACAGAGGTCAAACACAGAGGTCAAATACAGAGGTCAAACACAGAGGTCAAACACAGAGGTCAAATACAGAGGTCAAACACAGAGGTCAAACACAGAGGTCAAATACAGAGGTCAAACACAGAGGTCAAATACAGAGGTCAAACACAGAGGTCAAACACAGAGGTCAAACACAGAGGTCAAATACAGAGGTCAAACACAGAGGTCAAACACAGAGGTCAAATACAGAGGTCAAATATAAAGGTCAAACACAGAGGTCAAACACAGAGGTCAAATACAGAGGTCAAACACAGAGGTCAAATACTGAGGTCAAATACAGAGGTCAAATACAGAGGTCAAACACAGAAGTCAAACACAGAGGTCAAATAAAGGTCAAATATAGAGGTCAAACACAGAGGTCAAATACAGAGGTCAAAAACAGAGGTCAAATACAGAGGTCAAATACAGAGGTCAAATATAGAGGTCAAATACAGAGGTCAAACACAGAGGTCAAATACAGAGGTCAAACACAGAGGTCAAACACAGAGGTCAAATACAGAGGTCAAACACAGAGGTCAAACACAGAGGTCAAATACAGAGGTCAAACACAGAGGTCAAATACAGAGGTCAAACACAGAGGTCAAACACAGAGGTCAAACACAGAGGTCAAATACAGAGGTCAAACACAGAGGTAAAACACAGAGGTCAAATACAGAGGTCAAATATAAAGGTCAAACACAGAGGTCAAACACAGAGGTCAAACACAGAGGTCAAATACAGAGGTCAAACACAGAGGTCAAATACTGAGGTCAAACACAGAGGTCAAATACAGAGGTCAAATACAGAGGTCAAACACAGAGGTCAAATACTGAGGTCAAATACAGAGGTCAAATGCAAAGGTCAAATACAGAGTTAAACACAGAGGTCAAATAAAGGTCAAATACAGAGGTCAAATAAAAAACCTTTTTAAATCACTATCACAATTTAAGCCTGTGTTTCATTGTGATTAAAGAGTTTAATCACTGCCCAACTCCACCTTTAAATACCCCCTTTAATACCCCAGAGAAGTAAATACCTCCTCTTTAATACCCCATAGAAGTAAATACCTCCTCTTTAATACCCCATAGAAGTAAATACCTCCTCTTTAATACCCCATAGAAGTAAATACCTCCTCTTTAATACCCCATAGAAGTAAATACCTCCTCTTTAATACCCCATAGAAGTAAATACCTCCTCTTTAATAAAGAGGACAGAGAATCTCTTTAATGAAGAGATTCTCTGTCAGACCAGATAACCTCACTCGACAATGTGAATATAGCTTCTAGCCCTACTGTAAAAAATCTTGGAGTCCTATTTGATCAAAATCTCTCATTCACAGCCCATATAAACCTAGCTTGTAAAACTGCATACTTTCACCTGCGAAATATAACTAAAATTAGAAATATTTTACCTAAAAACGATGCTGAAAAACTCATCCATGCATTTGTTACTTCCAGACTTGATTACTGTAATTCTCTGCTCGCCGCCTGCCCCAAAAGTACTATAAAGTACTATAAAGTACTATAAAGTACTATAAAGTACTATAAAGTACTATAAAGTACTATAAGGAGCCTCCAGTTGGTCCAAAATGCAGCGGCCAGAGTCCTAACAGGAACTAAAAGAAGAGACCACATCAGTCCTGTACTAAAATATCTGCACTGGCTTCCTGTCGAGCTTAGAATCAAATTCAAAGTCGTCCTCCTGACATACAAAGCCCTAAACGGTATGGCCCCATCCTATCTGCAAGATGCTATTGTCCCGTCCCAGCCAAACAGAGCACTCCGCTCTCAGAATGCAGGACTATTAGTGGTTCCTAGAGTGTCCAAAAGTACAGTGGGAGGGAGAGCATTCAGTTACCAAGCTCCTGTGCTATGGAATCAACTCCCTGCTGATGTTAAACAGGCCCCCACAGTCTCTGTATTTAAGACCAGGCTTAAAACCTTCCTCTTCGGTATAGACCAGGTTACATAGTGAGGGAGTTAGGGACATTAAAACCCGGGATAAGACAGGCTGCAGTAGGAGTAACTAGCTGGGGGAAGTATGGCAACCTGAGCACTATCCTCTACTTTGCCCTATTTTCTCATCAGCAATGCTATTCACATGTTGTCCCCTGTCCCACTCCCCCTGTGGAGTGTATCTCTTTCAGATGCCCCGATGACAGCTGGACCCTCTCCTCCACCTCGCCTGGCCCTCCTCCTCGCCCGGCTCTCCTCCTCCTCGCCCGGCTCTCCTCCTCCTCGCCCGGCTCTCCTCCTCCTCGTCTGGTCTTCCTCCTCCTCGCCTGGCTGATTTTTCTTGTTTTGTCTGATTTTTCCTGTTGTTTTGTTTTTGTGTGTTGTTTGTTTTTGTGTGTATATCACGGTGGCTCATGTCTCACAGCAGAAGGTTTGGTTCAATCCCCGGGTCGCCCAGGCCTTTCTGTGTGGAGTTTTTCATGTTTCTCCTCATGTCTGGATGGGTTTCCTCCGGGTACTCCGGTTTCCCCCATCAACCAAAACATGAACGCCCTTCGAGACAACTGTTGTTGTGACTGAACCAGGACTGAACCAGGACTAAACCAGGACTAAACCAGGACTAAACCAGGACTGAAAATGGCAGTAAAACTTGTGGTGTCCTCATTTGTCTTCGTGCCTACACTTCGTGCTCTTTGAATGTGTGGTAATACTTACATCCTGTTTCATCTTTTTTTTGGCCCTTCAGTTTTGATAAAGTGGTTAGAGGCGTTGCTGTTTCTGCTGTTTCTACTGCTGCTGATGCTGCTGATACTAAAAGTCGTGCCAACAGTATCATAGTCTATATCTCTCATACAAACACCCTAAAGTGGACTGATCCTGAATTGATGCCGTAGTTCCTTGTTTTACATGTGACATTATTTCGTGATAATTTTATATCACGTTTTAACATGAAACTATAATTTTGAGTTGGTATCAGGTCATTACAGATTTTTAGTATGAAGTGTCAGTTCTACACTGGCGAGGCTGTTGAAGGTAACGTCTAACCAGGGGGCGGGGAAAAAAGGATTTGTCCATTATTATGAATGAATAATGACTATAGTGTAGATACGGAAAGTCACATCACTATTTAGCACTTTTGCATTTTGATAACCTCCTTGTGACAAATACTTAGCACTAAGAGCCACTCCATAGGTAAAAACACAAACAACATGAATAAATATAAATACAATGAGGAGATTAACTAGCAGAGGTGTGGACATGAGTCACTATTTTGATGACAGGACTTGACTTGATAAAATGGACCAAGACTTTAGACTCGACTTAAACTTTAATGCCAGTGACTCGGACTTGACTTGCCCTCCATGACCTGAGACAAAAATATAGTAGAGTAGTCGTCTTTGCTACGCACAAGTTGTTCCTCTGTCCCAACTGTTTCAGATGCCTGTCCACCGGCTGCTCCAGTAATGACCGGACCTTAGATGCCCCTCCTACATGCCCTGATCCCTGTGGTGTCTCAGGATGAGCCCCCTCTGTCCCTCTGTCTTGAGTGGGCTTTGGCCCCGCAGACTTGAACTATCTGCAAATGGATGTGGGTCTTGGACACGTCTGCAGCCTGTTCGTCCGTGGGAGTGGATGCTTCCCTGTGGTTCTCCTCAAGGTTTCTCTTTTTCCCCACTGTTATTTATTAGGGCCCGAGCACAAATGTGTGGGTGAGTCAGAAAGAGCCCGATTGTACTGACCCTATCTCTGATGTGAACACATGATGAATCAAAATGTGTAGATTTACAAATTCTAGGCCTCGCTGTTTAACAAACAGTTTTGATCCAACATTCTCCAACCTGAGGCAGCATCATCTGACATATCTGGGATCAGACGTTACAATAATTTACATAAGTCTCAGGCTCTTAACAAAAGCATAAAAATGTCTGTATCTTTTGCAAACATTGTGGGATTCAGACAAATTGAATGTCGTGTTTATTGAAACTGAAACAGCATCATCAGGACAAATCTGAGGTCAAAAGTTTATATAAGTCTCAGGGTCATAACCAACTCTTAACGAAGGGGCCATTTTGAAGATATAAAAATACACATAACCTTTTCAAACTCTGTTGAACTTGGACTGATCTACTTGGATGTGACTTATAGTCTTTTAAATGACTCTCCAGCGACTCGTGCAAATTTAACATGAGACGGAAACATTTCTCTCCAACATCACATTAGAATATTGAATCAGGTCAGACCAGGGTTTGCAGCGCTCCCATGGAAGTGTGTCCTTCATGTGTAGAAGGGCTGAGAGGGCCCTTTATCACTGCTTGCACTTTTTATTATTATTATTATCCCTATTGAAACTAAGAGATAAAATAAATCAAATTTACTGTTGACTGTAAATAAATAAAAGATGTTTTCTAAATGATAAATACATTTGATTAGATTGAAACTACATCATTGACTTGACTGTAGTTCAAATGTGTTTTTTTAAATTGGATATGTAGATACTTCAGCTTCTCTTCGATGAGTTGTGTTTTAGTCATGACTTTGATACTGCACATACAATAATACTGTTATATTTGTCTTTTTATTCACATTTTGTATTATTGTATTTGAGTAAATCTACACATGATTTAGAAAAAGAACAAGCCTATTTTGCATCTTCATCAGTCAGAATGTTCCAGAACATCATCTCTATGGTAACAGTTTGTTTATATATGAACTCTTTCTGTGAGGACAGGTCATTTCAAGATGAACTCGACAGAGACGCAACATCTGAGACACTGAAGTCAACAAACAAGGCTCCAAAGCAGCTGTTTTCATTTACGCTGAAAGAGGAAAGATACAAACTACATTTCTCTGCATTTGGACTCAAAAAATGACATTTGTAGTAGTTTAAGTGTTTGTGTTTTCATGTTCATGCACATTTTTGATGTGCTGTTACTTGTACAGTACATTTCCATACACTTTCACCTGTTTGTGGTGTATTTTTGAGGGGAAAACTCACTTATCTGAGTCAACTCCTGCTGTCATGGCCAATTAAGTTTAGCTCAAGGTCAAGGTCAGCAGTGTTGAAGGTCAAACGTACAGACGCTCCTGTTGGGACAAAACCTAAGTTACTGTACGTGTAAAGCAGTATTCAGTGGTGGATCAAGTACTTCATTTTGTTACTGAAGTGATTTCAAATATTTTAAATCTTTTTTCAAAAGTGATTCTGTTACTTGTCAAGGACCAGTTAGTCCTGCAGTTTTCAATGTGAGATCAAATCAGGCTGTGGACAAACATTTGAGCTGCATTTTCTGACAATGATGGTCTAATGTGCCTAAAATGATGAATATTAAAATGAATCATTTTTCACATGTTTTTAAACCATTTTACTGCTCATGTGAATGTATCTTCTGTTTGCATGACATTTGAATAATGTGATAAGTCCATAAATGAGATAATGATGAGATTTGTGGAGTGGATATAAACATAGACACTGACAGCATGATGGGTTTGCTCACATATGTTTTTGTTTCAGGACCCACTGCCTCACCAAAGAAGAAGAGCAGTTTCCAAAGGACGTTCTCCAGGTTGAAACGCTTCAACTGTTCCTGCTTTGACACCGAGGAATAAGCTAAGTGTTCTTTATTTCATTTTGACTTAGCAGGTGTTAAACAGAATTCACTGGAGTCTTTAAGAATAGATAAGGAATGAAACAAAAAGATGAGAGGGGGATCTGTAGAACATGTGTCCATCATTACTGACTGTAGAAGGTTTGCACTGGTACAATACAGGACACAGTCTGGAGGTGTCACTTGTTCAATCCCCTGGGATCAAACGTTTAACCAAACGGCCATTTTGACGCTATAAAAACACCCCTAAGTTTGACCTGAAGTAACTGTGTATTTTGACGAGGATGTGACTTATATTTTTTGAAACATGGGACAGAATCATTTCTTTACGTCACACAGAATATTGAATGTCAGACCACAGTTGGCAGCTTTCACACTGAAGCGTGATCTTTGTGGTTGTCAGGGTTGCAAAGGTCCTTGATCGCCGCTTGCAGTTTTAATTTCTATTTAGTTTTTTAGTTTTTCCTTGCTGAGAAAGAGGGTCTAAGGATGGGTGGGTGGTTCCTTGATGCTTTGAGGGCCTTGAAGTTGAATCGCTCTATAAAAATATCAACATTTACCATTTTACTGTTGATTTAATTTTGTAACTTTCCTCTAGTTTAATCAACAATTTTGTGAAGCACTTTTCAAAAATATATTGAATTGAACTCTTCCAAAATGAGGAGTTGATTGTGCAAAGAGGAACATAAATGAGTCAGAAGTTTGGTGAATGTGCTGTTTTGAAATCCTTTGGTACAAGTTTATCTGATCTAGTGCTGATATGATCTTCACGGGTTCTTACAGTAGAGACGCTGCTCCAGTACAAACTTGAAGTGAATATTGTTATTACCTTAAAGGTCCTACATTACACAAACTTGTCTCTTTTGAGTTTTAACCCATGATATAATGTTGTCACCTCCTCAAAAACAAACCTGGACTTGTGTTTTGTTTCATTCACACATGTTTCCATTTTTTACACACTATAAGTTGCCCTTTTTTTCATAGTTTGTCCGGGGATGCAACTGATACTCAGATGTGATTTATATATTTTTCTTCATTATTGTGCATTTTTTTGGCTGCTGCGACTTGTACTCGGGCACGACTTATACTCCAGAAAATACGGTGTGTGTCTGTCTACATCACCAAAGCTCCAAATGCTCTGTTCCACCTTGTGATGTCATGGAGCTTTTAAGGTCAGAGCTGCCTTGTATTTAGTCGAGTAGAAGTTGACAATTCCAAGTTTGAAATGATCCAAATGATTTTAGTGACGGTGTATTTGAAAACATGCTGGAGCACTTCCTGTATTACCACATGATGACATCACAATGTGGAACAGTGTTTTCAGGGTGAGAGAAGAACACTGTGTAAATGTGTGTGCAGGGTTTGTGCTTTAAACATGTGAATGAAACAAAACACAAAAGTCCAGGTCTGTTTGTGATGAGGAAACGACTTTATCACAGAGAAAACAGAGTAATATGGCCCTTTAAATCAAGTCTTTAAACACAACAGAGGCTGGAAAGACGTTACACAATATGAACAACTAAAATGATAATATCGTGGCCACATTTCGTGAGTACCTATAGTGGTGCACCCTGTGAGCAAAAATGACTAAACAAAAACTCCAACATCTTGTCATCTCCTTCTGCTCGTCTAAAGGAGCCTCAAAACGCCCAATGAGAATCTCTATCCATCCAAACAGAGGTCAGCGTTCCATTTGCATTATGGGAAAAACTATCCTTCTATTCAAATGTTCCACTAATGCAACACTATAACCATCAGCAGACCCTGTGTCCCGCCTGAGGACAAACAGCTTTATTCATTATATTGGTTTGATTAGAGCGACACAGTGGAAGTCCAATCGACCTTAGAAGAGGCATATTATGTCAAATGGACTTTTATGAACTTTGACCCATGTTAGAATAGTGTTCACTGTCCTTTGTGCACTTAGTTTAAATGATTCATGTGTGTTTGAGTAATCCTGCATCCAAGGCTGTGTGCTCCGAAAATCCCCGTTTTCACCTACCCCCTATGTCATAATAATAATAAAAATTAAAGCCGCAAGCGGCGATGATGGCCCTCGCCCCCTGCGCGACCGCCCCCCCATGCGACCGCCCGGGGCCGGCCACCGCCCCCACGCACCATTTCTCCCGCCCGGCCATCCCACGGCCGCAATCCACCCCCTTCACACAGTTTCTATATAAATATGTGTGACCAACACATTACAATGGCTGTGCAAGGCATTGAACCGGCAACCACGTACATAATACAGGTATGGTGTAATTGACTTTTTTGCCCCTTTTAATGCCCAAAATTATCTCCCCAAGTTTCATGCCAATCAGACAAAGTTGTGTATTTTACCAAGACTGTAGGGGGCGCTATAGTGTTCATTTAGATAACAATTAATAGTGCATTCTATTAATACCCTGATATCACATGTGTGATGAGAATTTCAGCTGTCTAGAACCATGTATGTGCGTGTAAGAAATTTTTTAATGATTTTTTTTTTAGTATTTGCGCCCCTGGTGGCCAACCGTGGAAAATGACTCATGGCCATAATGTAATTTTTTGTTTCTTCTGAGGCCACTGATTTATTTCCCGAATTTTGTAGGAATCCGATAATGTTGCCGTTTCACCCCTATGGTAGGGGGCGCTATAGTGTTCATTTTTATTACAATTAATAATCCATTTTATTAATGCCCTGATGTCACACGTGTGATGTGAATTTGAGCTGTGTAGACCAATGTATGTGCGTGTCAGACATTTTTCAATGATTTTATTTGGAGTCTTTGCGCCCCTGGTGGCCAAGTGTGAAAAATGACCTATGCCCGTAATATTATTTTTTGGTCCACGTCATGCCCCCAATTTATTCCCCGAATTTCGTAGGAATCCGATAATGTTTGCGTTTCACCCCTATGGTAGGGGGCGCTATAGTGTTCATTTTGATTAAAATTAATATTGCATTCCATTCATGCCCCAATCACACATATGTGATGTGAATGTGAGCTCTGTAGGGCAATGCCTGTGGTCGTGAGAGGACATCAAAGAAACAGGAAACGAAGGCGTATTTCGGCGGCGGCGTACGGGCGAACCGTGTGGAATTTGGAGAAAACGTGGATAACTTTTGAAAACCCATGTGTCTGGATGTGGCATGTGAAATCTGAGCTCATTTGGACCAAAAACCTGAGACTAGTAGCGTTTTGAAAACACGCAGCGAAAAATTTGGCGAATTTTTCGATTCAATATAGCCGACTTCCTGTCCGTCCTAGGGCCGCACTATGATTGGCTTTTTTGCTTGTCTCCATGAGCTCTATCACTGGTGAGAATTTCGTCGAGCTAGGGCGAAAAATGCATGTCGGCTCCCAATTCATTTTAAAATTTTGAATTTTCTAGGTGGCGCTGTCGAGCCAGTGTGCGTGGGTCATTTTCGTGATGCATATTTTCTTGAATTTTTTGCCAAGCCGGTCGATTTGATACCCCCATGTGAGACTTTTCGTTGACGTTCAGGGGGTGAAAATTGCGATCCCAGAGGGGGAAAAAAAAAATAAGAAGAAGAAGAAGAAGAAGAAACCCAGGAAGAACAATGCCCCTCGCCATCATTTTGTGAGTGGCGAGGGCCAATAATACAAACAAAAGAGAAGCATAAAGAACACAACAAAACATAATAATAAAAACAAACAAAGACAAAATGATGTCCCTTTTACCAGTGAGCAAATATTCCACTTCCTGTTGTGCTCAGGTCATTTCTAATCATTTATCACATTTATTCTACATTTATTTCTAGTTTCTGCTGATTCTGAATGATGTTATAAATATTATAAACATAGATTTTATATCGTTACCTTCTTAAAAATAAAAATCTTTCCCAATAAAATAATTGTGTTCAGAAAAGGTTTGCAATTCCCCTCAAAAACAAAACAAATTCCCATGGACTGTCCCCAAGGCTGAACAGAAACCCCAAACTTGTCCAGATAAGGACAAAAATAAAACAGGTCAAACAGCTCGTCCCCTTCCTCCTCACAAAACCTGCAGTACCACTTATTTCTGAAATGACTTTTTTTTTGTGGCATTAATCTTCTAGAGAATTTAAAGTTGAAATATTCTTGCCCAACAGTCTATTGCAGTTTTATAAATAGTTTGGCATGAACATTTCCATGATGTACCTGATTTGAAAAACAGAACTAGTTGATTGTAAACAGTTTGCAGTGATCCTTAGTTCTTCCTGACTTACCTCTTGAGCTTCATAATCATTTACCACAATGAGTTTAGAAGCACTTTTCACAACTTTCAGCGGCCATGGTAATGCTAACGACTAGTGATGTGACCATAGACTGTATATATAAAGTGACATTTCAAACCTGCTCGCCCCTGCGTCACAAACAGGAAATGATCATCAACCAAATCTGATAAACGCTGATCAACACAAGAATCGGCACAGAAGCAGAGCAGGCCACACAAATGAGCTTTGTGCACAAAAAAACACATTTGGCATCATAATATCAGTTAGTTTTGAAATGATTATTAGTGTAGTGAAACATTTTATTTCGATTATTCAGTTGAACCATTTTAAACACGTCTGAGCCTTGGTCATTTCTCTCTGTGATGAGGTCGTAGATAAACTCACTTCTCACGTTGGTTTCATATAAATAAAGAGTAAAAGAGCCAGTCTTTGGAAGAGCTCTTTGAAACCAACACATCCAAACGATTCAGATCCCACAAAAGAGCCGGAAATCACTGCTAACAACAACTAGCATGCTAATCAATTATATGTTTTGAAATAAATGTTCTAACTCACCAAATAATGCTCAAACATTTGTCATAAAATCAGGAAGGGCCTATAGATGTGACGTTCCAGTGTGTTTTTGTGTTTCCATGGCGTGTTTTGTACCTTATAGTGGAGATATTTGAGAGCACGTGTGAAATGCTGCAGTTACTATGACGATATCAAATCATCAGCTCAAAGCCTCACTGAGTCACTGGGGCTGTGTGGGAAATGCTCTCGTCTCATTTGATTGTGGGATTAGAGGAGAATAATAATAAATCATTTTTATTGAACATTTGATTTGAAAGCGCCTTTCAGGACACTCAAGGACACTGGACAAGACAAAGTTAAAAACACATATTTACAGATAAAACAGAGATACAAAACTGGATGAAGGTGAGAGTGACTGATTATGTGGTGTAGGATTGTGTGAACAGGTGGGTTTGGAGTCTGGATTTGAAAAGTGGAAGAGAGTCAATGTTGCGGAGGTCAGGAGGTCAGGAGGTCAGGAGGGAGAGAGTTCCAGAGCTGATGAGACGGGCAGAGGGGACAGAGAGCTGGAGAGAGGAAGAGGAGCGAGAGGGAATGGAGATGTGGAGGAGGTCAGAGATGTGAGGTGGGGCCAGGTTATGGAGCTTTGAAGGTGGTGAGGAGGAGTTTGAAGTGGATTCTCTGTTTTATGGGTGTAGTTCTTGGAGGATGGGGGTGATGTGGTGGAGAGATGGGGTCCTGGTGATGATGTGGAGTTTTGGAGAAGCTGCAGTTTCTGGAGGGATTTGTTGGGGAGACCACAGAGGAGGGAGTTACAGTAGTCAGTCCGGGAGGTGACGAGACTGTGAACAAGTATGGAGGTGTGAGGAGTGAGAGAGGGACGGAGACGAGGGATACTGCGGAGGTGAAAGTTGCAGAGCGGGTGATGTTATTGATGTGGGAGTGGACAGAAAGTGTGCTGTCGAGGATGACACCCAGACTCTTGACCTGAGGGGAAGGAAGGACAGTGGAATCATGGATGGAGATGGAGAAGCTGTTGGATTTGGAGATAGTAGAGGGGGCGCCTACTAGGAGGACTTCGGTTTTAGAACTGTTAAGTTGGAGGAAGTTGGAGGAGAACCAGGAATGAATTTCCTGTAAACAGAGGGTAAGAGAGGTTGGAGGGAGAGATGAGGAAGGTTTGGTGGAGATGTAGAATGGTTCAGATACAAGACTGTGGATGTTTGGATGAACACGTGGAAAACAAGGGAAAGTTGATTCTTGCAGATCATTTGAGTGCTATGGTTTTTAGATTTAGGGCAGGGGTCGGCAACTTCGCTTTGGGACAATTTTTTTCAGCGCCCACAGGTGGCGGGCCAGAGGGTAAAGGTATTGGCTTACATATATTTATAAATACATAAATATGAATTACATGCATTTAAACTCACATTAAAAATAAATATACGTATAAATAATATAAATTACAAGAAACAGCCCCACCCCCTTCTCCCCTACGACAGATTTCACAGGTTACAAAGTCTTAGCAAAACATACACTAGCAAGAGAGAAATGTGGCTATCAAAAGGACAAAAAAGAAAAGTAGAGAGCGAAAATCAGGGTTTCAGAGAAGAATGGAAGGAAACATATGCTTTTATCTTACCTGGATTTGCGAATGCAAAACCTTTATGCCTCATCTGCAACGAGGTAATATCCGTTTGGAAAACAACATTAGACGACACCATGAGACAAAACACGGACATTTCAGTCCTTTCCCCCAAAGTCAGAATCACGGCGTGTCAAAATTGATGCTCTTTGTGACAGCTACATCCAGAGGAGCAGAGTCTTGGTTCGAGGCCTTAACACACAAGAAAAAGTGTCCAGTGCGTCACTTAAGGCATCCTGGATTTTGGCTCGTCATGGAAAACCTTTTACCGATGCAGAAATTTTGAAGGATGTGATGGTGTCAGTTTTGCTGTCGACTGATAAAACCACAGACGCACTTATAGCTTGTGTCAAACAGAGGCCACTCTCCGCGCTGTGCGCCGTGTTGAAGTATTGTCCTCAGATATACATGGTGATATTATCCGCGCACTCCGTAAAGGTGACAGGTGACATTCTGTTTGCCTTGAGGAGCAGTTTAGGAAACACTCCTTATCCCTTGAGAAGATTAATTTCATTGTAACAGACGGCGCTCCATCTATGATTGGAAAGTGAAGAGGTTTGGTTAGCAGACATACAGGCGCTCCACTGTCTTATCCACCAAAGTGTGCTGTGCGCCAAGCTGAGTGGTGAGCTAAAGACCGTAATGGACAAAGTGATGCGCATCATTAATTACATCCAGGGGACATCGAGCACACAACACCGTCTTTTCAGGCAACTTGTGACTGAGTCAGAAGAAGCGAGCCACAGCGATTTGCTGCTGCACAATGATGTGCGCTGGTTAAGTAAGGGGAGAGCGTTAGAGCGCATGTGCGCGATTCTCAACGCGATCAAGGCCTTTCTTCAAACAAAAAATAGCGCACCTGCCACAGAACATCTTGCCCAACTTGAAGACAAAACCTTCATGGCCAACGTTGCTTTTTTGACGGATATATTTGGCCACCTTAGCTTAATCTTCAGCTACAAGGACGAGAGAAAACAATTGTGGACATGGTAGAAAAGCTGGAGGCTTTCATCAAAAAGTTAGACTTATTCGAGACAGACATGACATCCAAACGACTTCTGCATTTCCCAACATTAAAAAAGCCTGCGCCAAAAGAAGTGACAAAAGGAATGGTGGATTTTGTTAAACATGTGCTAGGGGAATTCATTTAGAGATTTGAGGACTATTCTTCCCCCAAAGAAATACTTGCGTTCGTGTGTGATCCATTTAGTGTCCAGGCAAACCCAGAGTTCTCTTTAATTGTGAAGGAAACATTGTCTTCATTAAACGAGGCAACGTTTGAGCTGCAGTTGACAGAGTTTCATACATCGTCCCAAATGCGCTCAGCTCTCCAAAATGCACAGTCCCTTTGCGCGTTCTGGCTCTCCTGTCCCGAAGATTATGGCGAGGTTAAGAAGCTGGCTTTTTATGTGCTGACAATGTTCCCGTCGACTTACACCTGCGAGTCTACATTTTCTTCTATGAATGCAATTAAAACTCATGAAAGAAACAGGCTGACAAACAGTAACTTGGAAAATGCCCTACGTCTGAAAGTCTTTAACACCCGACATTAAAAAGATTGTTAAAGAGGGGAAATTCCAGTATCTCACTGAGTAACTTTAACATGACTCAAATATTTGTGATTTATGTAAATACATTACTAATTATGGATGTTTATTTTCAGGGTCCCGTTGCCGACACAGAAAGCAACAGTTCGTTATGTTCTTAATGTTTATCTCCTTTTATTATAGTTTTGGTAAGAATTATGCCTTTGTTGAACATGGTAATATGGATGCTAAAGGCGCACAGTATCAGGTAGAGCTATGAAAAACTTTTCACTTTAAGTTTTTACCTCATTTATTCAGGTCTTTGTCTCATATTAATTCAAACTAATCATTTTGTGGTTAAAATGTGCGGATTTAAACAAGGATAAAATCTTTCTAAGACGGTTACTTGGACCAGGAAGCTGCGTAGTTATTGCTTATGCTCAAATCTCTCCATCAAAATTCTTTTCTCACGCTGTCTTCTTGTGACCATCGCTGCGATTTAGCTCTGCCTCGATGGTTAAACTACGACAGGCTTTTAGTCGTGCGTAATTCCGCACTAACGGCTTCCTTACTCCGCATTTGGTGCCGTAATGACCCGCACCTTTACGCACGACTTTGGGAGAGCTGTAGGACTTGGACGATGCCAAGTGCAGCAAGGATCGTGAAGTGGATTTATGTTGTGTCAAACATGAGCAAAGGTCCAGAACAATAAAACCTGACATGTGGACAAAAAGCAAGTCCCCACCCCGGTTAAAAGAAATCTTCAAACTGTGAGTATTTTGACAGTTTTGTGATTGATTTGAATAAAACAGTGAATTTTGAATAACTAAACACAGAAGTGCAAGAAGGCTATAGTGTAACTGGTGCACATTCCTTGAGCTGCGCGCCGTCTGCACACGTGCCTCACCAGATGTCCAAAAACAGCCACGATTTTGACTGGTGAAGGTGTATGTACACACCAGTTCATTGTTTGCTTTTAATGTTGTGTTACGTGCACATCATGGGCAGTGGACAGTAGCAGTGTCCACATAACGTGCTATTAAAGAATCAATGCCGGAAAAAAGTACAAAATCCTCTGGAGGGACAAAAAAAATGGGCAAAGGGCCAACATTTTCCCGCGGGCCGGACGTTGCCGACCACTGATTTAGGGCTTGGGAAAGTGGGTCAAGTGTTTAAAGTGGAGGATGATTTTGGACATTGTAGAGTTTTTCTTTTTTGTAAATATGGACAAAACTGCAGACACCGTGCAGTTTAACACTCACATTGTAAAACATTATAATATTAAAGGAGTGCAGTAGAGAAGAGACACAAACAAGAACGGAGACAAACTGAGACAGACAGAGACAGACAGAGACAAACTGAGACAGAGACAGACAGAAAAAGACAAACTGTGACAAACGGAGACAAAGACAAACAGAGACAGAGACAAACTGAGACACACCGAGACATACCGAGACATACTGAGACAAACCGGGACAAACCGAGACATACTGAGACATACCCAGACAAACCGAGACAACCCGAGTAGTACGGAGACAAACCGAGACAAACCAAGACATACCGAGACAAACCGGGACAAACCGAGACATAATGAGACAAACCGAGAGATACCGAGACAAACTGAGACGAACTGGGAGGAACTGAGACAAACCGAGACAAACCGAGATGTACCGAAACAAACCGAGACAAACCGAGATGTACCGAAACAAACCGAGACAAACCGAGACATATTGAGTCAAACGGAGACACACCGAGACAAACCAAAACAAACCGAGACAAACCGAGACATAATGAGACAAACCGAGACAAAACGTGACAAACCGAGACATAATGAGACAAAACGAGACAAACCGAGACAAATCGGGAAAACACCGAGACATAATGAGACAGACATAGACAAACCAAGACATACTGAGACAAAACGAGACAAAATGAGACAAACCAAGACATACCGAGACATACTGAGACAAACCGAGACGTGCCAAGACAAACCGAGACATACCGAGACAAACCGAGACAAACCGAGACAAACCGAGACATACCGAGACAAACCGAGACATACCGAGACAAACCGAGACAGAGACAAACTGTGACAAACGGAGTCAAAGACAAACTGTGACAAACGGAGACAAACTGAGACAAACTGAGACAGAGACAAACTGAGACAAACTGTGATAAACCGAGACAGATGAAAACAAACTGAGACAGACCGAGACATAACGTGACATATCGAGACAAACCACTGGCTCCCCGTCCCTCAGCGCATCCACTTCAAAATCCTTCTCCTCACATTCAAATCTCTCCACAACCTGGCCCCTCCTCACAGACCTGCTCCACCTCCTCACTCCATCTCGCTCCCTCCGCTCCTCCAGCTCCAACCTCCTGTCCCTGCCCTGTAGGACCAAGCTCCGAACCTGTGGGGACAGAGCCTTCTCCATCGCCGCCCCCACCCTCTGGAACTCACTACCTAAACTCCTCCGTGACCTCTGACCTCCCCACCTTCAAGAAAGAACTCAAAACTCACCTGTTCAAAATCGCTTTTAATGTTTGATTTTATGTTGTAAATTTTTGTGATATTTTATTATTGTATCCACTGTGAAGTGACTTTGAGTGTCCTGAAAAGAGCTATATAAATAAAATTTATTATTATTATTATTATTATTATTATTAAACCGAGACACACCGAGACATAATGAGACAAACCCAGACATACCCAGACAAACCGAGACAACCCGAGTAGTACGGAGACAAACCGAGACAAACCGAGACATACTGAGACAAACCGAGACAACCCGAGACATACCGAGACAAACCGAGACATACCGAGACATAATGAGTCAAACCCAGACAAACCCAGACAAACCCAGACAACCCGAGTAGTACGGAGACAAACCGAGACATACTGAGACAAACCGGGACAAACCGAGACATAATGAGACATACCGAGACAAAACGAAGACATACCGAGACAAACTGAGACATACTGAGACAAACCGAGACAAACCGAGAGATACCGAGACAAACTGAGACGAACTGGGAGGAACTGAGACAAACCGAGACAAACCGAGATGTACCGAGACAAACTGAGACATACTGAGTCAAACGGAGACACACCGAGACAAACCAAGTCAAACCGAAACAAACCGAAACAAACCGAGACATAATGAGACAAACCGAGGCAAACTGAGACAAACCGGGACAAACCGAGACATAATGAGACAAACTGAGACAAAACGAGACAAACCAAGGCAAACCGAGACAAACCGGGGAAAAAACGAAACATAATGAGACAGACATAGACAAACCAAGACATAATGAGACATACTGAGACAAAACGAGACAAAATGAGACAAACCGAGACATACCGAGAAAAACTGAGACAAACCGAGACGTGCCAAGACAAACCGAGACATACCGAGACATACCAAGACAAACCGAGACAAACCGAGATAAACCGAGACATACCGAGACAAACCAAGACAAACCGAGACATACCGAGACAAACCGAGACAGACAGACACAAACCGAGACAGAGACAAACTGTGACAAACGGAGACAAAGACAAACTGTGACAAACGGAGACAAAGACAAACGGAGACAACCTGAGACAAACAGAGACAGAGACAAACTGTGATAAACCAAGACAGATGAAAACAAACTGAGACAGACCGAGACATAACGTGCCATATCGAGACAAACCGAGACACACCAAGGCATACCGAGACATACCGAGACAACCCGAGTAGTACCGAGACGCACTAAGAGAAACCGAGACATTCCGAGACATACCGAGAGAAACCAAGACATATCGAGACATAACGAGACAAACTGAGACAAACCGAGACAAACTGAGACAAACTGAGTCTTACCGAGACATACCGAGAGAAAGTGAGACATACCGAGACTTATTGAGACATACCGAGAGAAACCAAGACAACTCGAGACATACAGCGGGAAACCGAGAGCAACCGAGACATAACGAGACAAACCAAAACATACAGAGACATACAGAGACATACTCAGACAAACTGAGTCTTACCGAGACATACCGAGAGAAAGTGAGACATACCGAGACTTATTGAGACATACCGAGAGAAACCAAGACAACTCGAGACATACAGCGGGAAACCGAGAGCAACCGAGACATAACGAGACAAACCAAAACATACAGAGACATACAGAGACATACTCAGACTTACCGAGACACACCAAGGCATAGCGAGAGAAACCGAGACACACCGAGACATACTGAGACAAACAGAGACAAACCGATACATCCCTAGGCAAGCCGACACATACCAAGAGAAATGTAGACATAACGAGACAAACCGCGACATACTGAGACATACCGAGACAAAGGGACCAGCCGGCCTCCGCTGATGACCTGGTTTACAATCCGATCCCGGTCACCTAGTGTTAAGCCCCCCTCCCCAATTACAAAGCACAGGGTGCCATGGCAAAAGAACGTAACCCTGGTACTCCATTTTGAAGAAAGTGACCCTGGTACTCCATTTCGAAGAAAGTGACCCTGGTACTCCATTTTGAAGAAAGTGACCCTGGTACTCCATTTTGAAGAAAGTGACCCTGGCACTCCATTTTGAAGAAAGTGACCCCACTCCATTTTGAAGAAAGTGACCCCGGTACTCCATTTTGAAGAAAGTGACCCCCCCCCCCATTCATCGACTTGAATATAGATATAAAAACAGTGTCACATTGCTGTTCCCTGGCTTACAGCCATACCACTCTGAACACGCCCAATCTCGTCTGATCTCGGAAGCTAAGCAGAGTTGGCCCGTGGGCTGCTGGGTAGCGGGTAGTGCCACGTAGGCACTGGGAGCCACGCAGAGTTCGGCTCTCTGCCCCTCGCCTTTTACATTTTTACATTGTTCTAAATTATCATTTTGATTTAGCTTTTACCTTCATTTGTCCCCCTCCCAGTTCCCTTGACTGGGAGGCAGCCAGCCCCCCCACCCCCCCGGACGGACAACATGGCAACGACTCCCGCACCCACAACGACCAAGACCCCGGAACAACCTCCGACGAAAAAGTTCAGAAAATATGATAAAGATTTAACCGTATTCCTGGAGTGTGATGGGAAGGAGGTGCCGCCGATGGTCCTGCTGAAAGCGGCGAAGAGCATAGTAACGTAGTGGCGCTCCGGCAGATTAGCAAAGCAAAGTACGAGCTGACGGTGACGACGACGCAGGTGAAGGGGCGCCTACTGGATGGTTTCCGTGTTGGGGAGACCAAAGTGCATGGAAGGGACATCACCGCAGATGAGCTGGTCGTCTCGTTCATGGGGCTGCAGGCCTACATCGAGGATGAGGAGATTGTGGCCAAGCTCCTCTCCTGGGGAGTCTCCGCAGTCTCCGAGGTGCGGAGGAGAGTGTGGCCCGGGACTGACGTGGCGGACGGCACCAGATTTGTGCGGGTAAGATTCACCGACACCGTGCAGTCTCTGCCTTATTCTTTGAGGTTTAACACCACTGCAGGCCCTGAATACTTCAGGGTGCTGCATGACAGACAGGTGAGGGTGTGTCACGTGTTTAGGGACTGTCTGGACTTTCTGTGCAGGAACTGCGGGGGACAGGGCCACTACGTGCGGGAGTGCACTGAGCCCAGGGCGCCTAAGTACAGAGAGTGTCGTATGTTCTCCCACTTGTGCGCGTGCCGGGAGGAGGAGGCAGTCGAGGTTCTCAGGGAGGCACTGAGGAAGGGAGAGGAGACCACCCCGGCACCCGCAGGGAGCGGGGAAGAGCCCCCGGTGGGGCCCCCGGCGGGTCCATCAGCGGAGACAGACATCCAGCTGGTGAGCAGGGGGGGCGCCAATGGTAGGGGCGCGTGAGAAAGCTGACTCACGCCGCATCCTTGATCAGGGGGAGGAGGCCGTGTGCGGGCCCACTCCTAATGCTTGGGCGGCAGCAGTCGAACCGGTGAGGAGGATGAGCACGAGACAGGCCCCGTGTTCTACCTCCGAGGTGGGGGAAGTGGCCCCGGCAGCGGGCCGCATTCCCAGACTAGAAAGTATCATGCGGGGAAGACAGTGGGGCGGGGAAGACAGTGGGGCGAGCTGCCAACAAGAGCGTGCTCCCTGTCACAGAGCAGCAGAGCTGAGCGGGGCAGAGCGGAGGCAGCTATGCCTGCATGCAGCCCCCGCGAGCCGGCTCTCTCACCTACCCCCAGCACTGCCGCCTTTAATCAGACCGCTGACGACTCTGAGCTGATGGAATTCAGCACGCCTGAGGTTAAAAAACGCCTGGGGGACACAGATACGCAGAAGAGTAAACACAAAAAGTCAAAATGAACCTCAGGCAACTTCTCCCTCCTCATGTGCTATGGCACGCCTCTCCCTCCTCTCCGTCAACGTCAGTGTGGACTTCCGCAAGGCGTTCGACAGGGTCAAACACTCGTTCCTGTGGGACGTCTTGTGGAGGTTCAGGTTTGGCGACACATTCATTACATGGATTCAACTCCTCTACTAAAACACCCGGTCGAGAGAGAAGTGCAATGGTTCGCTGAGTGACACCTTCTCCTTAAGCAGATCGGTGAGGCAGGGCTGTCCCCTCTCCTCTCTGCTGTACAGCATCGTGGCGGAGCCGCTGGCCGCACTCATCAAGAAGAACCCCCATGCCCATGGCATCGTCTCTCCCTCCGGAAGTGACTTCGACGTTTGGGCGGGCGGGACCGTTTGGAAGAAGCTGACGGAGATGAACACCCGAGCCTGTTACAAAGTGCTGATCCCTGGAGTCTTCAGACGCCCCGCGGCAGAACACAAATGGTCACAGACATTCCCCTCGCACGACATCACATCCATCTGGGCCTACACATTCGAATGGTTCACACCACACATAGTCAGTAACTTTGAATTCAAATTGAAACACAGACTGATTTACACGTGCATACAGTTACACGCCATCAGCCCCACGGTGTACGGCAGAGACTGCCCAGTGTGCGGTGAATCCCCTGAGACTCTCATACATCTTTTTTGCGAATGTGGTGCCGCCCGCCGCTTCTGGGTCCGGGTCCAGGACCTCCTCGCCAGGAGGCTGGACTGGAGTCTCCCACCACCGGCAGCCCTGGGAGGGGGCGACCAGCAGCACTGGTCTCTCCTGTTCGGGGCCGGAAGGGGGTGTCCCGGGGCCGACCACCGCCCCAACGACGCGGCCATCGTCGCCGCAGCCGACCGTCAGCTCGGCGCCGGAACCTACCACAGCCCAGAAAACAAACACATAAGCCTGACTACATGACTGTCATGTTCTTTTGTACAAATTACTGTTACTACTGCACTTCTGCAATATGACCAGAAGAGGGAGCTGTTCTGACAAGTTTAAGTCTGGTTTGACAGTAAAGTTTTTATTTTTGCAATGTTTTTTAGATGTAAAAAGCTGCAGATGTTATTGATTTGATGTGTCTGTTAAAGTTCAAGTCTGAGTCCATTTTTACCTCTAGATTTCTGTCCTGATTTGAAGGTTTTAGAGACAGAGACTGGAGGTGACTGACACTTTCTCTATGTTTCTGACTTGAGTCTTGTCTGAGTTTATCTGGACAAAGTTGTTTTTCCTCCACACACTGATCTGTTGATGCAGTGAATCCACTGGTCCATATTCACCTGCTGCAGTGAGACATAGATCTGACTCGTCTGCAGAGTTGTGTGTGGCACATTTTTGTTGTGTATTAACTGGACTAACAGCAGCATGTAAAGACTGAACAACAGGGGTCCCAGGACTGAGACGACAGACGAGTCCAAGTGTCTGAGGTTTGAAACTCTCCAAAAAGAGTCCTGGGTCCATAGACCTTATATAGACCTTTATGGTCAAACACAGAGGTCAAACACAGAGGTCAAATACAGAGGTCAAACACAGAGGTCAAACACAGAGGTCAAATACAGAGGTCAAACACAGAGGTCAAATACAGAGGTCAAATACAGAGGTCAAACAGGTCGAACAGAGGTCAAATATAGAGGTCAAATACAGAGGTCAAATATAGAGGTCAAACACAGAGGTCAAATACAGAGGTCAAACACAGAGGTCAAACACAGAGGTCAAATACAGAGGTCAAACACAGAGGTCAAACACAGAGGTCAAATACCGAGGTCAAACACAGAGGTCAAACACAGAGGTCAAATATAGAGGTCAAACACAGAGGTCAAACACAGAGGTCAAATACAGAGGTCAAATACAGAGGTCAAATAAAATTCCTTTTTAAATCACTATCACAATTTAAGCCTGTGATTCATTGTGATTAAAGAGTTTAATCACTGCCCAACTCCACCTTTAAATACCCCCTTTAATACCCCAGAGAAGTAAATACCTCCTCTTTAATACCCCATAGAAGTAAATACCTCCTCTTTAATACCCCATAGAAGTAAATACCTCCTCTTTAATACCCCATAGAAGTAAATACCCCCAGGGTCCTATGGGAGGGCATCTGTGTTTGTTTGAGCTCTGAGCTGCTCTCTGTCGCCCTCTGTACAAAGTGTAAACGTGAGGACTGCAGACAGGAGCAATAAAACACACAGACACAGAAAACAGTGACACTGCGGACGCCATTACAGGGACTTTATGAACGGAACTTTACTTTAATCAAAAACACAGATTTAGAAACATCAGAGTTTTGTGAATCGTCCTTTTAGAGAAACACAACTGAGTTTCAAACAGGAGGGATTTTTATTTAGTTACTTGAGAGCAGGCGAGTTAGCATGCTAACAATGCACTTCCTGATTATAATTAGATATAGACAGAACTCAAGAGCGGCTCATAAGTCACATTTTATTAAAATATGTGGAAACAAGCAGATGCAGGACATTTAAATCATTACAAATAAAGTGAATCTTAACACTATATTTTATTCACATATATATTTTTTTGTTTTAACTGAAATGTCAGACTCATTTAAAGATGAAAGCAGAGCTGTGATTGGCTCAGAAGCTGTGCTCGGTGGTGACCTCAGCGCCGATGTCATCATACTCCTCCTGCTGGCCCGTCTCCATGGAAACGACATGTGCACTTCCTGTGGGCGGAGTCAAGACAAACAATTAGCCCAAACTGGGGTTGTGTTCAGATGCCCTCCCACAGCCCCTCTCTGCTCCACACTGCCCCCCAGTGACCTGAAACCTGTGTCTGTGTAATACCTCTTTTATCCAGCAGGGGGAAAACATTTGAGCTTTTATTTAGAGCGATTCATGTTTGAGTTTGTCCTGCAACTGAGGCTTGAGTGCTCAGTAGAGTCTGTTTTCACCTACCCCCTATCCCCGCCCCCTGCTCTGTACTTACAAATTCAAAATGTATTAGCCTGTGTGTTAGCCTGTGTGTTAGCCTGTGTGTTAGCCTCTGCATTAGCCTGTGTGTTAGCCTGTGTATTAGCCTGTGTATTAGCCTGTGTGTTAGCCTGTGCATTAGCCTCTGCATTAGCCTGTGTGTTAGCCTGTGTGTTAGCCTGTGTGTTAGCCTGTGTGTTAGCCTGTGTGTTAGCCTGTGTATTAGCCTGTGTGTTAGCCTCTGCATTAGCCTGTGTGTTAGCCTGTGTGCTAGCCTCTGCATTAGCCTCTGCATTAGCCTCTGCATTAGCCTGTGTGTTAGCCTGTGTATTAGCCTGTGTGCTAGCCTCTGCATTAGCCTCTGCATTAGCCTCTGCATTAGCCTCTGCATTAGCCTGTGTGTTAGCCTCTGCATTAGCCTCTGCATTAGCCTGTGCATTAGCCTCTGCATTAGCCTGTGTGTTAGCCTGTGTGTTAGCCTCTGCATTAGCCTCTGCATTAGCCTGTGTGTTAGCCTGTGTATTAGCCTGTGTGTTAGCCTGTGTGTTAGCCTGTGTGTTAGCCTGTGTGTTAGCCTCTGCATTAGCCTGTGTGTTAGCCTCTGCATTAGCCTCTGCATTAGCCTCTGCATTAGCCTGTGTGTTAGCCTGTGTGTTAGCCTGTGTGTTAGCCTGTGTGTTAGCCTGTGTGTTAGCCTGTGTGCTAGCCTCTGCATTAGCCTCTGCATTAGCCTCTGCATTAGCCTCTGCATTAGCCTCTGCATTAGCCTGTGTGTTAGCCTCTGCATTAGCCTCTGCATTAGCCTCTGCATTAGCCTCTGCATTAGCCTCTGCGTTAGCCTCTGCATTAGCCTTTGTGCTGTGAGTGAAACATTTTAAGGTCAGAATGACGAGCCTGACAGCAGCAGTCACAGACAGAGGGGTCGTGCTTTTTACACAGAAAGTGAATTAGAGCCAGAGTCAGTGGAGCTGAAACAGGCTCATGCTCACTTCCTGTCTGTCGCGCGGCGGCTCGCGGGTTAGTCCACTTGCACATACAGATAGATGCTGGTTTCTGACGGCTGCTCTAGTGTAAAATGGAGGTTAGAGCATCATAACAGTAACGATGAGTGAAATGTAAAATAAAGATGTAAATATGTTGTAGTGTCATGTGTCTTTAAGATGAGGCGCTGGGCCCAGTGTGTCTGTCTAACAAAGTTTAACATCCAGGGAGGAGAATTACATATATAAGTACAATATATTTCACTCAACCAGAACCAAAAGCTGAAGAGCAGGTGGGCGGGGCTTGAGTCAGCACGAGAATATTTCCAGATGTGCTATTGGCTGATAGTAGAGGATACGTCACACTCTGGGGGAGCTGTTCACTGTTTGTGCCTCAAAAGTGTCAGAGAAAAGTTGCCAAAAAACGTGCAAGAATCCCCATGGTGACAAATGTGTTTCTATTCCCTGATAAATGTAGATGATGTGAGCAGAACACAGGCTCCTCCCCTCAGTGGAGATCCAAAAACTGCACCAAAAAGGCTGTTGTCCCAGCGCTTGGAGGACCTGGAGGACCTGGTGTGGGTTCATTCTTTAGTTTAGGTCAGAACATCTCAGACTGTGGGGTTACCTGTGCGACGCTGCTCCCTGTAGATCAGCACCAGCAGCACAGTGCACACGGCGTACGGACTGGACACCAGCAGAGGGCGCACTAGCCACAGCATCCACACAGAGGGAGAAGAGGGAGGACCTGCAGTGAGAAAAAACGTTCAGTGAGATTTCAGTATTTTTTATAAAACTGGCCCTAAGTTCCTCGTCTTCTCTGTCAGTTTAAATAAACAAAAGTCAAATGATTTTTTCCCAATATCTTCATAAAGTGGAGCCATTATTCAAGCTCAAAGACGTGATCGTGCTCAGATGAAACGACTTTAAACCATAAGATTAATGTGACAGTTTGAGGAGCCAAACTCAAACTAATAATGAGAAGGATCAACATTTGTGGAGCAGAAGTTTGGACATTTATTTAAAAATATTAAGTCTCCCATAGAGTTACATAGAGTTTTATAGAGTAGAGTTTATGTGTGTATTTTTGTGTGTGTGTGTGTGTGTGTGTGTGTGTGTGTGTTTGTGATGTGAGACACTAGAAAAAAAACATCTGAGAAACATAAAAATGTGAGATCAGAGTTTTACCTGAACATTTCACCTCCAGACCCCAGGAAGAGGGAGAGGAGAAATAATCATAGACACATTCTCTCACTGCAGACGTCTTCACACAGTCAGACTCGACCCCCCACACTGGAATCTGTGGAAAATCCTCTCTCCCTTCTCCATAAACAGCAGAGCCACAGTCCAGGTCTCTGCACACAGCAGCTGTGTCCCCCAGGGACCAGCGTCCATAGGGCCACATCCGTCTCCACTCTCCTCTGTGTCTCACCTCCACAGTCCCAGCACAGCGACTGGCCCCTCCCACCAGCCTGAGACCTGAACAGACAAGTGACAGAGTGAGCCCCGCCCCTTTACCTGAGCAGTGAAGCCCCGCCCCTTTACCTGAGCAGTGAAGCCCCGCCCCTTCACCTGAGCAGTTAAGCCCCGCCCCTTTACCTGAGCAGTGAGGCCCCGCCCCTTTACCTGAGCAGGTGAGTTTGACAGCGGCTCCAGAGGAGCAGGTCTCTGAGCCGGAGCGGGGACAGTCCATCAGAGCAGACTCATGGCCCTCACACTGGAACTTCTGCTTCAGAGGAGAGAGCGCCCCCTGGAGGAGAGAAGGAGCCCCACAGCCCAGCTCCCTGCACAGCACCTCTGCCCCCTGCTGGTCCAAGGCCCCTTCACAGACCCAGGTCCAGGACTGGTCCCAGATCTGCACTGATCCTGAGCACAGACTGGGCCCCGAGACCAGACGCACCGAGTCTGTGGACACACATGTGTGACATCATCACTCTGACCCAATAGGACGCACACATGTGTGACATCATCACTCTGAGCCAATAGGACGCACACATGTGTGACATCATCACTCTGATGCAGTCTTCCTGTTCAGTCCTGGTTTAGTCCTGGTTTAGTCCTGGTTTAGTTCTGGTTTAGTCCTGGTTGAGTCCTGGTTTAGTTCTGGTTTAGTCCTGGTTTAGTCCTGGTTTAGTCCTGGTTTAGTCCTGGTTCAGTCCTGGTTTAGTCCTGGTTCGGTCCTGGTTCGGTCCTGGTTCGGTCCTGGTTCGGTCCTGGTTCGGTCCTGGTTTAGTACTGGTTTAATCCTGGTTTAGTTCTGGTTTAGTCCTGGTTTAGTTCTGGTTTAGTTCTGGTTTAGTCCTGGTTTAGTTCTGGTTTAGTCCTGGTTTAGTTCTGGTTTAGTTCTGGTTTAGTCCTGGTTTAGTCCTGGTTTAGTTCTGGTTTAGTCCTGGTTTAGTTCTGGTTTAGTCCTGGTTTAGTCCTGCTTTAGTTCTGGTTTAGTCCTGGTTTAGTCCTGGTTTAGTTCTGGTTTAGTTCTGGTTTAGTTCTGGTTTAGTCCTGGTTTAGTTCTGGTTTAGTCCTGGTTTAGTCCTGGTTTAGTTCTGGTTTAGTTCTGGTTTAGTTCTGGTTTAGTCCTGGTTTAGTTCTGGTTTAGTCCTTGTTTAGTCCTGGTTTAGTCCTGGTTTAGTCCTGGTTTAGTCCTGGTTTAGTCCTGGTTTAGTTCTGGTTTAGTTCTGGTTTAGTCCTGGTTCAGTTCTGGTTTAGTCCTGGTTTAGTCCTGGTTTAGTCCTGGTTTAGTTCTGGTTTAGTCCTGGTTTAGTCCTGGTTTAGATCTGGTTTAGTCCTGGTTTAGTCCTGGTTTAGTCCTGGTTTAATCCTGGTTTAGTCCTGGTTTAGTCCTGGTTTAGTCCTGGTTTAGTTCTGGTTTAGTTCTGGTTTAGTCCTGGTTTAGTCCTGGTTTAGTCCTGGTTCAGTCCTGGTTCAGTCCTGGTTTAGTCCTGGTTTAGTCCTGGTTTAGTTCTGGTTTAGTTCTGGTTTAGTCCTGGTTTAGTTCTGGTTTAGTCCTGGTTTAGTCCTGGTTTAGTTCTGGTTTAGTTCTGGTTTAGTCCTGGTTTAGTCCTGGTTTAGTTCTGGTTTAGTCCTGGTTTAGTTCTGGTTTAGTCCTGGTTTAGTTCTGGTTTAGTTCTGGTTTAGTTCTGGTTTAGTCCTGGTTTAGTTCTGGTTTAGTCCTGGTTTAGTCCTGGTTTAGTTCTGGTTTAGTCCTGGTTTAGTCCTGGTTTAGTTCTGGTTTAGTCCTGGTTTAGTCCTGGTTTAGTTCTGGTTTAGTCCTGGTTTAGTTCTGGTTTAGTTCTGGTTTAGTTCTGGTTTAGTCCTGGTTTAGTTCTGGTTTAGTCCTGGTTTAGTTCTGGTTTAGTCCTGGTTTAGTCCTGGTTTAGTTCTGGTTTAGTTCTGGTTTAGTTCTGGTTTAGTTCTGGTTTAGTCCTTGTTTAGTCCTGGTTTAGTCCTGGTTTAGTCCTGGTTTAGTCCTGGTTTAGTCCTGGTTTAGTTCTGGTTTAGTCCTGGTTTAGTCCTGGTTTAGTCCTGGTTTAATCCTGGTTTAGTCCTGGTTTAGTCCTGGTTTAGTCCTGGTTTAGTTCTGGTTTAGTTCTGGTTTAGTTCTGGTTTAGTCCTGGTTTAGTCCTGGTTTAGTCCTGGTTTAGTTCTGGTTTAGTCCTGGTTTAGTTCTGGTTTAGTCCTGGTTTAGTTCTGGTTTAGTCCTGGTTTAGTCCTGGTTTAGTTCTGGTTTAGTTCTGGTTTAGTTCTGGTTTAGTTCTGGTTTAGTCCTTGTTTAGTCCTGGTTTAGTCCTGGTTTAGTCCTGGTTTAGTCCTGGTTTAGTTCTGGTTTAGTCCTGGTTTAGTCCTGGTTTAGTCCTGGTTTAATCCTGGTTTAGTCCTGGTTTAGTCCTGGTTTAGTCCTGGTTTAGTTCTGGTTTAGTTCTGGTTTAGTTCTGGTTTAGTCCTGGTTTAGTCCTGGTTTAGTCCTGGTTTAGTTCTGGTTTAGTCCTGGTTTAGTCCTGGTTTAGTCCTGGTTCAGTCCTGGTTCAGTCCTGGTTCAGTCCTGGTTTAGTTCTGGTTTAGTTCTGGTTTAGTCCTGGTTTAGTTCTGGTTTAGTCCTGGTTTAGTCCTGGTTTAGTTCTGGTTTAGTTCTGGTTTAGTCCTGGTTTAGTTCTGGTTTAGTCCTGGTTTAGTTCTGGTTTAGTTCTGGTTTAGTTCTGGTTTAGTCCTGGTTTAGTTCTGGTTTAGTCCTGGTTTAGTTCTGGTTTAGTCCTGGTTTAGTCCTGGTTTAGTTCTGGTTTAGTTCTGGTTTAGTTCTGGTTTAGTCCTGGTTTAGTCCTGGTTTAGTTCTGGTTTAGTCCTGGTTTAGTTCTGGTTTAGTCCTGGTTTAGTTCTGGTTTAGTTCTGGTTTAGTTCTGGTTTAGTTCTGGTTTAGTTCTGGTTTAGTCCTGGTTTAGTCCTGGTTTAGTCCTGGTTTAGTCCTGGTTTAGTTCTGGTTTAGTTCTGGTTTAGTCCTGGTTTAGTCCTGGTTTAGTTCTGGTTTAGTCCTGGTTTAGTCCTGGTTTAGTCCTGGTTTAGTCCTGGTTTAGTCCTGGTTTAGTTCTGGTTTAGTTCTGGTTTAGTCCTGGTTTAGTTCTGGTTTAGTCCTGGTTTAGTCCTGGTTTAGTCCTGGTTTAGTTCTGGTTTAGTCCTGGTTTAGTCCTGGTTTAGTTCTGGTTTAGTCCTGGTTCAGTCCTGGTTCAGTCCTGGTTCAGTCCTGGTTTAGTTCTGGTTTAGTTCTGGTTTAGTCCTGGTTTAGTTCTGGTTTAGTCCTGGTTTAGTCCTGGTTTAGTCCTGGTTTAGTTCTGGTTTAGTCCTGGTTTAGTTCTGGTTTAGTCCTGGTTTAGTTCTGGTTTAGTTCTGGTTTAGTTCTGGTTTAGTCCTGGTTTAGTTCTGGTTTAGTCCTGGTTTAGTTCTGGTTTAGTCCTGGTTTAGTCCTGGTTTAGTTCTGGTTTAGTCCTGGTTTAGTTCTGGTTTAGTCCTGGTTTAGTTCTGGTTTAGTCCTGGTTTAGTCCTGGTTTAGTTCTGGTTTAGTTCTGGTTTAGTCCTGGTTTAGTCCTGGTTTAGTCCTGGTTTAGTTCTGGTTTAGTTCTGGTTTAGTCCTGGTTCAGTCCTGGTTTAGTTCTGATTTAGTCCTGGTTTAGTCCTGGTTTAGTCCTGGTTTAGTCCTGGTTTAGTTCTGGTTTAGTCCTGGTTTAGTCCTGGTTTAGTCCTGGTTTAGTTCTGGTTTAGTCCTGGTTTAGTCCTGGTTTAGTCCTGGTTTAGTCCTGGTTTAGTTCTGGTTTAGTCCTGGTTTAGTTCTGGTTTAGTCCTGGTTTAGTCCTGGTTTAGTCCTGGTTTAGTCCTGGTTCACTTTAGTCCTTGTTTAGTTCTGGTTTAGTCCTGGTTTAGTCCTGGTTTAGTCCTGGTTTAGTCCTGGTTTAGTTCTGGTTTAGTCCTGGTTTAGTCCTGGTTTAGTCCTGGTTTAGTCCTGGTTTAGTTCTGGTTTAGTCCTGGTTTAGTCCTGGTTTAGTTCTGGTTTAGTCCTGGTTTAGTTCTGGTTTAGTTCTGGTTTAGTCCTGGTTTAGTTCTGGTTTAGTTCTGGTTTAGTCCTGGTTTAGTCCTGGTTTAGTCCTGGTTTAGTCCTGGTTTAGTTCTGGTTTAGTCCTGGTTTAGTCCTGGTTTAGTTCTGGTTTAGTTCTGGTTTAGTCCTGGTTTAGTCCTGGTTTAGTTCTGGTTTAGTCCTGGTTTAGTTCTGGTTTAGTCCTGGTTTAGTCCTGGTTTAGTCCTGGTTTAGTTCTGGTTTAGTCCTGGTTTAGTTCTGGTTTAGTTCTGGTTTAGTCCTGGTTTAGTTCTGGTTTAGTCCTGGTTCACTTGTTATTAAACACGTTGAATCTCTCTGTAGTTTTTGTGTTTGTTCCTGTGTATGTGTTTTTTGTTTGTTTGTGTGTAAGTGTGTGTACGTGTTCGTATGTGTGTGTTGTCTGTGTGTGCACATGTGGGTGTGTGTGTGTGTGTGTGTGTATGTGTGTAGGGGTGTGTGTGTGTGTGTGTGTATATATATATATATGAGTGTGTGGGTGTATTTGTGACTTTGTATATATGTGTGTGTGTGTGTGTGTGTATATGTGTGTTTGTTTATTTGTGTATATGTGTTTGTTGTGTGAGTGTGTTTGTGTAAGTGTATTTGTGTGCATCTGTAGGTGTATGTGTATAAATGTGTGTGTTTGTGTGTGTGTGTGTGTGTATATTTGTGTGTCTGTGCACATGTGTGCATTTTTGTGTGTAATGAGTCAATAGAAAAAAAAAAAAAACATCTGAGAAACATAAAAATGTGAGATCAGAGTTTTACCTGAACATTTCACCTCCAGACCAAAGGGAGAGGAAGAGAAGAATGGAACATAGACACATTCTCTCACTGCAGACGTCTTCTTCTTCACACAGTCAGACTCGACCCACCACACTGGACTCCATGGAAAATCCTCTCTCTCTTCTCCATAAACAGCAGAGCCACAGTCCAGGTCTCTGCACACAGCAGCTGTGTCCCCCAGGGACCAGAATCCAAAGGGCACCACCCGTCTCCACTCTCCTCTGTGTCTCACCTCCACAGTCCCAGCACAGCGACTGGCCCCTCCCACCAGCCTGAGACCTGAACAGACAAGAGACAGAGTGAGCCCCGCCCCTTTACCTGAGCAGTGAAGCCCCGCCCCTTAACCTGAGCAGTGAGGCCCCGCCCCTTTACCTGAGCAGTGAAGCCCCGCCCCTTTACCTGAGCAGTGAAGCCCCGCCCAGAGTCAAACAAAAATTCTGTTTTGTCAACTGGACAAAAGTTTTAGAGCAGGGGTGTCCAAAGTGTGGTCCCCGGGCCGAACGTGGCCCTCCAGTGGGTCTACTTTGGTCCAAAGGGGCTCTGAGATTTTAGGAATAATCTGTTTTGATTCAGTTTGTAGTGAAAAGACTGTCAGGAGATGGAAGGAGGACAGTCCTGTCTATTTCCTCATTTTTAAAGTCAGAAAAAAACATAACTGAAGAAGTAATCTGACCAAAATGAAGAAGACGCTGGGATGAGACGCCAAATGTCACTCTAAAATGTTTGTCCCGTGACACAATAGAGTTTTTGGATCCCACCTGGATGACTGAGGGATTACACAGACACTGTGGCAGAGTGGTTATCCTGTGTCCTCCCTCTCACCAGGAGGTTGTGGGTTAGACTCCTGATCTGAGTGGAGTGTGCATGTTCTCTCTGTGTTACTGTGGCAGAGTGGTTATCCTGGTGTGTGTCTTTACCTGAGCTGTTGTCTTCTGCCATGAGCCCTGCACACACAAAAGTCATGTCACAAAATGGCAGTTGTTGGTCACATGACACAGAGCTTCACACAAAATGGCGGCGGTTGGGCTCATTAAAGCAACAGGCTGGTTTCATGAGTGTGACGGAAACTGTAGTCCGGCTTTAGTTCTGTTTTAGTCCTTCTTTAGTCCTGTTTTAGTCCTTCTTTAGTCCTGTTTTAGTCCTGCTTTAGTCCTGTTTTAGTCCTTCTTTAGTTCTGTTTTAGTCCTTCTTTAGTCCTGTTTTAGTCCTTCTTTAGTCCTGTTTTAGTCCGGCTTTAGTCCTGTTTTAGTCCTTCTTTAGTCCTGTTTTAGTCCTTCTTTAGTCCTGTTTTAGTCCTGCTTTAGTCCTGTTTTAGTCCTGCTTTAGTCCTGTTTTAGTCCTGGTTTAGTCCTGTTTTAGTCCTGTTTTAGTCCTTCTTTAGTCCTGTTTTAGTCCTGCTTTAGTCCTTTTTTAGTCCTTCTTTAGTCCTGCTTTAGTCTTGTTTTAGTCCTGCTTTAGTCCTGTTTTAGTCCTCCTTTAGTCCTGTTTTAGTCCTGTTTTAGTCCTGTTTTAGTCCTGCTTTAGTCCTGCTTTAGTCCTGCTTTAGTTCTGTTTTAGTCCTGTTTTAGTCCTGTTTTAGTCCTTCTTTAGTCCTGTTTTAGTCCTTCTTTAGTCCTGCTTTAGTCCTTCTTTAGTCCTTTTTTAGTCCTTCTTTAGTCCTGCTTTAGTCCTGCTTTAGTCCTGCTTTAGTCCTGTTTTAGTCCTCCTTTAGTCCTGTTTTAGTCCTGTTTTAGTCCTGCTTTAGTCCTGTTTTAGTCCTGCTTTAGTTCTGTTTTAGTCCTGTTTTAGTCCTGTTTTAGTCCTGCTTTAGTCCTGTTTTAGTCCTGTTTTAGTCCTGTTTTAGTCCTGTTTTAGTCCTCCTTTAGTCCTGCTTTAGTCCTGTTTTAGTCCTGCTTTAGTCCTGTTTTAGTCCTGTTTTAGTCCTGTTTTAGTCCTCCTTTAGTCCTGTTTTAGTCCTGTTTTAGTCCTGTTTTAGTCCTCCTTTAGTCCTGTTTTAGTCCTGCTTTAGTCCTGTTTTAGTCCTGCTTTAGTCCTGTTTTAGTCCTGCTTTAGTCCTGCTTTAGTCCTGTTTTAGTCCTTCTTTAGTCCTGTTTTAGTCCTATTTTAGTCCTGTTTTAGTCCTGTTTTAGTCCTGCTTTAGTCCTGCTTTAGTCCTGTTTTAGTCCTGCTTTAGTCCTGCTTTAGTCCTGTTTTAGTCCTGCTTTAGTCCTGTTTTAGTCCTTCTTTAGTCCTGTTTTAGTCCTGTTTTAGTCCTGCTTTAGTCCTGCTTTAGTCCTGCTTTAGTCCTGCTTTAGTCCTGTTTTAGTCCTGTTTTAGTCCTGTTTTAGTCCTTCTTTAGTCCTGTTTTAGTCCTGTTTTAGTCCTGTTTTAGTCTTGTTTTAGTCTTGTTTTAGTCCTGTTTAATCCTGCTTTAGTCCTGGTTTAGTCCTGCTTTAGTCCTGTTTTAGTCCTTCTTTAGTCCTGTTTTAGTCCTGCTTTAGTCCTGCTTTAGTCCTGCTTTAGTCCTGCTTTAGTCCTGTTTTAGTCCTGCTTTAGTCCTGTTTTAGTCCTGCTTTAGTCCTGCTTTAGTCCTGCTTTAGTCCTGTTTTAGTCCTGCTTTAGTCCTGTTTTAGTCCTTGTTTTAGTCCTGTTTTAGTCCTGTTTTAGACCTGTTTTAGTCCTGTTTTAGTCCTGTTTTAGACCTCCTTTAGTCCTGTTTTAGTCCTGTTTTGGTCCTGTTTTAGTCCTGTTTTAGACCTGCTTTAGTCCTGCTTTAGTCCTGCTTTAGTCCTGTTTTAGTCCTTGTTTTAGTCCTGTTTTAGTCCTGTTTTAGTCCTGTTTTAGTCCTTCTTTAGTCCTGTTTTAGTCCTGTTTTAGTCCTGTTTTAGTCTTGTTTTAGTCCTGCTTTAGTCCTGCTTTAGTCCTGCTTTAGTCCTGCTTTAGTCCTGTTTTAGTCCTCCTTTAGTCCTGTTTTAGTCCTGATTTAGTCCTGTTTTAGTCTTGTTTTACTCCTGTTTTAGTCCTGTTTTAGTCTTGTTTTAGTCCTGCTTTAGTCCTGTTTTAGTCCTTGTTTTAGTCCTGTTTTAGTCCTGTTTTAGTCCTGTTTTAGTCCTTCTTTAGTCCTGTTTTAGTCCTGTTTTAGTCCTGTTTTAGTCCTGTTTTAGTCTTGTTTTAGTCTTGTTTTAGTCCTGTTTAATCCTGCTTTAGTCCTGGTTTAGTCCTGCTTTAGTCCTGTTTTAGTCCTTCTTTAGTCCTGTTTTAGTCTTGTTTTAGTCCTGTTTTAGTCCTGTTTTAGTCCTGTTTTAGTCCTGTTTTAGTCCTCCTTTAGTCCTTCTTTTAGATGAAGATAATCGTTCTTATGTTCAAGGGGACATTTGTCTTGTGTCGCAGCTTAAACACAGTTTCACACATCACAGTCGGGGACAGTCAGAGCTCATCAAAAAGAAGAAGACAAATACGTGTCCATTTTGTGTCTGCACAACCATAAAGTGTCACTGCACCAGCCCCATTTCACAAATATCATGAATAAAACCACACAGTCGACACATTCAACTCACAGATCCTGAAGCTCACTGGAGATTAAAGGGACTTAAGCCTCTGTTGAGCACATTTGTTCAAGAGGGAAACAGAAGTGACAAATGAGAGTTTATTTGTGTTACTCTTAAAGTGATGTGCTCCAAACACCTGAAGGAACAGTTTCATATTCACCACACAACAGGTGAGAGGGGTTCTGACAGTTCATCTGAGCTCAGAGTTTAGACAAATGTCCTGAACAGAAGGAAACTCTTTCCTGCCAGTCACCTTCATGGCCTTATTTACCAGTTTTTAAGTTTGGTTTTACATTAGACAAAGACCTGAGGCTGTGCCACACTGTCGTGTATAAGACTCTCCAAAACAGCTTTAGAAAAACAGATCAGGATTTTGGGCTCAAACAGCCTCAGTCTCCTTAAAAAGTGGAGCCTCTGGGACAGTTTTGAACAAAGAAAATCAGCATGTACATTCCATCTGAACAACTGCAAACCCTTGACCTTCTCTCACTGAGCTTCATGATGAAGTCTCTGCTCCTCAGCGTCAGGGAAAGCCACAGCAGAGGTCAAAGGGTAAAGACCATTTCAACATTTAAATCTAAAAGAAGATGTGACTTATTTTGAGTTGTTCACACGCTCGTCCATCAAAGACTCATATTCACAAATAACACAACAGCACCTGAAGCAGCATCTCACAGAAAACAGTGTTACTTACTTAAAAAGAACAAAGACCAGACCAGGACCAGTGCTCCGAGGGCCATCATCAGGACTGAACCAGGACTGAACCAGGACTAAACCAGGACTGAACCAGGGCTGAACCAGGACTGAACCAGGACTGAAAATGGCAGTAAAACTTGTAGTTTCCTCATTTGTCTTCATGCTTTCATTTCCTGCTCTTTGTGTGGTATTCTTTACATCCTGTTTAATCTTTTTTTGGCCATTTGGTTTTGTTCTTGTGGTCAGAGGTGTTGCTGCTGCTGCTGCTGCTACTAAAGGTCGTGCCAACAGTATCATAGTCTATATCTCTCATACAAACACACTAAAGTGGACTGATCCTGAATTGATGCCGTAGTTCCTTGTTTTACATGTGACATTATTTCGTGATAATTTTATATCACGTTTTAACATGAAACTATAATTTTGAGTTGGTATCAGGTCATTACAGATTTTTAGTATGAAGTGTCAGTTCTACACTGGCGAGGCTGTTGAAGGTAACGTCTAACCAGGGGGCGGGGAAAAAAGGATTTGTCCATTATTATGAATGAATAATGACTATAGTGTAGATACGGAAAGTCACATCACTATTTAGCACTTTTGCATTTTGATAACCTCCTTGTGACAAATACTTAGCACTAAGAGCCACTCCATAGGTAAAAACACAAACAACATGAATAAATATAAATACAATGTGGAGATTAACTAGCAGAGGTGTGGACATGAGTCACTATTTTGATGACAGGACTTGACTTGATAAAATGGACCAAGACTTTAGACTCGACTTAAACTTTAATGCCAGTGACTCGGACTTGACTTGCCCTCCATGACCTGAGACAAAAATATAGTAGAGTAGTCGTCTTTGCTACGCACAAGTTGTTCCTCTGTCCCAACTGTTTCAGATGCCTGTCCACCGGCTGCTCCAGTAATGACCGGACCTTAGATGCCCCTCCTACATGCCCTGATCCCTGTGGTGTCTCAGGATGAGCCCCCTCTGTCCCTCTGTCTTGAGTGGGCTTTGGCCCCGCAGACTTGAACTATCTGCAAATGGATGTGGGTCTTGGACACGTCTGCAGCCTGTTCGTCCGTGGGAGTGGATGCTTCCCTGTGGTTCTCCTCAAGGTTTCTCTTTTTCCCCACTGTTATTTATTAGGGCCCGAGCACAAATGTGTGGGTGAGTCAGAAAGAGCCCGATTGTACTGACCCTATCTCTGATGTGAACACATGATGAATCAAAATGTGTAGATTTACAAATTCTAGGCCTCGCTGTTTAACAAACAGTTTTGATCCAACATTCTCCAACCTGAGGCAGCATCATCTGACATATCTGGGATCAGACGTTACAATAATTTACATAAGTCTCAGGCTCTTAACAAAAGCATAAAAATGTCTGTATCTTTTGCAAACATTGTGGGATTCAGACAAATTGAATGTCGTGTTTATTGAAACTGAAACAGCATCATCAGGACAAATCTGAGGTCAAAAGTTTATATAAGTCTCAGGGTCATAACCAACTCTTAATGAAGGGGCCATTTTGAAGATATAAAAATACACATAACCTTTTCAAACTTTGTTGAACTTGGACTGATCTACTTGGATGTGACTTATAGTCTTTTAAATGACTCTCCAGCGACTCGTGCAAATTTAACATGAGACGGAAACATTTCTCTCCAACATCACATTAGAATATTGAATCAGGTCAGACCAGGGTTTGCAGCGCTCCCATGGAAGTGTGTCCTTCATGTGTAGAAGGGCTGAGAGGGCCCTTTATCACTGCTTGCACTTTTTATTATTATTATTATCCCTATTGAAACTAAGAGATAAAATAAATCAAATTTACTGTTGACTGTAAATAAATAAAAGATGTTTTCTAAATGATAAATACATTTGATTAGATTGAAACTACATCATTGACTTGACTGTAGTTCAAATGTGTTTTTTTAAATTGGATATGTAGATACTTCAGCTTCTCTTCGATGAGTCGTGTTTTAGTCATGACTTTGATACTGCACATACAATAATACTGTTATATTTGTCTTTTTATTCACATTTTGTATTATTGTATTTGAGTAAATCTACACATGATTTAGAAAAAGAACAAGCCTATTTTGCATCTTCATCAGTCAGAATGTTCCAGAACATCATCTCTATGGTAACAGTTTGTTTATATATGAACTCTTTCTGTGAGGACAGGTCATTTCAAGATGAACTCGACAGAGACGCAACATCTGAGACACTGAAGTCAACAAACAAGGCTCCAAAGCAGCTGTTTTCATTTACGCTGAAAGAGGAAAGATACAAACTACATTTCTCTGCATTTGGACTCAAAAAATGACATTTGTAGTAGTTTAAGTGTTTGTGTTTTCATGTTCATGCACATTTTTGATGTGCTGTTACTTGTACAGTACATTTCCATACACTTTCACCTGTTTGTGGTGTATTTTTGAGGGGAAAACTCACTTATCTGAGTCAACTCCTGCTGTCATGGCCAATTAAGTTTAGCTCAAGGTCAAGGTCAGCAGTGTTGAAGGTCAAACGTACAGACGCTCCTGTTGGGACAAAACCTAAGTTACTGTACGTGTAAAGCAGTATTCAGTGGTGGATCAAGTACTTCATTTTGTTACTGAAGTGAAAGTGCAGTTCCCAGAGCAAAGAAATACTCAAGTATCACCTGAAAAAATGTACTTAAGTAAAAGTATTCAAGTACTTTTAGCTGCCCTGGTTTTCTTCTCTAATAAAAGGACTTCACACTCCTTACTGATGGGCCAATGTTTAATCTCGTTCACACTTTCACACCGTGAAAACTAAAGGACAGATAAACTCTGATACATACAATACATTTAAATAAATACAAAAACACAATGTTTTCCGTGTTCGCCATCATGACCAGCCGTAGTTAAATCTGACATCTTGTACTTTTCTGTATTTCTTTGCTCGTTCTTTTACACTTTTCGCCGCTATTACTACTTCTCTCTCTGTTTAACTTCCAGGACAAACATGTGCTCACGTGACTCACAACAGTCAATTTTCACAAATACGATATACAGAACAGAACATTTAAATTAAATTCTGAAAACAAATACACTGACATTACCGTCAGCTACAGTACTTATTTAAAAAGAGTAAAGAGTAAACGTGTTATGCAGCGATTTAGAGTATTTTTAGTCTCTAGTAAAGCCTCAAATGTTGTGATTTTGATAAAGATTTGTGTTAAATTTTGTTCCTAACAGTTTGTATATTTTATTTGATCAAAGTACAAATGTGTTAAAAATAACCTCCTTTTAAAATTAAAAACCTTTGATCCATCTGCACATATAATGCATAAATAATGTGTTACCTGATGATGCCAGAGATCACATTTGAATTTATTGATTTAAATGGGACATTTTCATGAACATATAAATGTAAATATGCCAGAATTATCCCAAAGGCGACTTTACATCTGTCCCTGGTGAGAGACAAACAACAAGAAACTACAAGTTCACACAATAAACATAAGAACAGACTGTCAATTATAATAAAACAAACATGGATAAACACAATCAGAACACACAACACTGACATGTACACAGAACACACAACACTGACATGTACACAGAACACACAACACTGACACACAGGAGCAGAACACACAACACTGACATGTACACAGAACACACAACACTGACATGTACACAGAACACACAACACTGACATGTACACAGAACGCACAACACCGACATGTACACAGAACACACAACACCGACATGTACACAGAACACACAACACTGACACACAGGAGCAGAACACACAACACTGACATGTACACAGAACACACAACACTGACACACAGGAGCAGAACACACAACACTGACATGTACACAGAACACACAACACTGACACACAGGAGCAGAACACACAACACTGACACACAGGAGCAGAACACACAACACTGACACACAGGAGCAGAACACACAACACTGACACACAGGAGCAGAACACACAACACTGACACACAGGAGCAGAACACACAACACTGACACACAGGAGCAGAACACACAACACTGACACACACACACACAGAACACACAACACTGACACACAGCAGCAGAACACACAACACTGACACACACACACACAGAACACACAACACTGACACACAGGAGCAGAACACACAACACTGACACACACACACACAGAACACACAACACTGACACACAGGAGCAGAACACACAACACTGACACACACACACACAGAACACACAACACCGACACACAGGAGCAGAACACACAACACTGACACACACACACACAGAACACACAACACTGACACACAGGAGCAGAACACACAACACTGACACACACACACACAGAACACACAACACTGACACACAGGAGCAGAACACACAACACTGACACACACACACACAGAACACACAACACTGACACACAGGAGCAGAACACACAACACCGACACACACACACACAGAACACACAACACTGACACACAGGAGCAGAACACACAACAACGACACACAGGAGCAGAACACACAACACTGACACACACACACACAGAACACACAACACTGACACACAGGAGCAGAACACACAACACCGACACACAGGAGCAGAACACACAACACCGACACACACACACACAGAACACACAACACTGACACACAGGAGCAGAACACACAACACTGACACACACACACACAGAACACACAACACTGACACACAGGAGCAGAACACACAACACCGACACACACACACACAGAACACACAACACTGACACACAGGAGCAGAACACACAACACCGACACACAGGAGCAGAACACACAACACTGACACACACACACACAGAACACACAACACTGACACACAGGAGCAGAACACACAACACCGACACACAGGAGCAGAACACACAACACCGACACACACACACACAGAACACACAACACTGACACACAGGAGCAGAACACACAACACTGACATGTACACAGAACACACAACACTGACACACAGGAGCAGAACACACAACACCGACACACAGGAGCAGAACACACAACACTGACACACACACACACACACACAGAACACACAACACCGACACACAGGAGCAGAACACACAACACCGACACACAGGAGCAGAACACACAACACCGACACACAGGAGCAGAACACACAACACTGACACACACACACAGAACACACAACACCGACACACAGGAGCAGAACACACAACACTGACACACACACACACACACACACACAGAACACACAACACTGACACACAGGAGCAGAACACACAACACTGACACACACACACACAGAACACACAACACTGACACACAGGAGCAGAACACACAACACTGACACACACACACACAGAACACACAACACTGACACACAGGAGCAGAACATTAATGATCACAGCTCTGGTTCCTCTTGAGCCGTCGTTTCAGATTCATTTTAAATGGACTGAATGTCGTAGAGTCTCTTATTGCAGCTGGGATGTTGTTCCAGATTTATGTACTGACTGATACACCTGCTGAGTAAAAGTACTGTGTGTATAAAGTATGACAGAGTACACAGAGTACACAGAGTACACATTGTTACTCTATGAACTGACCCGAGGCTGGAGTCCATTTAAGACCTGATTTACTCAACACTTTAAATGTAGTCAAATCTGCAAAACTGAAAATATTATATTTCTCAAGTGTGACACAATGATGAAAAGATAAATATTTCCTATCAAATATTTAAAATCTTTTTTCAAAAGTGATTCTGTTACTTGTCAAGGACCAGTTAGTCCTGCAGTTTTCAATGTGAGATCAAATCAGGCTGTGGACAAACATTTGAGCTGCATTTTCTGACAATGATGGTCTAATGTGCCTAAAATGATGAATATTAAAATGAATCATTTTTCACATGTTTTTAAACCATTTTACTGCTCATGTGAATGTATCTTCTGTTTGCATGACATTTGAATAATGTGATAAGTCCATAAATGAGATAATGATGAGATTTGTGGAGTGGATATAAACATAGACACTGACAGCATGATGGGTTTGCTCACATATGTTTTTGTTTCAGGACCCACTGCCTCACCAAAGAAGAAGAGCAGTTTCCAAAGGACGTTCTCCAGGTTGAAACGCTTCAACTGTTCCTGCTTTGACACCGAGGAATAAGCTAAGTGTTCTTTATTTCATTTTGACTTAGCAGGTGTTAAACAGAATTCACTGGAGTCTTTAAGAATAGATAAGGAATGAAACAAAAAGATGAGAGGGGGATCTGTAGAACATGTGTCCATCATTACTGACTGTAGAAGGTTTGCACTGGTACAATACAGGACACAGTCTGGAGGTGTCACTTGTTCAATCCCCTGGGATCAAAAGTTTAACCAAACGGCCATTTTGACGCTATAAAAACACCCCTAAGTTTGACCTGAAGTAACTGTGTATTTTGACGAGGATGTGACTTATATTTTTTGAAACATGGGACAGAATCATTTCTTTACGTCACACAGAATATTGAATGTCAGACCACAGTTGGCAGCTTTCACACTGAAGCGTGATCTTTGTGGTTGTCAGGGTTGCAAAGGTCCTTGATCGCCGCTTGCAGTTTTAATTTCTATTTAGTTTTTTAGTTTTTCCTTGCTGAGAAAGAGGGTCTAAGGATGGGTGGGTGGTTCCTTGATGCTTTGAGGGCCTTGAAGTTGAATCGCTCTATAAAAATATCAACATTTACCATTTTACTGTTGATTTAATTTTGTAACTTTCCTCTAGTTTAATCAACAATTTTGTGAAGCGCTTTTCAAAAATATATTGAATTGAACTCTTCCAAAATGAGGAGTTGATTGTGCAAAGAGGAACATAAATGAGTCAGAAGTTTGGTGAATGTGCTGTTTTGAAATCCTTTGGTACAAGTTTATCTGATCTAGTGCTGATATGATCTTCACGGGTTCTTACAGTAGAGACGCTGCTCCAGTACAAACTTGAAGTGAATATTGTTATTACCTTAAAGGTCCTACATTACACAAACTTGTCTCTTTTGAGTTTTAACCCATGATATAATGTTGTCACCTCCTCAAAAACAAACCTGGACTTGTGTTTTGTTTCATTCACACATGTTTCCATTTTTTACACACTATAAGTTGCCCTTTTTTTCATAGTTTGTCCGGGGATGCAACTGATACTCAGATGTGATTTATATATTTTTCTTCATTATTGTGCATTTTTTTGGCTGCTGCGACTTGTACTCGGGCACGACTTATACTCCAGAAAATACGGTGTGTGTCTGTCTACATCACCAAAGCTCCAAATGCTCTGTTCCACCTTGTGATGTCATGGAGCTTTTAAGGTCAGAGCTGCCTCGTATTTAGTCGAGTAGAAGTTGACAATTCCAAGTTTGAAATGATCCAAATGATTTTAGTGACGGTGTATTTGAAAACATGCTGGAGCACTTCCTGTATTACCACATGATGACATCACAATGTGGAACAGTGTTTTCAGGGTGAGAGAAGAACACTGTGTAAATGTGTGTGCAGGGTTTGTGCTTTAAACATGTGAATGAAACAAAACACAAAAGTCCAGGTCTGTTTGTGATGAGGAAACGACTTTATCACAGAGAAAACAGAGTAATATGGCCCTTTAAATCAAGTCTTTAAACACAACAGAGGCTGGAAAGACGTTACACAATATGAACAACTAAAATGATAATATCGTGGCCACATTTCGTGAGTACCTATAGTGGTGCACCCTGTGAGCAAAAATGACTAAACAAAAACTCCAACATCTTGTCATCTCCTTCTGCTCGTCTAAAGGAGCCTCAAAACGCCCAATGAGAATCTCTATCCATCCAAACAGAGGTCAGCGTTCCATTTGCATTATGGGAAAAACTATCCTTCTATTCAAATGTTCCACTAATGCAACACTATAACCATCAGCAGACCCTGTGTCCCGCCTGAGGACAAACAGCTTTATTCATTATATTGGTTTGATTAGAGCGACACAGTGGAAGTCCAATCGACCTTAGAAGAGGCATATTATGTCAAATGGACTTTTATGAACTTTGACCCATGTTAGAATAGTGTTCACTGTCCTTTGTGCACTTAGTTTAAATGATTCATGTGTGTTTGAGTAATCCTGCATCCAAGGCTGTGTGCTCCGAAAATCCCCGTTTTCACCTACCCCCTATGTCCTAATAATAATAATAATAATAATAATAATAATAATAATAATAATAATAATGATAATAATAATAATAAAACATAAAATAATAATAATAAAAATAATAATGATAATGGTAATAATAATAATAATAATAATAATAATAATAATAATAATAATAATAATAATAATAATAATAATAATAATAATAATAAGGTCTATTCCAGGGTACTGGAGAGGAGAATCCGACCGATAGTCGAACCTCAGATTCAGGAGGAGCAGTGTGGTGAGAGTGACTGATTATGTGGTGGAGGATTGTGTGAACAGGTGGGTTTGGAGTCTGGATTTGAAAAGTGGAAGAGAGTCAATGTTGCGGAGGTCAGGAGGTCAGGAGGTCAGGAGGGAGAGAGTTCCAGAGCTGATGAGACGGGCAGAGGGGACAGAGAGCTGGAGAGAGGAAGAGGAGGGAGAGGGAATGGAGATGTGGAGGAGGTCAGAGATGTGAGGTGGGGCCAGGTTATGGAGCTTTGAAGGTGGTGAGGAGGAGTTTGAAGTGGATTCTCTGTTTTATGGGAAGCCAGTGTAGTTCTTGGAGGATGGGGGTGATACTGCGGAGGTGAAAGTTGCAGAGCGGGTGATGTTATTGATGTGGGAGTGGACAGAAAGTGTGCTGTCGAGGATGACACCCAGACTCTTGACCTGAGGGGAAGGAAGGACAGTGGAATCATGGATGGAGATGGAGAAGCTGTTGGATTTGGAGATAGTAGAGGGGGCGCCTACTAGGAGGACTTCGGTTTTAGAACTGTTAAGTTGGAGGAAGTTGGAGGAGAACCAGGAATGAATTTCCTGTAAACAGAGGGTAAGAGAGGTTGGAGGGAGAGATGAGGAAGGTTTGGTGGAGATGTAGAATGGTTCAGATACAAGACTGTGGATGTTTGGATGAACACGTGGAAAACAAGGGAAAGTTGATTCTTGCAGATCATTTGAGTGCTATGGTTTTTAGATTTAGGGCAGGGGTCGGCAACTTCGCTTTGGGACAATTTTTTTCAGCGCCCACAGGTGGCGGGCCAGAGGGTAAAGGTATTGGCTTACATATATTTATAAATACATAAATATGAATTACATGCATTTAAACTCACATTAAAAATAAATATACGTTTAAATAATATAAATTACAAGAAACAGCCCCACCCCCTTCTCCCCTACGACAGATTTCACAGGTTACAAAGTCTTAGCAAAACATACACTAGCAAGAGAGCAATGTGGCTATCAAAAGGACAAAAAAGAAAAGTAGAGAGTGAAAATCAGGGTTTCAGAGAAGAATGGAAGGAAACATATGCTTTTATCTTACCTGGATTTGCGAAAACAACATTAGACGACACCATGAGACAAAACACAGACATTTCAGTCCTTTCCCCCAAAGTCAGAATCACGGCGTGTCAAAATTGATGCTCTTTGTGACAGCTACATCCAGAGGAGCAGAGTCTTGGTTCGAGGCCTTAACACACAAGAAAAAGTGTCCAGTGCGTCACTTAAGGCATCCTGGATTTTGGCTCGTCATGGAAAACCTTTTACCGATGCAGAAGGATGTGATGGTGTCAGTTTTGCTGTCGACAGATAAAACCACAGACGCACTTATAGCTTGTGTCAAACAGAGGCCACTCTCCGCGCTGTGCGCCGTATTGAAGTATTGTCCTCAGATATACATGGTGATATTATCCGCGCACTCCGTAAAGGTGACAGGTGACATTCTGTTTGCCTTGAGGAGCAGTTTAGGAAACACTCCTTATCCCTTGAGAAGATTAATTTCATTGTAACAGACGGCGCTCCATCTATGATTGGAAAGTGAAGAGGTTTGGTTAGCAGACATACAGGCGCTCCACTGTCTTATCCACCAAAGTGTGCTGTGCGCCAAGCTGAGTGGTGAGCTAAAGACCGTAATGGACAAAGTGATGCGCATCATTAATTACATCCAGGGGACATCGAGCACACAACACCGTCTTTTCAGGCAACTTGTGACTGAGTCAGAAGAAGCGAGCCACAGCGATTTGCTGCTGCACAATGATGTGCGCTGGTTAAGTAAGGGGAGAGCGTTAGAGCGCATGTGCGCGATTCTCAACGCGATCAAGGCCTTTCTTCAAACAAAAAATAGCGCACCTGCCACAGAACATCTTGCCCAACTTGAAGACAAAACCTTCATGGCCAATGTTGCTTTTTTGACGGATATATTTGGCCACCTTAGCTTAATCTTCAGCTACAAGGACGAGAGAAAACAATTGTGGACATGGTAGAAAAGCTGGAGGCTTTCATCAAAAAGTTAGACTTATTCGAGACAGACATGACATCCAAACGACTTCTGCATTTCCCAACATTAAAAAAGCCTGCGCCAAAAGAAGTGACAAAAGGAATGGTGGATTTTGTTAAACATGTGCTAGGGGAATTCATTTAGAGATTTGAGGACTATTCTTCCCCCAAAGAAATACTTGCGTTCGTGTGTGATCCATTTAGTGTCCAGGCAAACCCAGAGTTCTCTTTAATTGTGAAGGAAACATTGTCTTCATTAAACGAGGCAACGTTTGAGCTGCAGTTGACAGAGTTTCATACATCGTCCCAAATGCGCTCAGCTCTCCAAAATGCACAGTCCCTTTGCGCGTTCTGGCTCTCCTGTCCCGAAGATTATGGCGAGGTTAAGAAGCTGGCTTTTTATGTGCTGACAATGTTCCCGTCGACTTACACCTGCGAGTCTACATTTTCTTCTATGAATGCAATTAAAACTCATGAAAGAAACAGGCTGACAAACAGTAACTTGGAAAATGCCCTACGTCTGAAAGTCTTTAACACCCGACATTAAAAAGATTGTTAAAGAGGGGAAATTCCAGTATCTCACTGAGTAACTTTAACATGACTCAAATATTTGTGATTTATGTAAATACATTACTAATTATGGATGTTTATTTTCAGGGTCCCGTTGCCGACACAGAAAGCAACAGTTCGTTATGTTCTTAATGTTTATCTGCCTTTACAAATTCAGCCGTGCTTTAAACCTGTGTTTAATTAATTAAAAATCCTCGGGCTTTTGCTCCTTTTATTATGGTTTTGGTAAGAATTATGCCTTTGTTGAACATGGTAATATGGATGCTAAAGGCGCACAGTATCAGGTAGAGCTATGAAAAACTTTTCACTTTAAGTTTGTACCTCATTTATTCAGGTCTTTGTCTCATGATATTAATTGAAACTAATACTTTTGTGGTTAAAATGTGCGGATTTAAACAAGGATAAAATCTTTCTAAGACGGTTACTTGAACCAGGAAGCTGCGTAGTTATTGCTTATGGTCAAATCTCTCCATCAAAATTCTTTTCTCACGCTGTCTTCTTGTGACCATCGCTGCGATTTAGCTCTGCCTCGATGGTTAAACTACGACAGGCTTTTAGTCGTGCGTAATTCCGCACTAACGGCTTCCTTACTCCGCATTTGGTGCCGTAATGACCCGCACCTTTACGCACGACTTTGGGAGAGCTGTAGGACTTGGACGATGCCAAGTGCAGCAAGGATCGTGAAGTGGATTTATGTTGTGTCAAACATGAGCAAAGGTCCAGAACAATAAAACCTGACATGTGGACAAAAAGCAAGTCCCCACCCCGGTTAAAAGAAATCTTCAAACTGTGAGTATTTTGACAGTTTTGTGATTGATTTGAATAAAACAGTGAATTTTGAATAACTAAACACAGAAGTGCAAGAAGGCTATAGTGTAACTGGTGCACATTCCTTGAGCTGCGCGCCGTCTGCACACGTGCCTCACCAGATGTCCAAAAACAGCCACGATTTTGACTGGTGAAGGTGTATGTACACACCAGTTCATTGTTTGCTTTTAATGTTGTGTTACGTGCACATCATGGGCAGTGGACAGTAGCAGTGTCCACATAACGTGCTATTAAAGAATCAATGCCGGAAAAAAGTACAAAATCCTCTGGAGGGACAAAAAAAATGGGCCAACATTTTCCCGCGGGCCGGACGTTGCCGACAAACTGAGACAGAGACAAACTGAGACAGAGACAGACAGACAGAGACAAACTGAGACAGAGACAGACAGAGACAAACTGAGACAGACAGAGACAGACAGAGACAAACTGAGACAGAGACAAACTGAGACAGAGACAGACAGAGACAAACTGAGACAGAGACAGACAGACAGAGACAGACAGAGACAAACTGAGACAGACAGAGACAAACTGAGACAGACAGAGACAAACTGAGACAGAGACAAACTGAGACAGAGACAGAAACAGACAGAGACAAACTGAGACAGAGACAAACTGAGACAGAGACAAACTGAGATAGAGACAAACTGAGACAGAGACAAACTGAGACAGAGACAGACAGAGACAAACTGAGACAGAGAGAGACAGAAAAAGACAAACTGTGACAAACGGAGACAAAGACAAACAGAGACAGAGACAAACTGAGACACACCGAGACATACCGAGACATACCGAGACAACCCGAGTAGTACCGAGACGCACTAAGAGAAACCGAGACATTCCGAGACATACCGAGAGAAACCGAGACATATCGAGACATAACGAGACAAACTGAGACAAACCGAGACAAACTGAGACAAACTGAGTCTTACCGAGACATACCGAGAGAAAGTGAGACATACCGAGACTTATTGAGACATACCGAGAGAAACCAAGACAACTCGAGACATACAGCGGGAAACCGAGAGCAACCGAGACATAACGAGACAAACCAAAACATACAGAGACATACAGAGACATACTCAGACTTACCGAGACACACCAAGGCATAGCGAGAGAAACCGAGACACACCGAGACATACTGAGACATACTGAGACAAACAGAGACAAACCGATACATCCCTAGGCAAGCCGACACATACCAAGAGAAATGTAGACATAACGAGACAAACCGCGACATACTGAGACATACCGAGACAAAGGGACCAGCCGGCCTCCGCTGATGACCTGGTTTACAATCCGATCCCGGTCACCTAGTGTTAAGCCCCCCTCCCCAATTACAAAGCACAGGGCGCCATGGCAAAAGAACGTAACCCTGGTACTCCATTTTGAAGAAAGTGACCCTGGTACTCCATTTTGAAGAAAGTGACCCTGGTACTCCATTTTGAAGAAAGTGACCCTGGTACTCCATTTTGAAGCAAGTGACCCCGGTACTCCATTTTGAAGAAAGTGACCCCCCCCCCATTCATCGACTTGAATATAGATATAAAAACAGTGTCACATTGCTGTTCCCTGGCTTACAGCCATACCACTCTGAACACGCCCAATCTCGTCTGATCTCGGAAGCTAAGCAGAGTTGGCCCGTGGGCTGCTGGGTAGCGGGTAGTGCCACGTAGGCACTGGGAGCCACGCAGAGTTCGGCTCTCTGCCCCTCGCCTTTTACATTTTTACATTGTTCTAAATTATCATTTTGATTTAGCTTTTACCTTCATTTGTCCCCCTCCCAGTTCCCTTGACTGGGAGGCAGCCAGCCCCCCCACCCCCCCGGACGGACAACATGGCAACGACTCCCGCACCCACAACGACCAAGACCCCGGAACAACCTCCGACGAAAAAGTTCAGAAAATATGATAAAGATTTAACCGTATTCCTGGAGTGTGATGGGAAGGAGGTGCCGCCGATGGTCCTGCTGAAAGCGGCGAAGAGCATAGTAACGTAGTGGCGCTCCGGCAGATTAGCAAAGCAAAGTACGAGCTGACGGTGACGACGACGCAGGTGAAGGGGCGCCTACTGGATGGTTTCCGTGTTGGGGAGACCAAAGTGCATGGAAGGGACATCACCGCAGATGAGCTGGTCGTCTCGTTCATGGGGCTGCAGGCCTACATCGAGGATGAGGAGATTGTGGCCAAGCTCCTCTCCTGGGGAGTCTCCGCAGTCTCCGAGGTGCGGAGGAGAGTGTGGCCCGGGAGTGACGTGGCGGACGGCACCAGATTTGTGCGGGTAAGATTCACCGACACCGTGCAGTCTCTGCCTTATTCTTTGAGGTTTAACACCACTGCAGGCCCTGAATACTTCAGGGTGCTGCATGACAGACAGGTGAGGGTGTGTCACGTGTTTAGGGACTGTCTGGACTTTCTGTGCAGGAACTGCGGGGGACAGGGCCACTACGTGCGGGAGTGCACTGAGCCCAGGGCGCCTAAGTACAGAGAGTGTCGTATGTTCTCCCACTTGTGCGCGTGCCGGGAGGAGGAGGCAGTCGAGGTTCTCAGGGAGGCACTGAGGAAGGGAGAGGAGACCACCCCGGCACCCGCAGGGAGCGGGGAAGAGCCCCCGGTGGGGCCCCCGGCGGGTCCATCAGCGGAGACAGACATCCAGCTGGTGAGCAGGGGGGGCGCCAATGGTAGGGGCGCGTGAGAAAGCTGACTCACGCCGCATCCTTGATCAGGGGGAGGAGGCCGTGTGCGGGCCCACTCCTAATGCTTGGGCGGCAGCAGTCGAACCGGTGAGGAGGATGAGCACGAGACAGGCCCCGTGTTCTACCTCCGAGGTGGGGGAAGTGGCCCCGGCAGCGGGCCGCATTCCCAGACTAGAAAGTATCATGCGGGGAAGACAGTGGGGCGGGGAAGACAGTGGGGCGAGCTGCCAACAAGAGCGTGCTCCCTGTCACAGAGCAGCAGAGCTGAGCGGGGCAGAGCGGAGGCAGCTATGCCTGCATGCAGCCCCCGCGAGCCGGCTCTCTCACCTACCCCCAGCACTACCGCCTTTAATCAGACCGCTGACGACTCTGAGCTGATGGAATTCAGCACGCCTGAGGTTAAAAAACGCCTGTGGGACACAGATACGCAGAAGAGTAAACACAAAAAGTCAAAATGAACCTCAGGCAACTTCTCCCTCCTCATGTGCTATGGCACGCCTCTCCCTCCTCTCCGTCAACGTCAGTGTGGACTTCCGCAAGGCGTTCGACAGGGTCAAACACTCGTTCCTGTGGGACGTCTTGTGGAGGTTCAGGTTTGGCGACACATTCATTACATGGATTCAACTCCTCTACTAAAACACCCGGTCGAGAGAGAAGTGCAATGGTTCGCTGAGTGACACCTTCTCCTTAAGCAGATCGGTGAGGCAGGGCTGTCCCCTCTCCTCTCTGCTGTACAGCATCGTGGCGGAGCCGCTGGCCGCACTCATCAAGAAGAACCCCCATGCCCATGGCATCGTCTCTCCCTCCGGAAGTGACTTCGACGTTTGGGCGGGCGGGACCGTTTGGAAGAAGCTGACGGAGATGAACACCCGAGCCTGTTACAAAGTGCTGATCCCTGGAGTCTTCAGACGCCCCGCGGCAGAACACAAATGGTCACAGACATTCCCCTCGCACGACATCACATCCATCTGGGCCTACACATTCGAATGGTTCACACCACACATAGTCAGTAACTTTGAATTCAAATTGAAACACAGACTGATTTACACGTGCATACAGTTACACGCCATCAGCCCCACGGTGTACGGCAGAGACTGCCCAGTGTGCGGTGAATCCCCTGAGACTCTCATACATCTTTTTTGCGAATGTGGTGCCGCCCGCCGCTTCTGGGTCCGGGTCCAGGACCTCCTCGCCAGGAGGCTGGACTGGAGTCTCCCACCACCGGCAGCCCTGGGAGGGGGCGACCAGCAGCACTGGTCTCTCCTGTTCGGGGCCGGAAGGGGGTGTCCCGGGGCCGACCACCGCCCCAACGACGCGGCCATCGTCGCCGCAGCCGACCGTCAGCTCGGCGCCGGAACCTACCACAGCCCAGAAAACAAACACATAAGCCTGACTACATGACTGTCATGTTCTTTTGTACAAATTACTGTTACTACTGCACTTCTGCAATATGACCAGAAGAGGGAGCTGTTCTGACAAGTTTAAGTCTGGTTTGACAGTAAAGTTTTTATTTTTGCAATGTTTTTTAGATGTAAAAAGCTGCAGATGTTATTGATTTGATGTGTCTGTTAAAGTTCAAGTCTGAGTCCATTTTTACCTCTAGATTTATCTCCTGATTTGAAGGTTTTAGAGAGAGAGACTGGAGGTGACTGACACTTTCTCTATGTTTCTGACTTGAGTCTTGTCTGAGTTTATCTGGACAAAGTTGTTTTTCCTCCACACACTGATCTGTTGATGCAGTGAATCCACTGGTCCATATTCACCTGCTGCAGTGAGACATAGATCTGACTCGTCTGCAGAGTTGTGTGTGACACATTATTGTTGTGTATTAACTGGACTAACAGCAGCATGTAAAGACTGAACAACAGGGGCCCCAGGACTGAGACGACAGAGACGAGTCCAAGTGTCTGAGGTTTGAAACTCTCCAAAAAGAGTCCTGGGTCCATAGACCTTATATAGACCTTTATGGTCAAACACAGAGGTCAAACACAGAGGTCAAACACAGAGGTCAAATACAGAGGTCAAATACAGAGGTCAAATACAGAGGTCAAATACAGAGGTCAAACACAGAGGTCAAACACAGAGGTCAAATACAGAGGTCAAATACAGAGGTCAAACAGAGGTCGAACAGAGGTCAAATATAGAGGTCAAATACAGAGGTCAAAAATAGAGGTCAAATATAGAGGTCAAATACAGAGGTCAAATATAGAGGTCAAACACAGAGGTCAAACACAGAGGTCAAATACAGAGGTCAAACACAGAGGTCAAACACAGAGGTCAAATACAGAGGTCAAATACAGAGGTCAAACACAGAGGTCAAATATAGAGGTCAAATACAGAGGTCAAACACAGAGGTCAAATACAGAGGTCAAATAAAATTCCTTTTTAAATCACTATCACAATTTAAGCCTGTGATTCATTGTGATTAAAGAGTTTAATCACTGCCCAACTCCACCTTTAAATACCCCCTTTAATACCCCAGAGAAGTAAATACCTCCTCTTTAATACCCCACAGAAGTAAATACCTCCTCTTTAATACCCCATAGAAGTAAATACCTCCTCTTTAATACCCCATAGAAGTAAATACCTCCTCTTTAATACCCCACAGAAGTAAATACCTCCTCTTTAATACCCCATAGAAGTAAATACCTCCTCTTTAATACCCCACAGAGGTAAATACCTCCTCTTTAATACCCCAGAGAACTAAATACCTCCTCTTTAATACCCCAGAGAAGTAAATACCTCCTCTTTAATACCCCATAGAAGTAAATACCTCCTCTTTAATACCCCATAGAAGTAAATACCCCCAGGGTCCTATGGGAGGGCATCTGTGTTTGTTTGAGCTCTGAGCTGCTCTCTGTCGCCCTCTGTACAAAGTGTAAACGTGAGGACTGCAGACAGGAGCAATAAAACACACAGACACAGAAAACAGTGACACTGCGGACGCCATTACAGGGACTTTATGAACGGAACTTTACTTTAATCAAAAACACAGATTTAGAAACATCAGAGTTTTGTGAATCGTCCTTTTAGAGAAACACAACTGAGTTTCAAACAGGAGGGATTTTTATTTAGTTACTTGAGAGCAGGCGAGTTAGCATGCTAACAATGCACTTCCTGATTATAATTAGATATAGACAGAACTCAAGAGCGGCTCATAAGTCACATTTTATTAAAATATGTGGAAACAAGCAGATGCAGGACATTTAAATCATTACAAATAAAGTGAATCTTAACACTATATTTTATTCACATATATATTTTTTTGTTTTAACTGAAATGTCAGACTCATTTAAAGATGAAAGCAGAGCTGTGATTGGCTCAGAAGCTGTGCTCGGTGGTGACCTCAGCGCCGATGTCATCATAATCCTCCTCGTCCTCCTGCTGGCCCGTCTCCATGGAAACGACATGTGCACTTCCTGTGGGCGGAGTCAAGACAAACAATTAGCCCAAACTGGGGTTGTGTTCAGATGCCCTCCCACAGCCCCTCTCTGCTCCACACTGCCCCCCAGTGACCTGAAACCTGTGTCTGTGTAATACCTCTTTTATCCAGCAGGGGGAAAACATTTGAGCTTTTATTTAGAGCGATTCATGTTTGAGTTTGTCCTGCAACTGAGGCTTGAGTGCTCAGTAGAGTCTGTTTTCACCTACCCCCTATCCCCGCCCCCTGCTCTGTACTTACAAATTCAAAATGTATTAGCCTGTGTGTTAGCCTGTGCGTTAGCCTCTGCATTAGCCTCTGCATTAGCCTCTGCATTAGCCTCTGCATTAGCCTGTGTGTTAGCCTGTGCATTAGCCTGTGTGTTAGCCTCTGCGTTAGCCTGTGTGTTAGCCTGTGTGTTAGCCTCTGCATTAGCCTCTGCATTAGCCTGTGTGTTAGCCTGTGTGTTAGCCTCTGCATTAGCATGTGTGTTAACCTCTGCATTAGCCTCTGCATTAGCCTGTGTGTTAGCCTCTGCATTAGCCTCTGCATTAGCCTCTGCATTAGCCTGTGTGTTAGCCTCTGCATTAGCCTGTGTGTTAGCCTCTGCATTAGCCTCTGCATTAGCCTCTGCATTAGCCTTTGTGCTGTGAGTGAAACATTTTAAGGTCAGAATGACGAGCCTGACAGCAGCAGTCACAGACAGAGGGGTCGTGCTTTTTACACAGAAAGTGAATTAGAGCCAGAGTCAGTGGAGCTGAAACAGGCTCATGCTCACTTCCTGTCTGTCGCGCGGCGGCTCGCGGGTTAGTCCACTTGCACATACAGATAGATGCTGGTTTCTGACGGCTGCTCTAGTGTAAAATGGAGGTTAGAGCATCATAACAGTAACGATGAGTGAAATGTAAAATAAAGATGTAAATATGTTGTAGTGTCATGTGTCTTTAAGATGAGGCGCTGGGCCCAGTGTGTCTGTCTAACAAAGTTTAACATCCAGGGAGGAGAATTACATATATAAGTACAATATATTTCACTCAACCAGAACCAAAAGCTGAAGAGCAGGTGGGCGGGGCTTGAGTCAGCACGAGAATATTTCCAGATGTGCTATTGGCTGATAGTAGAGGATACGTCACACTCTGGGGGAGCTGTTCACTGTTTGTGCCTCAAAAGTGTCAGAGAAAAGTTGCCAAAAAACGTGCAAGAATCCCCATGGTGACAAATGTGTTTCTATTCCCTGATAAATGTAGATGATGTGAGCAGAACACAGGCTCCTCCCCTCAGTGGAGATCCAAAAACTGCACCAAAAAGGCTGTTGTCCCAGCGCTTGGAGGACCTGGAGGACCTGGTGTGGGTTCATTCTTTAGTTTAGGTCAGAACATCTCAGACTGTGGGGTTACCTGTGCGACGCTGCTCCCTGTAGATCAGCACCAGCAGCACAGTGCACACGGCGTACGGACTGGACACCAGCAGAGGGCGCACTAGCCACAGCATCCACACAGAGGGAGAGGAGGGAGGAGGAGAGGAGGGAGGAGGAGAGGAGGGAGGAGGAGGAGAGGAGGGAGGAGGAGAGGAGGGAGGACCTGCAGTGAGAGAAAACGTTCAGTGAGATTTCAGTATTTTTTTATAAAACTGGCCCTAAGTTCCTCGTCTTCTCTGTCAGTTTAAATAAACAAAAGTCAAATGATTTTTTCCCAGTATCTTCATAAAGTGGAGCCATTATTCAAGCTCAAAGACGTGATCGTGCTCAGATGAAACGACTTTAAACCATAAGATTAATGTGACAGTTTGAGGAGCCAAACTCAAACTAATAATGAGAAGGATCAACATTTGTGGAGCAGAAGTTTGGACATTTATTTAAAAATATTAAGTCTCCCATAGAGTTACATAGAGTTTTATAGAGTAGAGTTTATGTGTGTATTTTTGTGTGTGTTGGGGTGTGTATGTGTGTATGTATGTGAGTAGGGGTGTGTGTGTGTGTGTTTGTGATGTGAGACACTAGAAAAAAAACATCTGAGAAACATAAAAATGTGAGATCAGAGTTTTACCTGAACATTTCACCTCCAGACCCCAGAGAGAGGAAGAGGAGAATGGAACATAGACACATTCTCTCACTGCAGACGTCTTCACACAGTCAGACTCGACCTCCCACACTGGACTCTGTGGAAAATCCTCTGTCTTTTCTCCATAAACAGCAGAGCCACAGTCCAGGTCTCTGCACACAGCAGCTGTGTCCCCCAGGGACCAGCGTCCATAGGGCCACATCCGTCTCCACTCTCCTCTGTGTCTCACCTCCACAGTCCCAGCACAGCGACTGGCCCCTCCCACCAGCCTGAGCGGCTCTGAACAGACAAGAGACAGAGTGAGCCCCGCCCCTTTACCTGAGCAGTGAAGCCCCGCCCCTTAACCTGAGCAGTGAAGCCCCGCCCCTTTACCTGAGCAGTGAGGCCCCGCCCCTTTACCTGAGCAGTGAAGCCCCGCCCCTTAACCTGAGCAGTGAAGCCCCGCCCCTTTACCTGAGCAGTGAGGCCCCGCCCCTTTACCTGAGCAGTGAGGCCCCGCCCCTTTACCTGAGTAGTTAGTCCCCCCCTTACCTGAGCAGTGACGCCCCGCCCCTTTACCTGAGCAGTGAAGCCCCGCCCCTTCACCTGAGCAGTTAAGCCCCGCCCCTTTACCTGAGCAGTGAGGCCCCGCCCCTTTACCTGAGCAGGTGAGGTTGACAGCGGCTCCAGAGGAGCAGGTCTCTGAGCCGGAGCGGGGACAGTCCATCAGAGCAGACTCATGGCCCTCACACTGGAACTTCTGCTTCAGAGGAGAGAGCGCCCCCTGGAGGAGAGAAGGAGCCCCACAGCCCAGCTCCCTGCACAGCACCTCTGCCCCCTGCTGGTCCAAGGCCCCTTCACAGACCCAGGTCCAGGACTGGTCCCAGATCTGCACTGATCCTGAGCACAGACTGGGCCCCGAGACCAGACGCACCGAGTCTGTGGACACACATGTGTGACATCATCACTCTGAGCCAATAGGACGCACACATGTGTGACATCATCACTCTGAGCCAATAGGACGCACACATGTGTGACATCATCACTCTGAGCCAATAGGACACACACATGTGTGACATCATCACTCTGAGCCAATAGGACACACATGTGTGACATCATCACTCTGATGCAGTCCTCCTGTTCAGTCCTGGTTTAGTCCTGGTTTAGTCCTGGTTTAGTTCTGGTTTAGTTCTGGTTTAGTCCTGGTTTAGTTCTGGTTTAGTCCTGGTTTAGTTCTGGTTTAGTCCTGGTTTAGTTCTGGTTTAGTCCTGGTTTAGTCCTGGTTCGGTCCTGGTTCGGTCCTGGTTCGGTCCTGGTTCGGTCCTGGTTTAATCCTGGTTTAGTTCTGGTTTAGTTCTGGTTTAGTCCTGGTTTAGTTCTGGTTTAGTCCTGGTTTAGTTCTGGTTTAGTCCTGGTTTAGTTCTGGTTTAGTCCTGGTTTGGTCCTGGTTCGGTCCTGGTTCGGTCCTGGTTCGGTCCTGGTTCGGTCCTGGTTTAGTTCTGGTTTAGTTCTGGTTTAGTCCTGGTTTAGTCCTGGTTTAGTACTGGTTTAATCCTGGTTTAATCCTGGTTTAGTTCTGGTTTAGTCCTGGTTTAGTTCTGGTTTAGTTCTGGTTTAGTTCTGGTTTAGTCCTGGTTTAGTTCTGGTTTAGTCCTGGTTTAGTCCTGGTTTAGATCTGGTTTAGTCCTGGTTTAGTTCTGGTTTAGTCCTGGTTTAATCCTGGTTTAGTCCTGGTTTAGTCCTGGTTTAGTCCTGGTTTAGTCCTGGTTTAGTTCTGGTTTAGTTCTGGTTTAGTCCTGGTTTAGTCCTGTTTAGTCCTGGTTTAGTTCTGGTTTAGTCCTGGTTTAGTCCTGGTTTAGTCCTGGTTTAGTTCTGGTTTAGTTCTGGTTTAGTCCTGGTTTAGTTCTGGTTTAGTCCTGGTTTAGTCCTGGTTTAGTTCTGGTTTAGTCCTGGTTTAGTCCTGGTTTAGTTCTGGTTTAGTTCTGGTTTAGTTCTGGTTTAGTTCTGGTTTAGTCCTGGTTTAGTTCTGGTTTAGTCCTGGTTTAGTTCTGGTTTAGTTCTGGTTTAGTTCTGGTTTAGTCCTGGTTTAGTTCTGGTTTAGTCCTTGTTTAGTCCTGGTTTAGTCCTGGCTTAGTCCTGGTTTAGTTCTGGTTTAGTCCTGGTTCAGTTCTGGTTTAGTCCTGGTTTAGTCCTGGTTTAGTTCTGGTTTAGTCCTGGTTTAGTCCTGGTTTAGTCCTGGTTTAGTCCTGGTTTAGTTCTGGTTTAGTTCTGGTTTAGTCCTGGTTTAGTTCTGGTTTAGTCCTGGTTTAGTCCTGGTTTAGTTCTGGTTTAGTTCTGGTTTAGTCCTGGTTTAGTCCTGGTTTAGTTCTGGTTTAGTCCTGGTTTAGTTCTGGTTTAGTCCTGGTTTAGTTCTGGTTTAGTTCTGGTTTAGTCCTGGTTTAGTCCTGGTTTAGTCCTGGTTTAGTTCTGGTTTAGTCCTGGTTTAGTCCTGGTTTAGTCCTGGTTTAGTTCTGGTTTAGTCCTGGTTTAGTCCTGGTTTAGTTCTGGTTTAGTCCTGGTTTAGTCCTGGTTTAGTTCTGGTTTAGTTCTGGTTTAGTCCTGGTTTAGTTCTGGTTTAGTCCTGGTTTAGTTCTGGTTTAGTCCTGGTTTAGTTCTGGTTTAGTTCTGGTTTAGTCCTGGTTTAGTTCTGGTTTAGTCCTGGTTTAGTCCTGGTTTAGTCCTGGTTTAGTCCTGGTTTAGTTCTGGTTTAGTTCTGGTTTAGTCCTGGTTTAGTTCTGGTTTAGTCCTGGTTTAGTTCTGGTTTAGTTCTGGTTTAGTTCTGGTTTAGTTCTGGTTTAGTCCTGGTTTAGTCCTGGTTTAGTCCTGGTTTAGTTCTGGTTTAGTTCTGGTTTAGTCCTGGTTTAGTCCTGGTTTAGTTCTGGTTTAGTCCTGGTTTAGTCCTGGTTTAGTTCTGGTTTAGTTCTGGTTTAGTCCTGGTTTAGTTCTGGTTTAGTTCTGGTTTAGTCCTGGTTTAGTCCTGGTTTAGTCCTGGTTTAGTCCTGGTTTAGTTCTGGTTTAGTTCTGGTTTAGTCCTGGTTTAGTTCTGGTTTAGTTCTGGTTTAGTCCTGGTTTAGTCCTGGTTTAGTCCTGGTTTAGTTCTGGTTTAGTTCTGGTTTCGTCCTGGTTTAGTCCTGGTTTAGTCCTGGTTTAGTCCTGGTTTAGTCCTGGTTTAGTTCTGGTTTAGTCCTGGTTTAGTCCTGGTTTAGTTCTGGTTTAGTTCTGGTTTAGTCCTGGTTTAGTTCTGGTTTAGTTCTGGTTTAGTCCTGGTTTAGTCCTGGTTTAGTCCTGGTTTAGTTCTGGTTTAGTCCTGGTTTAGTTCTGGTTTAGTTCTGGTTTAGTCCTGGTTTAGTTCTGGTTTAGTTCTGGTTTAGTCCTGGTTTAGTCCTGGTTTAGTCCTGGTTTAGTTCTGGTTTAGTCCTGGTTTAGTCCTGGTTTAGTTCTGGTTTAGTCCTGGTTTAGTCCTGGTTTAGTCCTGGTTTAGTCCTGGTTTAGTTCTGGTTTAGTCCTGGTTTAGTTCTGGTTTAGTTCTGGTTTAGTCCTGGTTTAGTTCTGGTTTAGTCCTTGTTTAGTCCTGGTTTAGTCCTGGCTTAGTCCTGGTTTAGTTCTGGTTTAGTTCTGGTTTAGTCCTGGTTCAGTTCTGGTTTAGTCCTGGTTTAGTCCTGGTTTAGTCCTGGTTTAGTTCTGGTTTAGTCCTGGTTTAGTCCTGGTTTAGTCCTGGTTTAGTCCTGGTTTAGTTCTGGTTTAGTTCTGGTTTAGTCCTGGTTTAGTTCTGGTTTAGTCCTGGTTTAGTCCTGGTTTAGTTCTGGTTTAGTTCTGGTTTAGTCCTGGTTTAGTCCTGGTTTAGTTCTGGTTTAGTCCTGGTTTAGTTCTGGTTTAGTCCTGGTTTAGTTCTGGTTTAGTTCTGGTTTAGTTCTGGTTTAGTCCTGGTTTAGTTCTGGTTTAGTCCTGGTTTAGTTCTGGTTTAGTCCTGGTTTAGTTCTGGTTTAGTCCTGGTTTAGTCCTGGTTTAGTTCTGGTTTAGTCCTGGTTTAGTCCTGGTTTAGTTCTGGTTTAGTTCTGGTTTAGTCCTGGTTTAGTCCTGGTTTAGTCCTGGTTTAGTCCTGGTTTAGTTCTGGTTTAGTCCTGGTTTAGTTCTGGTTTAGTTCTGGTTTAGTCCTGGTTTAGTTCTGGTTTAGTCCTGGTTTAGTCCTGGTTTAGTTCTGGTTTAGTTCTGGTTTAGTCCTGGTTTAGTTCTGGTTTAGTCCTGGTTTAGTCCTGGTTTAGTCCTGGTTTAGTTCTGGTTTAGTTCTGGTTTAGTTCTGGTTTAGTCCTGGTTTAGTTCTGGTTTAGTCCTGGTTTAGTTCTGGTTTAGTCCTGGTTTAGTTCTGGTTTAGTCCTGGTTTAGTCCTGGTTTAGTCCTGGTTTAGTTCTGGTTTAGTCCTGGTTTAGTCCTGGTTTAGTTCTGGTTTAGTTCTGGTTTAGTTCTGGTTTAGTTCTGGTTTAGTTCTGGTTTAGTCCTGGTTTAGTCCTGGTTTAGTCCTGGTTTAGTTCTGGTTTAGTTCTGGTTTAGTCCTGGTTTAGTTCTGGTTTAGTTCTGGTTTAGTCCTGGTTTAGTCCTGGTTTAGTCCTGGTTTAGTCCTGGTTTAGTTCTGGTTTAGTCCTGGTTTAGTCCTGGTTTAGTCCTGGTTTAGTTCTGGTTTAGTCCTGGTTTAGTCCTGGTTTAGTTCTGGTTTAGTCCTGGTTTAGTCCTGGTTTAGTTCTGGTTTAGTTCTGGTTTAGTCCTGGTTTAGTCCTGGTTTAGTCCTGGTTTAGTCCTGGTTTAGTTCTGGTTTAGTTCTGGTTTAGTCCTGGTTTAGTTCTGGTTTAGTTCTGGTTTAGTCCTGGTTTAGTCCTGGTTTAGTCCTGGTTTAGTTCTGGTTTAGTCCTGGTTTAGTTCTGGTTTAGTCCTGGTTTAGTCCTGGTTTAGTTCTGGTTTAGTCCTGGTTTAGTCCTGGTTTAGTCCTGGTTTAGTTCTGGTTTAGTCCTGGTTTAGTTCTGGTTTAGTCCTGGTTTAGTTCTGGTTTAGTCCTGGTTTAGTCCTGGTTTAGTCCTGGTTTAGTCCTGGTTTAGTCCTGGTTTAGTTCTGGTTTAGTCCTGGTTTAGTCCTGGTTTAGTTCTGGTTTAGTCCTGGTTTAGTCCTGGTTTAGTTCTGGTTTAGTCCTGGTTTAGTTCTGGTTTAGTCCTGGTTCACTTGTTATTAAACACGTTGAATCTCTCTGTATTTTTTGTGTTTGTGCCTGTGTATGTGTTTTTTGTTTGTTTGTGTGTAAGTGTGTGTACGTGTTCGTATGTGTGTGTTGTCTGTGTGTGCACATGTGGGTGTGTGTGTGTGTATGTGTGTAGGGGTGTGTGTGTGTGTGTGTGTATATATATATATGAGTGTGTGGGTGTATTTGTGACTTTGTATATATGTGTGTGTGTGTGTGTGTGTATATGTGTGTTTGTTTATTTGTGTATATGTGTTTGTTGTGTGAGTGTGTTTGTGTAAGTGTATTTGTGTGCATCTGTAGGTGTATGTGTATAAATGTGTGTGTTTGTGTGTGTGTGTGTATATATGTGTGTCTGTGCACATGTGTGTATTTGTGTGTGTAATGAGTCAATAGAAAAAAAAAAAACATCTGAGAAACATAAAAATGTGAGATCAGAGTTTTACCTGAACATTTCACCTCCAGACCAGAGGAAGAGGAAGAGGAGGATGAACCAATGACACATTCTCTCACTGCAGACGTCTTCTTCTCCACACAGTCAGACTTGACCATCCACACTGGACTCTGTGGAAAATCCTCTCTCATTTCTCCATAAACAGCAGAGCCACAGTCCAGGTCTCTGCACACAGCAGCTGTGTCCCCCAGGGACCAGAGTCCAAACACCCGTCTCCACTCTCCTCTGTGTCTCACCTCCACAGTCCCAGCACAGCGACTGGCCCCTCCCACCAGCCTGAGACCTGAACAGACAAGAGACAGAGTGAGCCCCGCCCCTTTACCTGAGCAGTGAGGCCCCGCCCCTTTACCTGAGCAGTGAGGCCCCGCCCCTTTACCTGAGCAGTGAAGCCCCGCCCCTTTACCTGAGCAGTGAAGCCCCGCCCAGAGTCAAACAAAAATTCTGTTTTGTCAACTGGACAAAAGTTTTAGAGCAGGGGTGTCCAAAGTGTGGTCCCCGGGCCGAACTTGGCCCTCCAGCGGGTCTACTTTGGCCCAAAGGGGCTCTGAGATTTTATGAATAATCTGTTTTGATTCAGTTTGTAGTGAAAAGACTGTCAGGAGATGGAAGGAGGACAGTCCTGTCTATTTCCTCATTTTTAAAGTCAGAAAAAAACATAACTGAAGAAGTAATCTGACCAAAATGAAGAAGACGCTGGGATGAGACGCCAAATGTCACTCTAAAATGTTTGTCCCGTGACACAATAGAGTTTTTGGATCCCACCTGGACGACTGAGGGATTACACAGACACTGTGGCAGAGTGGTTATCCTGTGTCCTCCCTCTCACCAGGAGGTTGTGGGTTAGACTCCTGATCTGAGTGGAGTGTGCATGTTCTCTCTGTGTTACTGTGGCAGAGTGGTTATCCTGGTGTGTGTCTTTACCTGAGCTGTTGTCTTCTGCCATGAGCCCTGCACACACAAAAGTCATGTCACAAAATGGCAGTTGTTGGTCACATGACACAGAGCTTCACACAAAATGGCGGCGGTTGAGCTCATTAAAGCAACAGGCTGGTTTCATGAGTGTAATGGAAACTGTAGTCCGGCTTTAGTTCTGTTTTAGTCCTTCTTTAGTCCTGTTTTAGTCCTTCTTTAGTCCTGCTTTAGTCCTTCTTTAGTCCTTTTTTAGTCCTTCTTTAGTCCTGCTTTAGTCCTGCTTTAGTCCTTTTTTAGTCCTTCTTTAGTCCTGCTTTAGTCCTGCTTTAGTCCTTTTTTAGTCCTTCTTTAGTCCTGCTTTAGTCCTGTTTTAGTCCTGTTTTAGTCCTGTTTTAGTCCTGTTTTAGTCCTGGTTTAGTCCTGGTTTAGTCCTGGTTTAGTCCTGCTTTAGTCCTGTTTTAGTCCTCCTTTAGTCCTGTTTTAGTCCTGTTTTAGTCCTGTTTTAGTCCTGTTTTAGTCCTCCTTTAGTCCTTCTTTTAGATGAAGATAATCGTTCTTATGTTCAAGGGGACATTTGTCTTGTGCTGCAGCTTAAACGCAGTTTCACACATCACAGTCGGGGACAGTCAGAGCTCATCAAAAAGAAGAAGACAAATACGTGTCCATTTTGTGTCTGCACAACCATAAAGTGTCACTGCACCAGCCCCATTTCACAAATATCATGAATAAAACCACACAGTCGACACATTCAACTCACAGATCCTGAAGCTCACTGGAGATTAAAGGGACTTAAGCCTCTGTTGAGCACATTTGTTCAAGAGGGAAACAGAAGTGACAAATGAGAGTTTATTTGTGTTACTCTTAAAGTGATGTGCTCCAAACACCTGAAGCAACAGTTTCATATTCACCACACAACAGGTGAGAGGGGTTCTGACAGTTCATCTGAGCTCAGAGTTTAGACAAATGTCCTGAACAGAAGGAAACTCTTTCCTGCCAGTCACCTTCATGGCCTTATTTACCACTTTTTAAGTTTGGTTTTACATTAGACAAAGACCTGAGGCTGTGCCACACTGTCGTGTATAAGACTCTCCAAAACAGCTTTAGAAAAACAGATCAGGATTTTGGGCTCAAACAGCCTCAGTCTCCTTAAAAAGTGGAGCCTCTGGGACAGTTTTGAACAAAGAAAATCAGCATGTACATTCCATCTGAACAACTGCAAACCCTTGACCTTCTCTCACTGAGCTTCATGATGAAGTCTCTGCTCCTCAGCGTCAGGGAAAGCCACAGCAGAGGTCAAAGGGTAAAGACCATTTCAACATTTAAATCTAAAAGAAGATGTGACTTATTTTGAGTTGTTCACACGCTCGTCCATCAAAGACTCATATTCACAAATAACACAACAGCACCTGAAGCAGCATCTCACAGAAAACAGTGTTACTTACTTAAAAAGAACAAAGACCAGACCAGGACCAGTGCTCCGAGGGCCATCATCAGGACTGAACCAGGACTGAACCAGGACTGAACCAGGACTAAACCAGGACTGAACCAGGACTGAACCAGGACTGAAAATGGCAGTAAAACTTGTGGTGTTCTCATTTGTCTTCGTGCCTACACTTCATGCTCTTTGAATGTGTTAAGTTCGTCACATCCTGTTTAATCTTTTTTTGGCCATTCAGTTTTGCTCTTGTGGTCAGAGGTGTTGCTGCTGCTGCTGCTGATACTAATACTAAAGGTCGTGTCAACGTCAGTATCATAGTCTATATCTCTCATACAAACACACTAAAGTGGACTGATCCTGAATTGAAAAACACACAGTACAAACCTGGATGAGGGTGTGACTGGTCATGTGCTGTAGGATTGTCTGAGGATCATCCCCCAAAACCTCCTGTAAATGTGCAATAATGTTCAAAACACAAACTATGACAAAGATGCAACACTTTAGTAATTAGTTTGTATCTATAATGAGTCGTAGAAGTTCTTAATTCAAATCTGATCAAACTGCAGAATAACTACAAATGTCCCACTGGTGCAAAGAGATGGAGCTCAGTATAAACACTGAGACCAAAACAGAACTGTTCCCTCTGTCATGGACTTGGAAGAACGTTTGTTTCAGGTGTAAGTGTCAAAGACGAGCAAGAGTCTGAAACATAAACTCAGAAGGTTTAATGAATTTCACACTGGTAAAGTGAACAATGAAGCAACGGACTCTACGGAAAAGAAGAGAGTCCTGAAATGTGCAAATGAGTAAAGCTCTATTCAGGACCTTTATCACGTCCCCCTGGTTCCAGAACTCCTCCGTGATCCTGTCCCTGAACAAGAAGGACCTGCTGGAGGAGAAGATCATGTCCTCACACCTGGTGGACTACTTCCCCGAGTACGACGGTACGGACTGAGCGCGCTCCGTAGCCTCACAGAAACGACTCATAAACTGGGTCTGTGCTCTGTGTTGAAAAGCGAGGAGAGTTTGTTTGAGTTGTTCAGTGAAATGTGAAAAGACTGTGATGGTGATGTGGCTGTTAAGTTCTACTATAGTGACATTATCTCAGTACATATTTATGTTTTTAATAATTGACAACGCCTTCAGTTTCTTAAATACAAGTTAAAACTCACAAAATGACCCTACATTTTGTGATTTTGTGTATTAATGTCTTGGATTCATTCAACAGATTCATTTTTAGAGCTGCTTCCTTTTCCATTTAACTGATGTAAAACTCTATAAAATGATGTATAAATGACAGTTCCAAAGCCATGAAACCCTGACTTGTGCACTTCAGTGTTGTTCCTCTTCAGGCCCTCAGATCCTGAAGATGTTTGTGGACCTAAACCCAGACAGTGACAAAATCATCTACTCCCACTTCACCTGTGCCACCGACACCGAAAACATCCACTTGGTGTTCGCCGCGGTCAAAGACACCATCCTGCAGCTCAACCTGAAGGAGTCCAACCTGGTCTAGACTCAGGCTCCAAACCAAGTCCCGCTCCAGTGGTCCACCAGTGTTCGTTCATTTGCTGTTTGTTGCTCTGAGGAGCTCGTGAAAAGCTTTGGGGAGGTTTTGTAGTTTAAATACACAGCTCTGACTCTCCTTTTGGGGTTTTGAGGTTACATTTGGGATTACTTTCTCATGGGGGGACTCGTGAGTGGAACATCTGGCTCCTCCCCCTCTATATAAGTCCTTCCTGTGTACCAACTCCCCCTAATGGACAGATTGGAGAGTTGCTAATTACTTTAAATTATTTCTTAATAATTTCTTCTCAGTTCATTCATTGATTTACTTCTGAACTTTGGTACATCTGTTTTGTGGCGCCTTGAAGCTCAGCTGAGGTGAAAGTAGCTTAGGAATAATGGAGCGTCCACACCGGGACGTCAGGGACGTCCAGTTTACATGCAAAGTCAATGGTGGACGTGTGTCTTGGCCACGCTGCGTTTTTGCGGCACATCTTGAGCGTCCAGAGCGGCGCGAATCTGGCGTCGGCGCGACGCGTCCAGAGCATCGCAGCATCAACCAATCAGAGACCAGTGACATCAACAGGTCAATCTGAACACCGGGAGCCACACCAACAAAATGGATGACCGACTGATAGTTGCCGTTTGCCAGTGTCCATTGATTTATAATGTGACGCTGGCAGATTATAAAGACCGGCAGAAAAAGGACCTTGCCTGGAGGACGATAAGTGAGGAGCTCGGTGTGTCTGGTAAGTTATCACAACTTTAGAGCGGTAAAATATTTGTCCGCCTTTACGCTAACCTGTGCAGCATCATTCAGTTGCCGTTGCCACTTGTTTATCGCTGATGAGTTTATGTCTTTTTTCAGTGGACATATGCAAGAAGCGGTGGAAGAGTCTGAGGGACATGAAGGAGAGGAGAAAGGAGAAAGAAAAGAGGAGTGGGTCAGCAGCAGGGTCAACCAAAAAGTGGCGGTTCTCTGGGGTCCTGACATTCCTCGACCCCTTCATTTCCCCTCGTGAGACGAGCGGGAACATGCCGAGGGTCGAGGAGATGCAGGCCACAGGGGACCGTCCTGAAGAACCTGAAGAGCCTGAAGAAGCAGCAGCAGGAGGAGCAGGGCCGTCACATGCAGGAGGTGTGTTGAGTACAGTCCAAAAGACATTGGAAAATGTATATACAACCTGTCTGTGTCTGTGCTATGTTGTAATAATAAGAATAGGAATTGAGTAATGATAATTCAGTGCACAGTACAATATACAAAGCAAAAACAGAACTGCTGTGGACTATTTTTTCATTATTATCATGACAGAACCAGTTGAGAGTAACCTCCTAGATCTGCTGCTTCTTCAGAGCAGGCTGGCCCTTCTGCTGCACCCACAGGTGTGTAAAGGCATTAAGTTGGAGTCTTAACACTGTATGAGGTTGTTTGGAATTTCACTGTGCAACTTCAGTCTTCAATTTCCCATTAAATGTACATTTGTACTGTATTTAGTTAACTTATGTGTACACATCATTCTCATAACTTTTTGTTTTACAGGCTCAAGAAAGAGGACGGCAAAGAGGAGGTTCCTGGAGTCGCCCAACCCCACCTTTGAGTCAGACCTACTGACAGCACTCTGAGACCTTCCTCCTCCACCTCCTCCACCTCCTCCTGCTCCTCCACCTCCTGCTCCTCCACCTGCTCAGTCTGAGGATGAGCACTTTCTTTTGTCTCTGCTTCCTCTCCTGCAGAAGGTGCCACCTCATTTGAAGGAACACGTCAAATTTCAAATTCATAAATTATTATATGAAAACAGTTGTGTTTATATAAATTTGGAACATTTGGACCATAGTGTGTAGACTGAGGTGGCACCTTCTACAGGGGAGGAAACAGAGCCTCCTTTCTCCTCCTTCATTTGTGTCCTCACTTCCACCGCCCCTCCTCCAGACAAGGTCCTTTTGGAATACAGAAATAAATCTGTAAATAGTTTATTTTTATTTAAGATTTGTTATAAATTCTGTTATTGTGAAATAAAATATTTTCATTTAATTTGTTTGTTTTTTTATACATTATACACCATTTGTCTACTATTTTGTAAGGGGTAAAATCAGAATCAGAATCAGAATCAGAATCCTTTTATTGCCATCGTTTGTGAACACAGTTCACAAACTAGGAACTTAGTTTGGTGATAAAGTGCAACATAAAACACACTGAATAAATACAAATACAACTAAGGGCATGCACGAAGTGAAAGAAGATATGCTTAAAATATCAAATAAAATACTTTAATGTAGAAAATATATACAACAGCAGCATCAGAACAACAGTGCAAACATGACCAGTATTATAAAGTGTCCAGTCCATGTCCAGGGTGTGTCAGCTGCTCTACGGCCTGCTCCCCCCCGAGTCCTGGAGACAGGTCCTGTAGAGATGGAAGGAGCAGCCAATCACCTTCTCAGCAGAGGCACAATGTGCTGCAGTGTCTGTCCCTGGCCCCAGTGAACCACACAGTGATGGAGGAGGTGAGGATGGAGCACCAAATCACCAGGGCGACCGTACACGGCGCCATCTTGGAAATGAGACTATAACAAAAGGAGAATATCAGTAACTGAACAAAATGTATCCATATTTATATATGTAAAAGTTTACTTCATTTACCAATTGAACACCATCAATAAAACATCAAAAAGCACAGACAAGAGTGAAGTACATCTGTATGTATTTATTAATGTCCCTGTGTAACCTGGTAATTAGGGTCAATCTTGAATGTGCATATTGTGATAAATGTGAAGCCACAGTCAGCAGCACATTCCTGGCAGCTCGTACCTGCAAACGACAATATACAATCTGTAAATGTTGGTAGTATAATATTTGTAAAGCAAATAAATATAATCAATCATAACCATAGACAAAGCTCTTTATAGTTAAGTGGGTGGCTCTTAAAAGAGCCGTTGGGGTCAGTCCTGTGGTGGACATTACTCTGCTGACTGCCATGGCACTGCTCCCTCCTCACAGAAGTGAGCCTTGAACACTTCCCTCACCCTCACGGCCTCTTGGGAAGCGTTGTTGGCTCCCATCCGCCGCACATCTGGCAGTGGCTCCTCCCCTTGTGGTCCAGCTCCCCTCAGTGCAGGTGAGTGTCTGGTGTAGCCCTCATGAAGTTGTGGAGGACACAAGTTGCCTTCACTCACTTCTCAGCTGTTTCAGGCTGGATTTCCACTTCCCGGCGAAACACTCGCCACTGTGAGGTCCAGATTCCGAACGCATCTTCAACTACCAACCGGGCCCGGGAGAGGCGGTAATTGAAGATGCGCTCTTCAGGGGAGAGGCCACCGTGTGCACGTCCAGAGTAGGGCCGCATCATACGTCTCTGCAGCGGAAAGGCCTCATCTGCTACAAAGACGTGGGGCTGGGGTCCCCTACGGTCAGCTCCAGGCAGCTGGTGGTCAGGGGGTAGCTCCAGGGTGCCCTCACGCAGTGCCTGGTCGAAGGCAGAGTTGGCCAAAATCCCCCCATCGCTCGTCCGGCCGTACCCACCGACGTCTATTACCCGGAACCGGTGTTCCGAATAATGACCTGTTGACGTCACTGGTCTCTGATTGGTTGACGCTGCGCGTTCGACGCGCAGCGTCAAGACGCCACAAAAGTTCAAATATTAGAACTTTTGTGGCGTCTTGACGCCTGGACGCTCTGGACGCGCCGCACCGACACCAGATTCGCGCCGCTCTGGACGCTCAAGAAGCGCCGCAAAAACGCAACGTGACCAAGACGCGTGTCCACCATTGACTTAGCATGTAAAGTGGACGCCCCTGGGAACGCACCAAGGGACGTCTTGGGCGTCCTGCGTTTTTGCGGTGCGTCAACCGTCAAGGTGCGTTCACACCGGATCGTCAAGGACGTGTTGGACGCCTCTATTTGGACGCCTGTAAATTTGAACACAGACACCTCCTCCACGTGTCTTGGACACTCTGGACACACATCCAGATGGCGCGCGTCCAGATGACGTCATTTGGACGCTCCATTGTTTTTCCTGTCTGTGCACAATGGCAGACCGAGCTCCACTGGTCATCCTCCAGATAAGGTCCTTTTTGTCCCGGTCTTTATAATCTGCCAACGTCACATTATAAAGTAGTGGGCGCTGGCAAACGGCAACAAGTCTGTCCTCCATGCTCCGTGTTTGTGGCTCCCGGTCTTCTGAATAATGACCTCTCGACGTCACTGGAGCGTGGTCTCTGATTGGTTGACACTGCGCGTCGAACGCCTTGACGCCTGGACGATCTGGACGCGCCGCGCTGACATTTGAAGGCACTGTCATGATCCCTGTCGGTCCTGCCCTTTTTTGCACTTTCCCCCCTCTGTCCTGTGTCTGAGCCTGGAGCTGGGTGGAGATTGTGGCTCCTCCCACACACACCTGGAGCTAATCGACAATCAGCTGCACCTGAGGAGGATCAGAGGAGCCAGGACCTGACACACACGCCGGCTGTGTCTCAATTCGCCCACCTGGCCTTAGAATCACCATTGGAAGGGCGATTTGAAGGGCAGTGACGTAATTTCCGGCGCGACAAGGGCTGTCCCATTTCAACCCACCCTACTGAATGCGGCCGACAAACCTGCCCTTCCCTTTGCACCGTTTCCATGGAGATCGGACGTAACCGAAGCGTGCATCCGTGCACACTTCACGCACTTCTATATCCCATCATGCACCGCGACTACGCAAGAAAGAAAAAAAAAATGGAGAATGTACGCAAGTACACATTTAAATGTAAGTACTGTTTAACGTGGGTTCAACTGGTTCAACAGAGCAACACTAAATGGTTGTTACGTGAAATTGTTAGAATTAAATTCAGATCTGTATGAGGCCACTCAACTCAGTGAAGTCCCGTAAAATAGAGTTTACAGTTATCGCTGTGTAGTTGTAACAATGAACGAATTATCGCTTGCACTTGTATATTTGTGTATTAATCGTAATGTTTAATATTGTTTATTTAAGAATATTCTTTTGTTTTTAGGGAGCAACGAGCAGACGGAGCTATTCATCCACCTGAGGGGGGAGAATGCGCACCTGTTCAGCGGGGCCAAGTACTCCGCACAGGCGGCGTGGAAGTAAGGGCAAAAACACTGCAATATACCCACATAATATAACAAGGACCCCAGAAATACATAAAAGTTGCCCTTACTGCGAATTGAATATGTTTACATTTGTACATATGTGGATAGTAATGACTTAACCTGGATTTCCCTATTTCATTCCCGTCTTATCCACAACCTGTACTTCTGTGAGCAGAGGCGTGTACTTCTGTGAGCAGAGGCGTGTACTTCTGTGAGCAGAGACGTGTACTTCTGTGAGCAGAGGCGTGTACTTCTGTGAGCAGAGGCGGGTACTTCTGTGAGCAGAGGCGTGTACTTCTGTGAGCAGAGGCGGGTACTTCTGTGAGCAGAGGCGTGTACTTCTGTGAGCAGAAGTACAGAAGAGGCTCACTGATGGCCCTGAATATGCTGATCTGAGATCACAGTGGAGAACTAAACGTACCTGTTTTTCAGTAGACTGTTGCTCACACAAATGTGGGAATTGTTCATTTGATCATCATCAAAACTACCTTCTTTACCAAAGAAGACTCAAAAATATCTTAAAAAAACACATAATGAACTACATAAATGGAATGATAGAATGTGCTGCATAGTAACTGAACAAATGTTTCCAATAACTGTAGGAAATGTGTAACAGTGTTGTAGAACATTCTGATTGTCAATGTATTATATGCTGCTGTTTTATAATTGGGTAAATTGAGAATGTTTTTCTGTATGACTCAGAACAGTACTGCAGAAGATGGGCCTGGAGGGGACAGTCACACCACTTCAGGCCAAGAAAAAGTGGGAAAACCTGCAGAAGAAATATAAAGTATGTACATGATCTGAATGTGTACTGTTTTCATTTGTACTTATAAACCATTGTGTTAATGTTGTTTTCACATGTCCTGTATTAACATTTGTTCTGTCAAAGGACTGCAAGTACCCAAAAGTGGTGAAGGTGTGGCGGGGAACGCCACGGCTGAAACTTGGCCCTGGTTTGTCCTCATGATGAGGTGCAGAGGGCCTCAATCAACCCCCCTGTCCTCATCGCCTCTGTCTCTGAGGACACACCAGGGCCAAGTACTTCCTGACAGCCACAGCCACAGCCGCAGCCGCTGGAGGAGCAGCAGGAGCAGCAGCAGGAGCAGCAGCAGGAGCAGCAGCAGGAGCAGCAGCAGAGGGGACAAGCAAAGAAGAGGAAGCGGGAAAATCCAATGCTCCAGCTCTACAGGGAGGACCTGCGCATGCAGAGGGAGCGGGATGAGAGGGATCAGGAGGAGAGGGAGGAGAGGAAACAGCGCTTCGAAAGATTATTTAGTTTATTAGAAAAAGTGATTGAAAAAAATTAAAGAGTTTTGTTTTGAAACTTTTATGAGTTTTTCTTGACAAATATTTCCATTCACACACATTGGCATGTGTTAAACAAAGGAAAAGTAAAATAAAGTACTATTTAGAATTTATTAATGTAATAACTAAAGTACAAAAGTAACAGTCAAAGTGCAAATGAATAAACCTGAGTGTGCCAGTGCCAGGTTTTAATCATGAAGACACTTCCAGGGACCTTGGCAGTGCTAATCAACCTTCTCTGCCTGGACCGACTTGACAGTGCTGAGATTGAGGTCTTCATCTTCTGCCTGGTAGGTGGGGCTCTCACACCGGGTGCTGCTCCACTGTCCACCGCATCATTCGTGGGCTTGGTTTGCAGGGCTGGCTGGAGCAATAGATGACTGGCATGTCACTTTCGAAAAATCGGAAACAATATTGATAGTACTGGTCATGTTACATCACAACTATTTACAGTTACAGTGTTTACAGGTAATCACAATGAAACACTTTCAATAACAATTTGAAACTTGCTATTCTGTAAATACCTAGATATAATCATGATCCATGGGCAGCTCCTCCAGGGCAGAGACCTCAGCAGACAGCTGGTCCCGCCACTGTGCTCCGGCGACGGCCTCCACTTCATTGTTCCCCTCGTCCTCCACTACATTCTCCTGTGGCTCGTCCTCCAGGGCCACAGTGTCTCCTGCCCCAAGGCAGATGTTGTGGAGGACGGCAGAGGCAGTGATGACCTATAACAACAAAATATGATTTAGTCTTTCATAATCACATATTTCATGATATTTAACATTTCACTTACATGTGGTGCAAAGGTGTGGTGGACCTCCAGTGCATGAAAAAAGATGGCCCTGAATCTTGTTTTCATCATTCCAAAGGCACGCTCAATAATTGAACGTGCTTTGGAATGATGACAGTTGAAGTGCTGGGCTCCCACACCTTGCACTGGCCTCTTGTAGGGAGTGATGAGGGGGAGTGGACGCTGGAGACAGGGGTACCCTCCATCTCAGAGGATGAAGTATCCTGGAGGAGGATACAGTCCTCTCTGGTACAGAGGACTGTATCGAAGCACTCTGGCATCATGAACAGAACCAGGCCACCCCACATAGGTGTCTATGAAGCGGCCCTGATGGTCACAGACAGCCTGTAGGATAATGCTAGGAAACAGTTTCCTGTTTCTGTAGCTCTGACCATCAGGGCCGCTGGGTGGCCTGATTCTTACATGGCAGCCATCTATTGCCCCAGCTGCTCTTCTAAAGGCCCTGTGCCTCACCAACCGTGCAAACCCAAGGGTCACTGCCTCAAAGTCATCATTGGTAGGGAGGTGGATGACTTGGTGACGCAGGGCCACCACCTCCCCAGTGACCCTGTGGATGATGCGGTGGACAGTGGAGCGTGGTATCCCAAACACTCGGGAGACCACCCGGTATGATGTTCCACTTGCCAGCCAGAAGAGAAAGACCAAGACCTCGAGCTCAGCACCCCATCCGTGCCGTCGGTCCAGCTCCAGAAGGCGCATTAGCACTGCCAAGGATTCCCTGCTCAGCCGAAAGTCAGGCCGTGTGTCTTCATGATTAAAGAACCTTTCCAGCACTGGCACACTCAGGTTAATTCTGCAGTACATTCTTCGGCGCTGGTTTGGGGAAAGAAAGTTATATTGAATAAAGGTATGTGCAGTTATTCAATGAATATAATAATAATACATTATTATGATTACAAGTTATTATTGCAGTAATAATAATAAGCTGAATTTAACTGGCGTGGCATAGAAGGTAAACAGCGCCCTCTACTGGTATTAAAGTGATTTAGCCATGGATCAAATCAAACCTCTCCCAAATACTGGACCATTAAAATACACAACATCCCACTTTGTACAACAAATAAGTGTTGGTTTATAAACTATGAATGTTAAAATTATCTTGGTTACCATTGTCTTCGTTATAACGTTTTAAGAAGGTATATTTGGTTAAAGTTATGAAGTAGCTACAACAGGGAAAACAATCACCTGGAACCTATTGATATTACACAGAAAACATGAATTACTTACTTCATTCAATCTAAAAAAAACTGAACGCCTGCGACAATGACGCCTAGACTCTTCTTCTGTTAAATTCTGAACAATGAGCAATACAAGTCTCATTGATTTTGTGTCCATTTTACACCTTTGCTCAAACATCAATGGCGTATAGCTAATTCATCACCAGCCGTCACCTTCTGTAGGCGTTACATGCTACTACACATGCTACTACATACTACGCTCAAAGACAGCGGTGGAAGTGTGGTCCATGGTGTGGGCCTGTCCCACTTCAGCAAGATGGAGGCTACACTGAGGAGGGCAGATTCTCGACCGGAACCTTGAAACTACACTTTTGAAGAGAACTTCGTAAGGACCCTTGAAGGGTGCATTTGGCGAATTGAGACACAGCCGCCGTGTCTCAATTCACCAAACTGGCCTTAGAATCACCATTTGAAGTGTGCGTCAAAGGGCAGTTACGTAATTTCCGGCGCGACAAGGGCTGTCCCATTTCAACACACCGACTGAATGCGGCCGACAAACCTGCCCTTCCCTTTGCACCGTTTCCATGGAGATCGGACGTAACTGAAGCATTCATCCGTGCACACTTCACACACTTCTATATCCCATCATGCACCACGACTACGCAAAAAAGAGAAGAAAATGGAGTCCACTGCGCAATACACGTTCAAATGTTCGTACTGGTTTACCTCATCAGTGCGACATGAAACTGTTACATCTGAATAAAGATCTGTACAGTGTGTTTGATTAAAAAGGAGGAGAGTTACATGGAATAAAGGAATGGGCAGTTATTGACAATAAGAGACATTATTATCATGAGAAATTATTACTGCAATAAGAAAAATGTAAGAATGTTCGATTCTATTGTGTCAAAGACCAAGAGAAACATAAAGTCAGAAGAGTTTAATGATCCACACAGATAATGTGAACAATGAAGCAACGGACTCTGAGGAAAGGACAGAACAGACAGAACAGACAGAACAGATAGAACAGACAGAACAGACAGAACAGAGTCCTGAGACGGGCACAAAATCTTCATGAGTTCCGGTACATTCCATAGGTCTGCGCCCCCTGGTGGACACGTGTCATTTACTTTCATGTTAGTAAATCAAGACACTAGTTTGATGTAGCTGCACTGCTAGAAAATACCTCACAATAAGATGAAAAGAACTGGCACGACACAGAAGGGAAACAGCGCCCTCTACTGTTATTAAAGTGGTGTAGCCACTGGACAAAATACAGAACCATTAAACTGTAATATCCCACTATATGTACAAATAATCAGTGTCTCTGGTTTATAGACTATGAATGTGAAAATGATCCTGTTTCCTCTGTCTCTGTTATTACGTTTTCACAAGGTTTAATTTGTTAAAGTTATGAAGTAGCTACAAATGAGAAAAAAATCACCTCAAACGTTATATTTGCCAATTGATATTCAATCTAAACAGAAAGAAACGGCTGTGACGACGACATCTTGACTTTTCTTCTATTAAATTCCACCCCGTTCTTCTGATTCAAATTAAAGTTTGAATCAGAAGAACGGGGTGGAATTAAATAAGTTTACACTTCTTCCCACATCCCTTTTGAGAAAGTTCAATGTTTTTTGTATTTTATTTTATGGACTGTAATGACATGTACTACATGATTTATGAACATACTCAAATAAAATTCAATTCAATTCAAATAATAAATCATTAAAAATAACGTACGTAATGTACGTATCGTACGCTCAAAGACAGAGGTGGAAGTGCGGTCCATGGTGTGGGCCTGTCCCACTTCAGCAAGATGGAGACTACACTGAGGAGGACAGATTCTCCACTGGAACCTTCAAACTACACTTTGAAGAGAACTGAGAATGAGACCTTCAAAAGGTGCATTTGGCGAATTGGGACACGACCAGCGTCAGATCGTCCATGTATCTCTGTGGTACTTCCTGTTTGGCTCCGTTCATGTTTTTTCACTGTTTGACTTTGCTAAAGTGGATATTTTGCTCTTCACTTCTCTACAGATACAGTCCGTCCCGTCTCAGACTCTGCTCCTCACGTTCTGTCCTTGGACCATGGCACACACCGCGCTCCCGACTCACCGTTTGATCTATCGTCATTTTCTGCACTTTGCACTTTTTGTATGTGTAAGGTACTGTGTGCGTCTGGCATGCACTGATTACTGATCCATCTTCAACTGAGTTGTCCTCGGTCAGAAGGAACAGGCAAACTTCACTTGTATGGTTCAGGGATGTTTATTTCAGGAGGAGGGAGCAAATGACATCGAGGGGCTGATTGTTACACAGAGTTTGTGGTGGAGTATCCCCATGTAGATGTGTGTATATGTGTGTGTGTGTGTGTGTGGGGTGTGTGTGTATATGTGGGTGTGTGTGTGTGTGTGGGGGGTGTGTGTGTGTGTGTGTGTGTGTGTGTGGGGGGGTGTGTGTGTGTGTGTGTGTGTGTGTGTGTGTGGTTAGCTGAAACAGAGACACAGTATATATGTATATTAGCAACACCAGAAACACCACTAAGCCATACAATGAATGAACAGGGAAAAATGTCATGTTATAACACAAAGAACCACAGGGGGCGCTCTAACACAATAAAATAACTTCTACATAAACCTTAAGGGTTCGTATAAATGTAATAATAAACAAATGGACAAAACTGTACAAAATGAGTAAATGCTCTATTTACAGGCAGATGCAGTGAAGAACATGAGCTACTGGAATGGGACGGCCCATGGATGGAGACACCTGAGGAGTTGTTATGTAGTAATTGTACATGGAGCACATCGCATGATAGAAATACACATTTATAACATAAACTGACTAAATACAGCATTTGTAACCAATTACAAACAATACTTAGATCACATGAACACAGGACTCACACACACAAGACTGGGGAGGATGACCTGTGAACATGAGGCTCCTCTCCTAACACTCTAATACAGTACAATGAATTCACGGGCCACGGCCTTTTTAGAACTACAATATTAACAGGTGCATCATGGGTAATGCAGTCCAGTGGACTTTTAACATTGTAAATAAACACTGTTAAACATTTCCTGACTTCTGTCTTTTTTTGTTCCTCCTGCCTGATGTTACAGGCACAATCCAAGACATGTACATGTTTTTAAGTATTTACTAAAAGTTATTCATCAAATCGACCATCGAATGTCGTAATGACTGACAGGTGGACCAAAGATTCAGAACCGTGTCCTGTCAAGTCCTTCAGCTCACAACCCGAGGGCTGATTTAAAACAAATGTTTTAGCTGTTGATCACCAACAAAATAAGGCCGAGCGAGGCTGTGGGAGCCACGGTTAATAGTTCAGTTTGAGAAATGTATTTGATATTTTTCTATAACAGAACACCTCTTGTAATACTTAAATACAACAATAGGCCTCTTCTGGAAGACGACTTCTGTGTCCAAACACGTCACACTTCAAACTCTGTATGATAAACTTATCTATGGTTCACAAGAAGAGGCTTATTGTTCTATTTGAATCTTATTCAGTCGAGGAGTATCTGACTTTTAGAAGGAGCCACTGAGACTCATCTTTAGTTTAACCACCTCAGTTTCATCATTTGTGGTAATTGGCCAAATAAAACTGTCAGTGTTTATATAAACTTTAGGTCTACTATCTCAGTCCAGCTGTTACATTTACAAACTATATTATAGATTTATAATTAATGTAAAGAATACTCAGCGTCTGAATTTCTTAGTGCGCCATGATGTTGAAAGTAAAAAAGTAACTGTCCACTCTCTGAGCGAGGACACGATAAGGAAGGACACCAGACTCAGACTATTTCCCTTTTGAAATAAGAACAACGACATCAACTTGTGAGCCTTTAAAGGGACGTTTGTAAAATGTTGTAGTGAGGGGTGTTTCTCACGCCCAGGAGCAGGTAGAACTCCTGCAGCTTCAGATCTGAAGTGTCAGTGGGTTCACATTCATATAAGTGAAAGCTCAGACTGTGACCTCTGGGCACATAGTCCACTGTATCGTCCACATGACTGTGTGCAGTGGTGACAGTGTGACCACAGAGACACTGGTCTACACTGTTCTATGAGCTGAAACATCAGCGCCACAAGGGGGCAGTGCAGCATTTACACATTCAATGTCTAAATGAAATGAATCAAAACACACAGAGAACAAACTCCAGGGATTCACACCTTCTAACCTCAGGTGAGAGCAGCCACCTGCCCCACGAGGCTCTTAGAGAGTTTATGACAGTTTAATGTCATTAAATCATAAAAGTGACTAAACTCAGGATGCATCTGTTCTACAATCACATTCTCTGATCTGAAAAGCTCCAGTGCATTAGTGATGTTTGACTTTTCATTTGAGCTCAGATGACATGGATGTTACCCACACTTCAGTGTGACGCTCCAGAGTGACGCTCTACGTGCGGCAGAGATGCGCCACATGCTCGTGCACAGGTGCGTGTTCCTTTGATGTGTGCACGCGCCCCGGTGTCCGCCTGTGCCACGCCCTCACGTCACGAGCCCCGCTAAAAGTTGGACAGGTGCAGCCTCAGACTCACTACTGCAGTGTAGTGTCCGCCACAGGTTATTCACACAAACACTCAATGTGTTTCATTATTTCATCACTGTCCCTTTAGTTACTTTGGCTTTTTTCTTTGAAACTAAACTGTGACTGTGTCTAAATTGTACCTGGACAGAGGACACAGCGGGAAACAGGATGTCCCTCGTTGTCTCTGAATAGGACGCGGGTGCTGAGCCTTTTCTTTGTGGAGGACAGGCCGGAGGTTTCTTTGCGGAGGAGAGGACACACGGGCCGGGTACGATGATGGCGGGCTGCTGTATTTCTGCAGAGGAGCGGGAGAACCAGAGAATCAACGAGGAGATCGAGAGACAACTGCGGAAAGACAAGAGGGACTCCCGTCGTGAGCTCAAGCTGCTGCTGCTGGGTGAGGAACCGTGCACTCACATGTGGTCACGTGATCACAGTGGATTATACCGTTATTAGGCCTCTCTGTGTCACTGTGTCTGAATATTCTCAAGGCACAAACCACGGTCAAGTTCAACAATTCAACTATTTCCACTGAGTTTCAACATGGATCCAAACTGTTAACATCTCATTTATTAAAATAACATCACATCATCATATTTATTTACATCCCCGGGCGAATAATAACCTCTGAAATCACTTTAAATAATCAAACTTTTCCAGTAGGGCTCCCTCACCTACTGAATTCAATCACATTTGTGTTTTTGTCAGTCGCCTTCCACTAATAAAGTTACAGAGTGGCTCTTTAAATAGTAACATACTAAAAAAAGTGGACAAAAGTGTTAGATTAGATCTGTGTTTCAGATGCTGATGGGATAATAAACAGTATAATATCATTTTTCGTGATAAAAATGGTGGACAGTGATCATTTATGGGACATAATCGTGATCATCATTACATCATCAGAATGTGCAGAACAAACCTCCTTCTCCCAGATGATGTCGTCTAGATCACTGCTCTTTTCACGTACAACAAAAACGACAACAGCTGTTTAAACGTGGAATCTGTTCATAACATTCAAATTAAATATATAAACTATTCATACCTATAACATTTTTAAACTTTCAGCGACTTTAATAATTATCGTGATATTTGATGAGGTTTGCACAGCGACTTATGTGACCAAACGTTCAGACTGGTCCGTGTGGAAATAAACATTAAAGCCTCAGTCCTGGTGTAAACGAGGTGGACGAGCTCTCACACATGTTTATGTTTTATCATAGACTCATGTTTAGTCTCGTGAGCCACAGACTGTATGAATGTAAACACGCCAGATTAAAGGATCATTTACGTCTGTTGTTCCTGGGGCTGGGGTCACAAAGAGGTCAATTTAAAATGGCACGTTACATTTCACTGCACAGTTCCCCGAGTCGCACATCAGTCATGTTTGGTTTGACCATAACCAGCTTTTCATCTGAGCTTTTAAAGAAGTGTCTGTGGGACATTCTCTCAGGGTTAGAGACTGTTCCACTGGTCACACCTTGGACAGATACATTCTGACCAAAGGTGGTCCGTCTGTGGGGTCACAGGTCACCTCTGGCGGTGGCCCGTGTGGTCGTTGCTAGATTGTCTTTATATTTAATGTCCTCCTTTAAAGGTGGTGGTCGAGGGAGTGTAGGACCTTATAAATTAGACAAGTTCTTTTGAGGTTGACCGTGTGGTTAAAGTCCAATAGTCGACGCTTTTTCAGAACGTGACAGTGATGGTGGGAAATGGGTTTTTTATCAAGTATTTGTAGACCTCTTTTATAGAGGTTTTCAATGGTTTTAAGTGTCGTGGGGCAAGAGACCAAGTAGTTAAACAATAGTCTATGTGGGAGATGATCATAGAGTAGAAGTAGGTTTTAGCAGCGTCATGTTTAAGTTATTCCAGATGTGGCGAAAATTCTGATTATTGAATTTAATTACCAGGGAGACTTTTTTTTTACGTGACTTTAAAGGAAAATGTTGGGTCTAGGACGACTCCAAGGTGTTTAAATTCTGAGAAAGACATTGGACTTTAGTTCAGTGTGACGTTAAATACATACAGAGTGTTTTTGTGGTGTTTAACAAGAAGAACGAGCCCTTAAGCCAGTTATGCACCGACGATAAGGCACCTGTGAGGTCCTCGGCACCTGTGAGGTCCTCAGCAGCTGTGAGGTCCTCAGCAGCTGTGAGGTCCTCAGCAGCTGTGAGGTCCTCAGCAGCTGTGAGGTCCTCAGCAGCTGTGAGGTCCTCGGCACCTGTGAGGTCCTCGGCAGCTTGTTGAACGTCTTTGTCTTGAGCGTATCTGACTGGTCCACATACATCTGTGAGAATACATTTGGACACGTTTGGTAAGTTATCGATAAAGAGGGAGAATAAGACCGGCCCAAGGATCGACCCCTGTGGGACACCAACATCACTGTCTAAACATGAAGATTTTACACCATCAACTCCCACAAACTGTTTCCTGTGGGACAGATACGACATAAACCACTGAAGAGCTGGACTGGAGTTACACCGAGTCGACCTGGAGATAGATCTGGTGGTTTACGGAGTCGAAGGCTTTTCTTCAAGTCTGAGAAAACAGCCCCAACGCAGAGACTCTTATCACACACACACACACACACACACACACACACACACACACCCCCGCGCCGATCTAACAGGACGTGTGTTTATAGGTCGATAATTAGCCACGTCTGTTTTAGCGCCTGATTTAAAAACTGGTGTCCGATCAGCTGGACTACAGAATGTTGGAAGGTCACATTGAGGAGCTGGGTGATTGGTCGTACAGGAGGATCCTTAAAGTCTTTCAGAAAATGTGTATTTAGACCAGTGCCTTTGAGTTTTTTAACCCCCCCCCCCACACACACACACACACACACCCACACACACACACACACACACTCCATGTTGTACTGCTTCACTGTGGGTGATCTCCTTTACAGAGGTTATGAAAAAAGGTTTAAATGAGGAGCTAAATAAATAGGTTCTTTAATAATGGACTTATTTACATGGAGCTCCATTGTCTTGTTATTTTTGTTTGACTGACGACCAAGATGTTTGTTTAGGTGTTGACAAGTTATACCCCCCCTCAGTCCCTCTCGTCCCTCTCGTCCCTCTGTCCCTCTCTTCCCTCTCGTCCCTCTGTCCCTCTCATCCCTCTGTCCCTCTCGTCCCTCAGTCCCACTCGTCCCTCTCTTCCCTCAGTCCCTCAGTCCCTCTCATCCCTCAGTCCCTCTCGTCCCTCTCTTCCCTCAGTCCCACTCATCCCTCTCTTCCCTCAGTCCCTCTCTTCCCTCTCGTCCCTCTGTCCCTCTCATCCCTCTTGTCCCTCTGTCCCTCAGTCCCTCTCGTCCCTCTGTCCCTCTCGTCCCTCAGTCCCACTCGTCCCTCTCTTCCCTCAGTCCCTCAGTCCCTCTCATCCCTCAGTCCCTCTCGTCCCTCTCTTCCCTCAGTCCCACTCATCCCTCTCTTCCCTCAGTCCCTCTCTTCCCTCTCGTCCCTCTGTCCCTCTCATCCCTCTTGTCCCTCTGTCCCTCAGTCCCTCTCGTCCCTCTCATCCCTCTCGTCCCTCAGTCCCACTCGTCCCTCTCTTCCCTCTCGTCCCTCTCTTCCCTCAGTCCCTCTCGTCCCTCTTGTCCCTCTGTCCCTCTCAGTCCCTCTGTCCCTCTCGTCCCTCTGTCCCTCTCGTCTCTCTGTCCCTCTGTCCCTCTCGTCCACAGGTGTATTTTAGGAACTTGTCTCTTTAAAGCTGCTCCTGATGCGTCTCATGCAAATGAAATGCAAATCAGCGGAGGACAGAGGCCTGAGCGTTGTGCTCAAAAATATCAAATTGTGATCTCATCCCTGTGACGATCTGCCCTCTGTTCATAGACTGATGTGATATGTTAATGTTCTCTTGAATTAATCCAATCAAATATCTGTTTATTTTATTGCTGCTTTAGGCTCGACTCAAAGGACCTGATTTTGAGTTCATTTGAAAGAGTCTGCAGTGGTTTAAAGTCCTCACTGACTTCATGCATTCAGAGCTTCATAATCATTCACCATGATGAGTTTAAAAGTGCTTTTTACAACTTTCAGACGCCAGAGCGGAGGTTTGGACTTGAAAACTAACAACAACTAGCATGCTAACAACACAGTGGATTTATTTTGACCTGAAGAGCTGCTTATATAATACATGTGTACTGGGGCGAGACATATTTAGGTCAAATACAGGGTCAAAATCTGGCACTGGCCCTTTAAGGCGCTTTGTCCCACCCACTCCTCTTATTGGTCAGCCTCACTCTGAGTGAGTGACAGGCCAATTTGACTTATTAGTGTGAACTTTCAGAGGAAGCAGACGACTTAAGTTACTCTTCAAGACAATATAGGAACACGCGATTGTCCCGTAGAGAAATTTGTCCTCTGCGTTTGACCAATAATCATCATATCGCCCACCGCTAACCCTCAACAGAAGACACTTTTACACAGGTCTTTGCCTAAAGTCCTTGAGGCTGATCACTTGTGACATCTTAGAAAAATGCCTAAAATGATGATATCAGAGCGATACCGATGTCAAACCCTTTGATATCAGCGGTTCTGACGTTGAAACAGACATATCGCCCATTCCTCATGCCTCTGAGCCACAGATTACGGTTTGGAACCAGACCATAAAGTGACAAAGTGAGACAGAGACATAAAGTGTGTCTCAAATATAGAAGACATCCCCCCTGGAACACTGACCTTATTCAGTGGCGAATTTGGGAAGAGTTTGGCCTCAAAAATTGGACATAAAGTCGTGTTGATTTGTGTAAAATGTTCTATGATCATGTGACCAACAAGTCGACACCTCACGATTCTCCGGAGGCTTTAAAACGCCTCTGAAATCGCTTCTTTACTGTCAAAACCACCAGCCCCATGCAAAACAATACCGCCCAAAGGATGACGGCGGCCCCACGGCGACTTCCAGAATAAAGTGAATGCTCGTATCATCCAGAACCGAATCTAGAGCTTCTTTTTGACACAGACCGTGCCTTTCTCTGATTGGTTAATCCACTTGTCAGTCACGCTCATCTGAAATCAGGGAGCCACGACATGATTCCAAACGTCTTTGTAAAGTATTCTGTAAAAGCCTGTGGTCATGGCTGGACAGTCAAGTCAATCGGACGAGGCATGAACGCTCACGTGGGCCACTGTAAATGAAATGGATGCCCAGAACACCTCCCTAGGGAGGCGTCCAGGAGGCATCCTGAGCAGATGCCCGAGCCACCTCAGCTGGTTCCTCTCAACGTGTAGGAGCAGCGGCTCTACTCCGAGCTCCTCCCGTGTGACCGAGCTCCTCACCCTATCCCTAAGGGTGCGCCCGGCCACTCTGCGGAGGAAGCCCATTTCAGCCGCTTGTATCCGCGATCTTGTCCTTTCGGTCATTACCCAGAGCTCATGACCATAGGTGAGGGTAGGAACGTAGATTGAGGTAAATCGAGAGCTTCGCCTTCCGGCTCAGCTCCTTCTTTACCACAACGGACTGATACAGCGACCGCATCACTGCAGACGCTGCACCGATCCGCCTGTCAATCTCACGCTCCATCCTTCCCTCACTCGTGAACAAGACCCCGAGATACTTGAACTCCTCCACTTGGGGCAGAGACTCACCACCCACCCGGAGAGAGCAAACCACCTTTTTCCGGTCGAGAACCATGGCCTCGGATTTGGAGGAGCTGATTTTCATCCCAGCTGCTTCACACTCGGCTGCAAACTGCCCCAGTGCTGCAGGTCCTGGCTCGAAGAAGCCATCAGGACAACATCATCTGCAAACAGCAGAGATGAGATCCTGTGGTAACCAGACCAGACCCCCTCCGGCCCCTGAACCAGACCCCCTCCGGCCCCTGAACCAGACCCCCTCCGACCCCTGACTGCACCTAGAAATTCTGTCCATAAATATAATGAACAGAACCGGTGACAAAGGGCAGCCCTGGTGGAGTCCAACATGCACCGGGAACAGGTCTGACTTACTGTAGAGACACAGCTCCTGCTCCGGTCATACAGGGACCGGACAGCCCTTAGCAAAGAGCCCCGGACTCCATACTCCCAGAGCACCCCCCAAAGGACACCATGAGGGACATGGTGTCGAGCGACCGCTGACTGTGTTTTGAGGAAATAACCGTCATTTTCCATCCAAGTATTGTTACGACCCAGGTGGATCAAACATATTAAAGAGGACACGGGTATCAAATGGGTTACGGAAAGTTAAATAGTTTATTTTTATTAAATTTTCATTTAGTTTAAAATGTTCAAAACCACCTCCTGTGTCCAATACAAAGTAACAACAGAAAGGTGGAGCCGATGAGCCAAACAGAACAAAAGTACACGGCACCGGGCCAACGCCGTCCGGCACCATAGACGCCAACATCACTGATCTAAAACCCAAACCATCCCCAAACTAACCTTATCAAAGAAAAGACAAAGGACAGTCCCACCAGGTCAAACACAGAAAGACTAACTGCAGCTAACAGATATCCAGGAGAGAGAGAGTGAACGCGAGCAAGAAGAGCACGCCATGGACAGACGGCCTATTTATACGGCCACCAGCCACGCCCCAAAACCAGCATATCTATATAAAACACATGTAAGATAATGGAGCAAAGAGGCAGCCGCACGGAACAGTATCCACGTGGGAATCGGAACTGAAAACGCTCCAAACTCTGGACACTCTGATTATTACTTCTGCGTTCTCCAGTTTAAGCTAAAACAGGAGGAACGGCTGTTTTCTACCTGTTGTGTTCTGTTGGAGGCTGCACAGGTGAAGTGTGTCGTCTGATCAAACCCACTCACTGTGTCTCTCTGAGGACGCCATTACCCTGCTCCCAGAGGACACATCCTCGCACGCTGGACCGTGCGAGGATGTGTTCAGGAGGGCCGTTTATGTGGAGTCAGATCTACACAAGGAACTGCCATCGACCAGGAGACTTTAACACAAACCAGAGTCAGTGTAAACGCAGCCCCAAACCTTCAGCCGTCTCTTTACCTGGAGGATTTCTCTGTGTGTTTTATACATCAGTCTGGTCTCCACTGCCTCTGTCCCACCTCCAGAACCAAACGTGATCGTCCAATCAGATTTGTTTATTTCAGTGATGTGCGTGAAACAAAGGAGCAACAAAAAAAAATCAACAAAATCAAACCCCTCACCATAAGAAGGTCAAGGACTGAGGGATTACACAGACCTCACCTTAAGAGTTTAGGGCTTCACTCACTGATTCTGCAGAAATGCTCCATGTTTTTGGTTCCAGACTCACGTGTTCATAAGTGTTGGACAGGTGTGTGCTCTGGAGGTGGATTTACTGAAGAGGGACTGTCTGCTGATAGTTCTGTAGTGAGTCATAAGGAGGTAATTGAACAGTAACTGTCAGAAAATACTTGGTCGAAGCCATTTCCCTTTGTTATAACTGAAGTCCCTTTTTGACTCTCCAGGGGACCCTGACCATGAGGTGAATCACTGTCCTAAGGGAAAGCCACAGGCCGACCGTTCTCCTCACGGCCCCTGAAGCAGAAGACAGAAGAGGACACGTCATATTGACTTTATTTAAGTGTATAATGTTACTTAAATAACTGCATCATTAGCCCTGGTCCGCCCTCGTCGCTCTCGTCCCTAAAATGGCCGCCCTGTGTCTGATTTGCGTGAGCTTTCATGAGCGTGGTGTGTTTTCGTGAGAGACGGTCGTCTCCTCGTCTCAGAAACTTGACTTGGAAACAAGGTGCATTCAAATGTGCTCATTTGTCTGAGTTTGTTTGTTCAATTCAAGGACTAAGTTTATGAAGGAAGTTTATGCAAAAGTGAGAAACAGCCAGAGTCTGCGCACGTGATGTGACCTGTGTACATTTATACTTGTACTGTGTACTTACAGAGTACTTTCACATATAACACTATGTACATTTACACATTTACACATTCTTCACAGATTCTGTGTCTTTGGGCATGACACCCATGTGTGTGTGAGGTGAAGGGCTGAGGCGTCAGAGGAGGGATAATAATGATAATAATAATAATAATAATGATAATAATGATGATAATAATGATAATAATGATGATCATGATGATAATTATTATTATTATGACCTCAGGGTAGACTCTTTAGAGACTTTAAAACACAAATGTAAGTTGTTATTAAACTGGACTCTTTACATCAGTATTACAGATGTATACACGTGTGTACTTATGTGTACATGTGTGTACATGTGTGTACATGTGTGTACATGTGTGTACATGTGTACACATAAGTACACATAAGTACACACATGTACACACATGTTCTGTCATTTATCAGAATAACCGTGACCAGTCGAATGTTCAAATCCTGCTGTAGTGACAGTGTGTCTGTCTGTGGTCAGTCACACAGCGTTCAGCTGCTCCACAGCACACACACACACACACACACACACACACACACGCACCCCCACACGCACACACACACACACAGCACGCACGCACACAGCACGCACGCACACAGCCCAACATTTGTTAAACAAATGTGTTTATGAGACGCACACACAGCTGTACTGTGGCCTGTGGTCACACAGACTCTGCCTCAGAGGCTCCACATTATTCACAATCAAATTTAAATTTGACACATTTGAAATGATTAAAATAACATGTCACAAAAATAACTCTCTCCCCTGTCCTTCAGTTTAACAGTTCATATTTCAGTGTCTCACATGTCAGTGTTTAAAATGTGAACTACACAAATATACAAGAGTTTTCACAGATAAGTCTCTATAACCACAGTCTGTGCATTTACTCTCCACACGTGTGTTTACACGTGTGTTTACACGTGTGTGTTTACACGTGTGTTTACACGTGTGTGTTTGCACGTGTGTTTACACGTGTACACACACGTGTGTACACGTGTGTTTACACGTGTGTGTTTACACGTGTGTGTTTACACGTGTGTGTTTACACGTGTGTGTTTACACGTGTGTTTACACGTGTGTGTACACGTGTGTGTACACGTGTGTTTACATGTCCTCCTGTAGACTGTGGGTTGTCTGTCTCTGTATGACTGTACTGTCTTATCGTGTGAAAGTAACGCCCCCTGCTGGTCATGTATTGTGCAGGCACTGGAGAGAGTGGGAAGAGCACCTTCATCAAACAGATGCGTATCATCCACGGAGGAGGCTACACGGACGAGGACAAACGCAGCTACGCTAAACTGGTGTTTCAGAACATCTACACGTCGATGCAGGCCATGATCAGGGCCATGGAGGCGCTGAGCATCGCCTTCGCTGACCCGCAGAACCAGGTATTGACCCAAACAAGCCCCCAGAACCAGACTTAAGAACCCAACACTCAGAACCAGACTTAAGAACCCAACACTCAGAACCAGGTACAGAGAACCCAAGTCTCAAAAGGAGGTACAGTTCCAAGATAAGAATGTAATAATAAAGTGTCATCTGTGTCAGAGCAGCCTGAGCCTGAGCCCTGTTTTGTCCAGACTGAATGTCTCCTTCCACTCTCCAGCCCCTGCTGTGTCTTTGGCTCCATCTCGGGCCAAAACAACGACAAATCACCCGAGTCACCATTGGCAGTTTATTTTTGCATTTCCCTAAAAACCTTGAAAATGACTTGAAGCAGACGTATCAAATGAACCTTTCAGAGCTCTTCACATGTGATGGATGTTTCCTCAGTTTCCTCACCTGAGGTTGATCCGTGCATGTTTGGATAATCTTTAATCACTTATTCTATTGCTCTCGTTTTCATCACCATCTGCATATTCTCACTGCTCTGTACTTTATTCTCCACTTTTATTTTCTTAATCGATGATATGTGCAGGATTCGGTATCGTTATGTTGTCATTTTGATACAGACTCTTAAAAATCCCTCTGCTCGTTTATCGTGATGTGCAGCGATCCATCAGAGGCGTCGACTCTTTGTTCTGCCGATGTTTACGGCGACGTGAAGAATTCAGTGGGTTTGTTTCTGTTATGAAGTCGTTGAATATTATTTAAAACGAGTAAATTGATCCAGAATGATCCACAGAGATGAGAACTGTAGAGACTCAAGCTCAGTCTCTCTTCTGCTCTGTTTCTGCTCTCAGTTCAAGGTCGAGGTGCACAGCAGATTGTTGACCTGAATTTGAACGTCTTTGTCTCTCTCCTCTCTCTCTCTCTTTCTCCTCCCTCCCTCTCTCCCTCGATCCCACACTAACCTCCTCTCTCCCTCGCCTCCATCTCTCTCCTCTCTCTCTCCTCCCCTCTCTCCTCTTTCTGCCTCCTCTCTCTCCCCTCTCCATCTCTCCTCCCTCTCTCTCTTTCCCCTCCCTCCCTCTCTCACTAACCTCTTCTCTCTGTCTCTCCATATCTCTCCTCTCCCTTTCTCTCTTCTCTTTGTCTCTCATCTTTCTGCCTCCTTGTTCTGTCTCCTCCCCTTTCTCTCCCTCTCTCTCTGTCTGTCTCTCTCTCCTCTTTCTCTCCCTCTCGTCTCTCTCTCTCTCCCTCTCCCCCCCCCCCCTCTCTCTCAGGATAAGGCGGGGTCTGTGCTGGAGGTGGAGGTGGATAAGGTGGAGGAGTTGGATCCGACTCATGCAGTTTCCATAAAGAGCCTGTGGGAGGACGCTGGGATCCAGGAGTGTTACGAGCGTCGCAGAGAGTACCAGCTCTCAGACTCCACCAAATAGTGAGAAGAACTGAATAAAACACACAAACGAGAGACTTTTCTCCTAAATAGTGAGGAGCGTCACACTGAACAGGGTTTAAACGCACAAAAGAGTGAGTTTTTTGTGTGCTTGTGAGCTCACAGCGCCTCTGCCTACACAAAAATACTATTACAGCAATTTGTATAATACATTTGAAATCCTACGTCACATCTACAGAACTAATGACTCTGTTGATACTTTTGCAGTGACATGATGCTCGGGCAGAGGCGTCAAACTCATTTTCACCGAGGGCCACATCAGCAAAATGGCCCCATCAAGGGCCAGATGTGACTGTGGCAGGATAAATGTGACTAAATGTAAACGTATGTCGACGTAGACTTTAAAGACATGCTGATTTTTCTCCTCAAAGCACAAACTTGAACATTTTGTGATGATTATTTGCAAATATTTCTCAGTTCCACTTGTTGGAAAGTCTCATTAGTTTATTGTCAGTGCAAACATTAAAGCAGCACAGACTTATTTTAAAATGACACTCATGACTTTTAATTTATCTTCTTGCGGGCCACATAAAATGACGTGGGGGGTATTCTTCATGTATGTCTATGGCAGAATGTTCAGTAGTCACCACGGTCACACAATGTGCACAGCAAACGGCCTGAAAAGGTTTAAATACAGCAGTTTGACTGAAATGTGACGATAGGACAAGGTCTGTCAAAGTCCAATAACAGATTCAGACAGAGCTCGCTGTTAGCCTCGCTGTTAGCCTCGCTGTTAGCCTCGCTGTTAGCTTATAGTCTGCCTCCATTAGAACTGTTCTAAAAAGTAATATCAAAGAGAAGAATATCTCTTCTGAATTCGGTTTTAATTTGTGTAAAACATGTTTATAAATGCATTTGTATGATTCTGAAAGTGAAGACGCACACATCCCAGGACCTCAGCGCTGAGCAGGACTCACAGAAGTCCCTCGTGAATGTTTTAACATAAAACACGTGTGTGCAGTTACCTGAGTGAGCTGGACCGGATCTCACAGCCGTCGTATCTGCCTGATCTCCAGGACATCCTGAGGGTCCGAGTGCCCACCACCGGAATCATCGAGTACCCCTTCGACATGGAGAACGTCATCTTCAGGTGAGGCACAGCTAACGCGGCTGTCCGGGCTCGCGCGTGTGTTTACGTGTGTGTGTTGATATAATGGTGACAGGATGGTGGACGTGGGAGGTCAGAGGTCAGAGAGGAGGAAGTGGATCCACTGCTTTGAGAACGTCACCTCCATCATCTTCCTGGTGGCTCTGAGCGAGTACGACCAGGTGTTGGCCGAGTGTGACAATGAGGTGAGCGCTGAAAAGAGTAAACTTAAACCCTGAGCCGGAGTGAGTCTGACAGATGTTTGTGAGCAGAACCGCATGGAGGAGAGCAAAGCGCTGTTCAAAACCATCATCAACTACCCCTGGTTCCAGCGCTCGTCTGTCATCCTCTTCCTCAACAAGACGGACATCCTGCAGGAGAAGATCATGTACTCGCACATCGCCACGTACTTCCCCGAGTTCACAGGTGAGACGCGCTCAGAGCTCGCAGGGACTGGACACGCCTCACTGGACACGGTCACGGTTAAGACGGCAAAAAACAGATGAAAACATAAAATAATAGCTCCTCACCAGACGCTGACTTGACTTTGTGATAAACCGCTGTATTTCCAGTGACAGAGACTTTACAAAATGTGTGTGTGTAGACCCTCAGTCGTCCAGGTCTGATCCAGAGCAAACGACATTTAAATCTGTCACTGGACAAATCGTTGTAGGAGTGAAGACGTTTCGCTGCACATCCAAGACGCTTCTTCAGTTCCCAGTCCGGGTCGCTTTATGCAATTCCCAGAGAAACGTCTTCAGTCCTACAACGATTTGTCCAGTGACAGATTTAAACTTCGTCGTTTGCAGATCTATCCACCTGTCTGTTTGTCGATGCAAACCTCAGTGCATTTAATAAAGAGTTAAATGGTGCAGATAAATGACATAAATGCAAAAAAATAAGCTAGAATTAGTTTAGCGTTTAGCTTTAGCCTCGTCTCACGGCGCCACAAACTTGGAATGTTTTTTGTGATTCGCTGAGATCAGCTTTATGAGAGCGTAATTCAGGTACGATTTAGGTTTAATTAAGTTAATATTAGTTAAGTTCAGATGATGTCAGTCGTTCACGAGTTCTGTCCCTGGAACCGGAGCCGTGCACGGAGCATGGAAATGAAACTTGGAGTTGCTGCTTGGCCAATGACTGTGCGGGGCGTGTCTAGCACCGTGAGCCGTGAGTGTTCCAGACCCCTTTAGAAGGTCGTAACTCCGCTTTGGACCCCTCAAGGGGAGCGGTCCGGGTCACTTTACAGGCTCCAGTGTTCAGCTCCAGACAAATGAAGCTCCAACCAAAGAGCCAATCAGGAGCAAGGGTGGTGAAGGCCACGCCCCTTCCTGCACGCATCACAGCTTTGGCAGGAGGCAGGCGCTTAGCAACGCTGTCAATCATTAGCCACCTCGGGGACAGAAGGACCTGATTTGTCTGTTATTAATGTTCAGATCTTGATTTACAGACACAATAGTGAAATAAAAACCCCAGGATCATGTAGAGGGTTAATACGAACATTTAAGACCAGAATGAGTCTGAAGCAGCAGAGACAGAGAGAGGACACAGAGGGGACAGAGAGAGGGGACAGAGAGGGGACAGAGAGAGGACAGAGAGAGAGGACAGAGAGAGAGGACAGAGAGAGGACAGAGAGAGAGGACAGAGGGGACAGAGAGGACAGAGAGGACAGAGAGAGAGGACAGAGAGAGGACAGAGAGAGGACAGAGAGAGAGGACAGAGAGAGGACAGAGAGGACAGAGAGAGGACAGAGAGAGAGGACAGAGAGAGGACAGAGAGGACAGAGAGAGAGGACAGAGAGAGGACAGAGAGGACAGAGAGAGAGGACAGAGAGAGGACAGAGAGGACAGAGAGAGGACAGAGAGGACAGAGAGAGGACAGAGAGAGGGGACAGAGAGGACAGAGAGAGGACAGGGGACACAGAGGGGACACAGAGAGGACAGAGAGGACAGAGAGAGGACAGAGAGAGAGGACAGAGGGGACAGAGAGGGGACAGAGAGAGAGGACAGAGGGGACAGAGAGGACAGAGAGGACAGAGAGAGGACAGAGAGAGGACAGGGGACACAGAGGGGACAGAGAGGACACAGTTTTCTAATGTTTCTGAATTCTAAAGTGAATTGGAGCTGTATTGTGATCACTCCCTGTGCATTTATATAAACAGAGTAAACATGTGCAGAGACAGTGAGACGTTCTGTCCGTGTGACTCACATCAGCTGGGGCTCGTTCCTGCTCATTTGATGGTTCTGCTGTGGAACATTTAGACGGTCACATTAAAGGAACTACTTTTATAATAGTGTTTTTATTTCAGTTTGCTAGTAGTAGTTGTAGTTGTCGCTGTAGTTGTCGCTGTAGTTGTAGTTGTCGCTGTAGTTGTAGTTGTCGCTGTAGTTGTAGGTGTAGCTGTAGTTGTAGTTGTCGCTGTAGCTGTAGTTGTCGCTGTAGTTGTAGGTGTAGCTGTAGTTGTAGTTGTAGGTGTAGCTGTAGTTGTAGCTGTAGTTGTAGCTGTAGGTGTAGTTGTAGCTGTAGCTCTAGTTGTAGTTGTAGCTGTAGTTGTTGTTGTAGTTGTAGCTGTAGTTGTCGCTGTAGCTCTAGTTGTAGTTGTAGCTGTAGTTGTAGTTGTCGCTGTAGTTGTAGTTGTCGCTGTAGTTGTAGCTCTAGTTGTAGTTGTAGTTGTCGCTGTAGTTGTCGCTGTAGCTGTAGTTGTTGTTGTAGTTGTCGCTGTAGCTGTAGTTGTTGTTGTAGTTGTCGCTGTAGTTGTAGTTGTCGCTGTAGTTGTAGTTGTAGTTGTCGCTGTAGCTGTAGTTGTTGTTGTAGTTGTCGCTGTAGTTGTAGTTGTCGCTGTAGTTGTAGTTGTCGCTGTAGCTGTAGTTGTAGTTGTCGCTGTAGTTGTAGTTGTCGCTGTAGCTGTAGTTGTAGTTGTCGCTGTAGTTGTCGCTGTAGTTGTAGTTGTCGCTGTAGGTGTAGTTGTCGCTGTAGGTGTAGTTGTCGCTGTAGTTGTAGTTGTAGTTGTCGCTGTAGTTGTCGCTGTAGCTCTAGTTGTAGTTGTCGCTGTAGTTGTCGCTGTAGTTGTTGCTGTAGCTCTAGTTGTACCAGTGATCGTACATTTAGCTAAATTGACTTTTCTTGTTTTTGTTTTTTTGAAGTATAATCAAAATCTGGAAAGTGAATCCAAGATGGCGTCGTATCGTTCTCAGCGGGGCGAGGCTCCATCGTACAAAGTTTTTAGGCGCTTTGAGGATTTAAAATTTTAAATGTTGATGCTGTGAAAATACAGAAGAATCTCTACAAAGTCCGCCCTGTGTGAAAGCCCCTGGGAACTGCAGTACCGTGGAGTGGCCACTAGTCTGGCCCCGGGGCAGAGGGGACTGATGGGTGAATAGTAACACTGTCTCATTTATCTTTTTGTTTGTCCAGGTCCACAGCAGGACATCAAATCCGCCCAAGAGTTCATCCTGAAAATGTACCAAGAACAAAACCCCGACAAAGAGAAGACGCTGTACCACCACTTCACCTGCGCCACCGACACCGAGAACATCCGCTTCGTCTTTGTGGCCGTCAAAGACACCATCCTGCGCCACAACCTCAAGGAGTTCAACCTGGTGTAAGGGTCAGAGGTCAGACCGGGTTTAGGCCTGGTTCAACCCGGCCCATCGGGATGATCATTATATAACACAGAGAAGCACTCGTAACCGTGGGCTTCTGTTTACACAAAATAGCCACGTTTCTTTCTTTCTTTCGTGTCTTTCGCTCCGTCAGCTCGTGCGAGTGAACATCCAAAATGGACTCTGTAAATGTTTTTGTTTCTAATGTGGAAAAACAAAATGTACCAAGACCTTCAGACCTGGATCAGTTTTTCAAATATAAGTTAAAAAATGTGGAATTTCGGCCGTTTTTACACTAAGTGCCTTATATTTATCTGAAAATGTCACATGATGAAAATGTTGTATTTTTTTAAGCAGCGTTTCACTTTTACACTGACTCAGACTGGAGTTTTATTTTACTTTAACTTTTAAAAATCTTATTTTTATGAGTTTTAAACAGTTGAGACACTGGTTCTGTAGAGCTGAAATAATCAGGTCATAATCAGGACTCTTATTGTGAAAATCAGGACTCTTATTGTGAAAATCAGGACTCTTATTGTGAAAATCAGGACTCTTATTGTGAAAATCAGGACTCTTATTGTGAAAATTGGGACTTTTATTGTAAAAATCTGGACTCTTATTGTAAAAATCTGGACTCTTATTGTGAAAATCGAGGCTCTTATTGTGAAAATCGGGACTTTTATTGTGAAAATCGGGAATCTTATTGTGAAAATCGGGGCTCTTATTGTGAAAATCTGGACTTTTATTGTGAAAATCAGGAATCTTATTGTGAAAATCGAGGCTCTTATTGTGAAAATCTGGACTTTTATTGTGAAAATCAGGACTCTTATTGTGAAAATCTGGACTCTTATTGTGAAAATTGGGACTTTTATTGTAAAAATCTGGACTCTTATTGTGAAAATCGAGGCTCTTATTGTGAAAATCGAGGCTCTTATTGTGAAAATCGGGACTTTTATTGTGAAAATCGGGAATCTTATTGTGAAAATCGGGGCTCTTATTGTGAAAATCTGGACTTTTATTGTGAAAATCAGGAATCTTATTGTGAAAATCGAGGCTCTTATTGTGAAAATCTGGACTTTTATTGTGAAAATCAGGAATCTTATTGTGAAAATCGGGGCTCTTATTGTGAAAATCTGGACTTTTATTGTGAAAATCAGGAATCTTATTGTGAAAATCGAGGCTCTTATTGTGAAAATCTGGACTTTTATTGTGAAAATCAGGAATCTTATTGTGAAAATCGGGGCTCTTATTGTGAAAATCTGGACTTTTATTGTGAAAATCTGCTTCAGTGTCAGACTGTATCACAGCTCAGGCAGGAGGAGGAAACACAAAAACAAGGCTCCAAAATGTTTTTATTCAGGGCCAAATGTCGATTAAAGGTGCACTATGTAACTTTTCTGGGGGGTCAGACACCTGCTTGTCTGCTTTGATTTAAAATTTCCACAGTATGGCATTAAACAAATCCATCTTCCATTTATGCCATGATCATTGAGGATTCTAACGCAAACGTATTACTCTCACATAACCGCGCAGGTAGTTCCGGCAGCACTTAATCACTGTTCTGTATCACTACGCTGAGCATCGCCATAGCAACGAGTAAACAAATAAAATACTGTCAGGACGGACGAGCCTGAAACAGAAACGACGAAAGCTTTGAACGCGCGTGAACAAAAGTAAAAATAACACAGATCTGACCCGTTTAATGCCATACTGTTGAACATTCCAGGAAAAGCATCAACATCTCCATGGAGACAAGCATGCAGCAGACACGGCAACAGAAATGGTACACAGGGCGGCTTTAATACATTATATTTCAGTTTTGTTTCCAGTTTTGTCTTTGTTTTATTCCAAGTTTTTAATGGAGTGTGTAAACGTGAGGGCCTCAGTAACCCACCAGGGGGCCTCATTTTGACCCCAGGCCCGAGTTTAGACCTGGACCTAAGGGTAAAGAACATGTTCCTGGCACCATTGTCTCCATATGGTTCTCATAGTACCTTTTGTTTTTCACGCGCTAAAATAAAACGCCTTTTATGTGTCTCAGCTGAATATGAAACATTTTGGGAACTTTTTTCGATTCAAATTATGTGATATTTAATTTTTTTTATTGTTAATCACTACGGCAACGGTCCTGATTTTCTCATCGTGAAACCCATTTAGCAAATTAAATGCTCAGTCTGATTTTTGTTCACTAATCGCTGCTTTGACAATCGTGACGGGCGTTTTCCTGAACTAGAAAAATCAAACTCAGACAAGTTTAAACGTGTGAATGTTTTTAATGATTAAGTTTGACGTTTGTAGATTTGTGACTTTTATGTTTTTAGTCTGTTTGAACATCTTCTGTGTAGTTACTGTAAATATTGTTCTCTAAAACAAATCAGAACTATTTATACCAAAATATATTTAACTTTTGTCAGATTTATGTGTGAAAATAAACAATATGACACAAAGTTTGTTTTTTTTCATTTTATTTCACCTTTATTTTTGTTGAAAGTTGAGAGAAAAACCCATCGCGGTTTGATCCGGCAGTGAGTGACGGCGGAGCGAGGTGGGCCACGCTCTACGGCAGATTTTAAACATCAAAAATGCGGCAAAGTTAAAATAGTAAGAAAGCTGCCCCAAAATATATGTTAAAGCCACAGTAGGTAACTTTTCAACCAAAAAATAACAGCAGATTTTGAAATGTAGGTTGTTTTTCCTGCACTGAAAAACAAAAACCTGCGCCTCACATCTCCACAAACCCGACTCTTACTTGGCCTCCTGCTTGTTTCCATGGAAATGCTCTTCTTTTGACTATAATCTTAAACAGTCTGGTCTAAAATGTGTCTCTGTCCACTGAGAATGTTCCGAAGTGTGGTTTTAACTTTCTGTTTCCATGGAATCAAGCGTAAACCTTTAAAATAGAAAACTGTACCATTTTAAACAAGAGCATCAGGGGATCTGTCCTTGTTTTCTTCTGCGGTTAAAGCCACACTGTGTAACTTTTCTGATTAGGCGTCCGCCACCTGCTCGTCTCCATGGAGATGTTTCTGCTTTGCCAGGAATGTTCCACAGTGAGGCGTTAAACTCGTGTACCTTTACTCAGTTTGATTTGCCGTTTTAGTTTAAAAGGCGCAACGTGGAACAGCCCAGGTAAAGCATTAATATCTCCATGGAGACGAGCGCACCGCAGACCCCACCCACACACCAGAAAAGTTACACAGTGAACCTTTAATTTTGTGTCTCTGATGGTTGTGTTTAAACCACGGCTCGTGTGAGAGCGTGGCCCACCTCCGACAGATATGACCCAAAAGAAACAGAAACATTAACAGCCGTGTGTCACTTTTTAAACACATTGATCATTTGTTTTGTTAAATACATTTTTGCTTTGTGCAGGACTTGGCATTGCATAATCGTGGTATAAAAACATAAAAATCCTCCTTTATACAGATATTACTGCTCATAGATATATTTACAAATAACAAGTCATTTAAACGGCCCATATTACCTTAAAGGGCCCATATTACCTTAAAGGGCCCATATAAACGGCCCATATTACCTTAAAGGGCCCATATAAACGGCCCATATTACACTGATTTCTGGTCTGTTCTGATGTCGTTTCGTCACACACAGACCTGGAGTTGTGTTTTGTTTCATTCAGACACATTTAACACACAAAGTTCTTCTCTCAAACTGAAAACACTCTGTTCCACCTTGTGATGTCATCATGTGGTGATACAGGAAGTGCTCCACTGTGTTTTTAAACTCCACCTTCACTAGAATCATTTGGATCATTTCAGTCCTGGAGTTGTCTCTTATCTCGACTGAACTAAAGGTAAAAGGAGGAGTTCACTTGAAAACTCCCACTTGATGACATCACAAGGTGGAACGTCGCATTTTGATCTTTGTAGATGTGACAGACTAATAATAAAGTGACTCAAACATGTGAGAATGAAACAAAACACAACTCCAGGTCTGTTTGTGACGAGGAAACATCTTTAGAACATGACGTTTAACATCAGACTGTATAAAAACATGCAGCTGAGCCCACTCTATGAGCTGTGTAGTAGTAGTAGTAGTAGTAGTATTCTGTGTGTAGTAGTAGTATTCTGTGTGTAGATGAATGACACATGATGGCAGGAAACACAGTACTTATGGCTCATTTGGTCGTTAAGCTCTTTTCTCTGGATTAAAAGTCTGTAACAGATTTTTCCACATGTATTTGAGAAAGTGTATAAATATACTGTATTATCTGAGCACATTGTGTCCACCGTGCACTTCTGCGTCCAAGGCGAGATCTGAGCTGGAGGGCGACTGTCGGAGGATCATTTTAATTGGTTTGATTTCACTATTATCGTTTATCGACAGGTCTAATTAGAACAAATTTTTTCCTTAGATAATGAGGAAGTGCGCGGTAGCATGCTACTTGTTGCTTTACCACTCACCTCTGGCTCTGAAAGTGGAGAAAAGCTCTTACAAACGCTCGTAAAAAACAGGTACGACGCCTTTAAATGTAACTGAGTAAATAAAACTCTTAATTTGGTAAAATAGACGCGAGCATTCTTATGGCGTTCTTACACGGTTCTTACACGGTTCTTACACGGTTCTTACACGGTTCTTACACGGTTCTTACACGGTTCTTAGCAGCATCAGTGTGTAAACGAGGACAAACCTAATGAGACGTACACACAGAAAAGGGTTTGTAATGTAAATATTGATTTCATAAAGCACTTGGTTATCAGGCATGCACACGTGTTCCATATACAGTCCTCCAGGTGGCGCTACAGGAGACAAAGGCACTGAGGGAGTTGGCCACTAGGGGTCAGTATTTAGGTAAACTTTCTCTGGCGTCCTCCAGTTTGGCAAGAACCCACTGAAAAACACAAACAGAAGACGTCATTATGGAGATTATAGAAGAACTGCACCATGAAGAGATCAGGGAAAAACACGTTTGAAACACGTCTGAAACATGTCTGAAACATGTTTAAAACACCTAAAACATGTCTAATACACGTCTGACACACGTCTAATACATGTCTAATACACGTCTGAAACACGTCAAACACGTCTGACACACGTCAAACACGTGTGATGAGTCTTCACTGTTTCATGTTTCTCTGTGGCCACAGTCGCCCTGGGGCAGACTAACAGGCGACGCTGCCACTGTCTTTACATTTTGATGTCATGATTCTGTCTTTGTTCAAAAAGTATTTAGACATGTGTTTGGAAGACGACATCCACACAGGGAGAACGTGCAAAAGGTGATATGGTGGTGCAGTGGTTAGACCCTTCGCCTCACATCAGAAAGGTCCTGAGTTTGACTCCCAGGCACATGTCCTCTGTGTACAGTTTGCATGTTCTCCTTGTGTCTGTCCTCTGCGTACAGTTTGCATGTTCTCTCTGTGTCTGTGTCCTCTGTGCACAGTTTGCATGTTCTCCCTGTGTCTGTGTGGGTGTCCTGTGTACAGTTTGCATGTTCTCCCTGTGTATCTATGGGTGTCCTCTGTGCAGTTTGAATGTTCTTCCTGTGTCTGTGTGGGTGTCCTCTGTGCACAGTTTGCATGTTCTCTCTGTATCTGTGTCCTCTGTGCAGTTTGCATGTTCTCTCTGTGTCTGTCCTCTGTGTATTTTGCATGTTCTCCCTGTGTCTGTGTCCTCTGTGTACAGTTTGCGTGTTCTCCCTGTGTCTTTCCTCTGTGTACAGTTTGCATGTTCTCCCTGTGTCTGTGTCCTCTGTGTACAGTTTGCGTGTTCTCCCTGTGTCTGTCCTCTGTGTACAGTTTGCATGTTCTCCCTGTGTCTGTGTCCTCTGTGTACAGTTTGCGTGTTCTCCCTGTGTCTTTCCTCTGTGTACAGTTTGCATGTTCTCCCTGTGTCTGTGTCCTCTGTGTACAGTTTGCGTGTTCTCCCTGTGTCTGTCCTCTGTGCACAGTTTGCATGTTCTCCCTGTGTCTGTGTGTCTGTCCTCTGTGCACAGTTTGCGTGTTCTCCCTGTGTCTGTGTGTCCAGACAGAGGCAGGACTCTGGGGAAATGACTCTCATGCCTCAGTGGGACTTTCCCGACTGAATCAACACCAATAAAATGCAAACTCCACAGGCCTGAGGCTGTGGGGGGTTGAACCTGGGACCTTCCCGTGGCGGGGCCAGTGTGACGCACCACTTTTCCGTCTCTTTAAACAGACAGACTGACCTTGGCGATCTCCGGGGTCCTGAAGTTGATGATCTTCCCAAACTCCTTGGCGTGAAACACAGACTTGACTCTTTCCTGAAGAAAAAGAGACAAAGGAGAAAGACTTTAAATCAGATGCCCTCCCTGGAGTGTAGGCCTCTGCAAACACGTTCTGAAATGTTCCTGAGTGTTTTGTTCAGATGTTTTAATCGTTCTTAAATGTTCCTGAGTGTTTTGTTCAGATGTTTTAATCGTTCTTAAATGTTCCAGAGTGTTTTGATCAGATGTTTTAATCGTTCTTAAATGTTCCTGAGTGTTTCGTTCAGATGTTTTAATCGTTCTTAAATGTTCCTGAGTGTTTTGATCAGATGTTTTAATCGTTCTTAAATGTTCCTGAGTGTTTCGTTCAGATGTTTTAATCGTTCTTAAATGTTCCTGAGTGTTTTGTTCAGATGTTCTTGTTTTAATCGTTGGACCTTGGCTTCGATGCGGAGTCTTCGATCTTCTACGATCATCGGTTCTTTGGTGAACTCCTCAAACAGATACTGCCACTCACACGTCAGCTGCCCGAACGTGCCCTTTGTCACGAAGAAGATGCCCCTGAACAAACACAGAGTTTAACCACGAAGAAGAAGCCCCGCCCTGGTGAGACTGGACGCCATTTTGTTTGTTTTTTTATACAGAAAAACACAAAACAGTCAGAGCATTTCAGATCAGAACATCCCTCTATCCTCTCCTCCTCTACGCTCCCTCTATCCTCTCCTCCTCTATGCTCCCTCTATCCTCTCCTCCTCTACGCTCCCTCTATCCTCTCCTCCTCTCTACTTTTCCCCTCCTGTGTCCTCCTCTCCTCCTCCCCTCTCTCCTCCCCTCTCCTTTTCCCCTCTCCTCTTCCCCTCTCATCTCCTCCTCTCCTCCTCCTCCCCTCTCTCCTCCTCCTCCCCTCTCCTCCTCTCTCCTCCTCCCCTCTCCTCCTCTCTCCTCCCCTCTCCTCCTCTCTCCTCCCCTCTCCTCCTCTCTCCTCCTCCCCTCTCCTCCTCTCTCCTCCTCTCTCCCGTCTCCTCTCCTCCTCCCCTCTCCTCCTCTCCCTCTCTCCTCCTCTCCTCTCCTCCCCTCTCCTCCTCTCCCTCTTTCCTCCTCTCCTCTCCTCCCCTCTCCTCCTCCCCTCTCCTCTCCTCTCTCCTCCTCGTCTCCTCCTCTCTCTTGTGGTGATTTAATAAAGTCTTTTTTATTTCCTGTTCTTTGTCTTCTTGAATGAACTGAGCTCTTCACTTTACACAATTATTTGTTATTTTGGTCAAATTTGATTTTTAACGTGTTGTTTTGATCAAACTGTGTTTTTTCTCCCGTCTTGTCTGAGGAGTTTAAATAAAACACAAACAGGACTCACCTCTTTGTGATCATGAGGAAGTCCGAGTCGTTGACCTTGGCGTGGGCGAAATACCTGTACTTAGCAAAACGCCCATTTTCTATTTTCTGAAAGAGAAAGAGTTTAGATTTATAAATAAAGTCAACACGGCGCTTTTCTCAAACTCAAACTGTCTTCACAGGACGCTAACACGCTACGCTAACAGTCACATGACGCTAACACGTTATGCTAACAGTCACATGACGCTAACACGTTATGCTAACAGTCACATGACGCTAACACGTTATGCTAACAGTCACATGACGCTAACACGTTATGCTAACAGTCACATGACGCTAACACGTTATGCTAACAGTCACATGACGCTAACATGTTATGCTAACAGTCACATGACGCTAACATGTTATGCTAACAGTCACATGAGGCTAACACGTTATGCTAACAGTCACATGACGCTAACACGTTATGCTAACAGTCACATGAGGCTAACACGTTATGCTAACAGTCACATGACGCTAACACGCTATGCTAAAAGTCACATGACGCTAACACGTTATGTTAACAGTCACATGACGCTAACACAATCACGTTATGCTAACAGACATGTTATGCTAACAGTCACATTATGCTAACAGACACGTTATGCTAACACAGACACACGTGGAGGGATAAAAGTGTCTTGCTCAGTGACACAACAGTATAAACTTGCTGTAACATGTTTCAAACTGGCAACCCTCTGATTATAGGACACCACTACGGCACCGTGTTTGACAACGTGGCTGAAATGACAAAACACTGGAGTTACGCTTTGTTTTGTCTTTTTTTAATCACTGGACAGTTAAAACTGCACTGTGGAACTTTTTTCTGGCAGACGGTTCACCACCTGCTCGTTTCCATGGAGATATTACCGTTTCGTCTAGAATGTGTCACGGTATTGAATTTAACTTTAACTGAACGAGCTCCATAGAGACGAGCGGCTGACATCACCAGGACATGTGACAGGTCGGGTCTGTGGAGTGGCGACCTCCCTCACAGTGACGTACATGTGTGAAATGAGTTTAATGCCATACTCTGGAACATCTCCTGAGAGCAGCTTCAGACCCACCACCAGAAGTTACACAACACAGAAGAATTTAAAGTAACATTAACAATATTTATAATCTGGTTTAACTGTGGCCTCTGGTGACCTATGACCTCCTAGAGACTGATACCACACTCCTCCACCTGCTCCTCCTCCTGCTCCTCCTCTTTCTACTCCTCCTCCTCCTCCTCCAAAACCAAAGAAGGTTAAATAAAAAAGTGAAATAAACAGGTGAATGTGGGAAAAATATGAAATGGAGAAACATTCAGGAAAAGTGTCATTTATTTATGCAAACTGAATGACAAAGAACAGAATGAAAACAAATACAGGAAAGTGAAAGTGAGTGGACGCTTGGACTAGCCCTCCTCCTCCTCCTCCTCCTCCTCCTCCTCCTCCTCCTCCTCCTCCTCCTCCTCCTCCACCTCCTCCTCCTCTGCTTCTCTACAGCGCCCCCTGTAGGCCAGTCTCCTCTGTGGACCCAAACACAAACAGCCGGGTCACGCCTCCCCTCCACAAACACGACTCGGCTACAGCGCCACTCGGAGGACAGAGAGCTAAAGGCACACCGTGGGACATTTCTGACGGAGAAAAGTCTGATCAGAAAAGTCACACAGTGCAGCTTTAAATTAGCGTGTTATTAGTTATTAGGAGGTGTAGTTATTCTATGTTAATGCACTTAAAGCTCTACCAACTGAGCCACACCAGACACTCCAGTCGTATAATTAGTTAAATAAAGTAAAGTTTGTTTTTAGGTCAAACCAAAATTATTTAAAAAAAAGACGATTTACAGTTTGTTTTCTGCAATAATTAATTTTAGACCTGGATTTGTCAATGTCCACTGAACTAAAGGTGAAAGGAAACTACCACTTGATGACATCACAAGGTGGAATGGAGCATTTTGAGCTTTACAGATGTAACAGACGAATAATAAAGTGTGACTCAAACATGTGAGAATGAAACAAACACAACTCCAGGTTTGTTTGAGGAGGAAAAACATGGATCAAAGCTACAACCGTCCTCTGAGCAGCACCGGACTGTACACTCACTCTCTATGTAATCTAATGTAATACTTCAGATCAACAAACTGCACAATCTACACACAACTACAACTACAACTACTACAACTACAACTACAACTACAACTATAACTGCAACTACATCTACTACACTCAGCTAACTCCACAACATCACTAGAACCAGCAAAGAGCTCCAACCTGGATCTGACAAACACAACACTGCAGCCACTGGGCCCAGACAAACTGCTCCAGAGAAAAACAGAGAGAAAACCAGGTAAAAACAGAGAGAAAAACAGAGAAAAACAGAGAGAAAAACAGAGAAAAACAGAGAGAAAAACAGAGAGAAAAACACAACACTGCAGCCACTGGGCCCAGACAAACTGCTCCAGAGAAAAACAGAGAGAAAACCAGGTAAAAACAGAGAGAAAAACAGAGAAAAACAGAGAGAAAAACAGAGAGAAAAACACAACACTGCAGCCACTGGGCCCAGACAAACTGCTCCAGAGAAAAACAGAGAGAAAACCAGGTAAAAACAGAGAGAAAAACAGAGAAAAACAGAGAGAAAAACAGAGAGAAAAACACAACACTGCAGCCACTGGGCCCAGACAAACTGCTCCAGAGAAAAACAGAGAGAAAATCAGGTAAAAACAGAGAGAAAACCAGAGAAAACCAGGTAAAAACAGAGAGAAAACCAGGTAAAAACAGAGAGAAAATCAGGTATAAACAGAGAGAAAACCAGGTAAAAACAGAGAGAAAATCAGGTAAAAACAGAGAGAAAATCAGGTAAAAACAGAGAGAAAACCAGAGAAAATCAGGTAAAAACAGAGAGAAAACCAGAGAAAACCAGGTAAAAACAGAGAGAGAACCAGGTATAAACAGAGAGAAAACCAGGTATAAACAGAGAGAAAACCAGGTATAAACAGAGAGAAAACCAGGTAAAAACAGAGAGAAAATCAGGTAAAAACAGAGAGAAAACCAGGTAAAAACAGAGAGAAAACCAGGTATAAACAGAGAGAAAATCAGGTAAAAACAGAGAGAAAACCAGAGAAAATCAGGTAAAAACAGAGAGAAAACCAGGTAAAAACAGAGGTCACATCAGAGCAGACTTCACTGCAGCAGGATTAGAAGTACAGTACATGGAGCAGTAGTAGTAGTAGTAGTAGTCCTTGTAGCAGTAACTGTTGTAACTGTAGTTGTAGTAGTAGTAGCACTAGTTGTTGTTGATGATGTTGTTGTAGTAATAGTAGTAGTAGTAGTAGTAGTAGAACTTCCTTTATTCATAGTCTGGCTTTTACTGTGGATCAGACCTGGACTGAGGGACACAGAGTTAAATCTGTCACTGGACAAAAAGTTGTAGAAGTGAAGACGTTTCACCGCTCAACCAAGACGCTTCTAGTAGTAGTGAGAGGTGCAGTACTCAACAGTAGTAGTTTTAGTAGTAGTAGTGAGAGGTGCAGTACTCAACAGTAGTAGTTTTAGTAGTAGTAGTAGTATAGTAGTAGTAGTGAAAGGTGCAGTACTAAACAGAGTACTAGTAGTTGCAGTAGTTGTGGTGTTGATAAATAGTACCGGCCGTAGAACTTCACAATGGCTCAGTGAGTTGGTTAAAATACTTAAGGAGAAATTATGTTTTTAATTGTCATGGTATTTGTCAAAAATTAATAAAACACTTATGAAACACGTCAAAGTAAAAACAGCTGTTTCTGGGAGACGACCAGACCCAGAACATGTGAGTCTACACACACACACACACACAAAAAATAAAAATTTCGCTCGTCTAACTCTTCAGAATAGTTTTGAAATGAGAAAAAAACAAAACATCTATGCTCCTGATAAAGTGTCAAATATAAGAATGAGCCGAGTGTGTTTACTGTGTTTACCTGGAGCATCTGACTGCCCAGCCCCTCCCTCTCCTTATACGGGCGTATGACCCCGTCCTCGTGGATGAAGCGTGGGGGACGCAGAGACTCAACGTCCTGGGACGTCTCTGCAGCTCTGGACAAAATAAGAACAATCTGAAGTTAGAAATGGTTCATGCAGATGGTACGCTCCGGAGGGACGACTGCTGTGGGTCAGTGTGGAAACAGGTTCAACCAGGTAAGTCTGGGTCAGGTAAGTCTGGGTCAGGTAAGTCTGGGACAGGTAAGTCTGGATCAGGTAAGTCTGGGACAGGTAAGTCTGGGACAGGTAAGTCTGGGTCAGGTAAGTCTGGGTCAGGTAAGTCTGGATCAGGTAAGTCTGGGTCAGGTAAGTCTGGCTCAGGTAAGTCTGAGTCAGGTAAGTCTGGGTCAGGTAAGTCTGGGTCAGGTAAGTCTGGGACAGGTAAGTCTGGGTCAGGTAAGTCTGAGTTACTTAAGTCTGTCTTAGTTAAGTCTGGGTCAGGTAAGTCTGGCTCAGGTAAGTCTGGCTCAGGTAAGTCTGAGTTACTTAAGTCTGTCTTAGTTAAGTCTGGGACAGGTAAGTCTGGGTCAGGTAAGTCTGACTCAGGTAAGTCTGTCTTAGTTAAGTCTGTCTTAGTTAAGTCTGGGTCAGGTAAGTCTGGGTCAGGTAAGTCTGGGACAGGTAAGTCTGGCTCAGGTAAGTCTGGCTCAGGTAAGTCTGGCTCAGGTAAGTCTGGGACAGGTAAGTCTGGGTCAGGTAAGTCTGGGTCAGGTAAGTCTGGGTCAGGTAAGTCTGGGACAGGTAAGTCTGGGACAGGTAAGTCTGGCTCAGGTAAGTCTGGCTCAGGTAAGTCTGGGACAGGTAAGTCTGGGACAGGTAAGTCTGGGTCAGGTAAGTCTGGGACAGGTAAGTCTGGGACAGGTAAGTCTGGCTCAGGTAAGTCTGGCTCAGGTAAGTCTGGGACAGGTAAGTCTGGGACAGATAAGTCTGGGACAGATAAGTCTGGCTCAGGTAAGTCTGGCTCAGGTAAGTCTGGCTCAGGTAAGTCAGGGACAGGTAAGTCAGGGACAGGTAAGTCTGGCTCAGGTAAGTCTGGCTCAGGTAAGTCTGGCTCAGGTAAGTCAGGGACAGGTAAGTCTGGGACAGGTAAGTCTGGGACAGATAAGTCTGGGACAGATAAGTCTGGGACAGATAAGTCTGGCTCAGGTAAGTCTGGCTCAGGTAAGTCTGGCTCAGGTAAGTCTGGCTCAGGTAAGTCTGGGTTAGGTAAGTCTGGGTCAGGTAAGTCTGGGTCAGGTAAGTCTGGCTCAGGTAAGTCTGGCTCAGGTAAGTCTGGCTCAGTTAAGTGTGGATTAGCTGACGTAGGGCTGGGCGATCTGGCCATAAAAAATGTAATTGTTTCTTTGCACCAGAGCAGCTGGCTACATCCAGTCAGAGGGACAGTCTGGGCAGACATGTCCACTCTAATGTAATGTCTCTGATGTTTTTGCCGAAACACTAAGATCATTAAATCCTACACAAATGTGAGGAAACTGTCACCAGAGGACACTGTTTACAGAGGGACGTCAGTTTAGCCACAGTCTGGCCACAGTCTGGCCACAGTCTGGCCACAGTCTGGTCACAGTCTGGCCACAGTCTGGCCACAGTCTGGCCACAGTCTGGCCACAGTCTGGTCACAGTCTGGCCACAGTCTGGCCACAGTCTGGCCACAGTCTGGCCACAGTCTGGCCACAGTCTGGTCACAGTCTGGTCACAGTCTGGCCACAGTCTGGCCACAGTCTGGCCACAGTCTGGCCACAGTCTGGCCACAGTCTGGTCACAGTCTGGTCACAGTCTGGCCACAGTCTGGCCACAGTCTGGTCACAGTCTGGCCACAGTCTGGTCACAGTCTGGTCACAGTCTGGCCACAGTCTGGCCACAGTCTGGCCACAGTCTGGTCACAGTCTGGTCACAGTCTGGCCACAGTCTGGCCACAGTCTGGTCACAGTTTGGCGTTTCTTTAGTGACGTCTGACCTCTTGATGCCTTGGAAGGTGCTGCTGGCCATGTCGATGATGCCTCCGGTGGGACGGGCCACAGCTCCCACCAGCCCTTTACCAACGCCCTTAAAGAAGCCCGCGGCGCCCTCTTTCTGAGCACCTGGAGAGGAGGAGCACATAAGTAAACAATAAACACAAAATAAACAAATATAAACACTGATGATTCTAAAGTCCATTCAGCAGTGAGTCTGGGGCAGTAAACCTGTGAGGTGACTTACCTTTGATGGGTTTAGTGACAATTCCTGTGATCCCGCTCACAAAGCCCTGGAAAACACAGCAGACTAGAGTGAAAAAGTCCTCAGAAATGTTTATTTGAGCCAAATGTTTTCAATTAAAAATCTATTAATTTCACCCTAATAAATATTCATAGACAAGGTACAATCTCCTCAGCACTAACTTCAGTTCTTTTCAAAGACAACAGATTCAGGGACAGGCTATTCCAGAGACCAAAGGGACCAGGTCCCTCAGGTCCCTCAGGTCCCTCAGGCTGACCACGCCTCAGGCAGTAACAGGAGCTGATATGTGACACGTGACCGGAGACACGTCTGAGGACGCTCACAGCCCAAACATGTCAAACAGGTCATTACATTTATTGTCTTCAGAAAAAAAAACAAATTAGTGAAGTTAGTGATGGCTACGATGAGATGCCAACTCAAGCAACCGGCCCTGTGTGGTACAGTTTACTCACAGACACTCGCCCTGTGCGGTACAGTTTACTCACAGACACTCGCCCTGTGCGGTACAGTTTACTCACAGACACTCGCCCTGTGCGGTACAGTTTACTCACAGACACTCGCCCTGTGCGGTACAGTTTACTCACAGACACTCGCCCTGTGCGGTACAGTTTACTCACAGACACTCGCCCTGTGCGGTACAGTTTACTCACAGACACTCGCCCTGTGCGGTACAGTTTACTCACAGACACTCGCCCTGTGCGGTACAGTTTACTCACAGACACTCGCCCTGTGCGGTACAGTTTACTCACAGACACTCGCCCTGTGCGGTACAGTTTACTCACAGACACTCGCCCTGTGCGGTACAGTTTACTCACAGACACTCGCCCTGTGCGGTACAGTTTACTCACAGACACTCGCCCTGTGCGGTACAGTTTACTCACAGACACTTGCCCTGTGCGGTACAGTTGTTCTGTGTGGTACAGTCCTGTGTGGGACAGTCCTGTGTGGGACAGTCCTGTGTGGTCCTGTTGTACTCACAGACACAAGCCCCTTGCCGCCTCGTGCCAGCCCCTCTCTCAGACCCTGTGTGGTACATTTGTTCTGTGTGGTAGTCCTGTGTGGTACAGTCCTGTGTGGTACAGTTCTGTGCGGTACATTCTGTGCGGTCCTGTTGTACTCACAGACACAAGCCCCTTGCACGAGGCATGCCAGCCCCTCTCTCAGGCCCTGTGTGGTACATTTGTTCTGTGTGGTACAGTCCTGTGTGGTACACTTGTTCTGTGTGGTACAGTCCTGTGCGGTACATCCTGTGCGGTCCTGTTGTACTCACAGACACAAGCCCCTTGCCGCCTCGTGCCAGCCCCTCTCTCAGACCCTGTATGGTACAGTCCTGTGCGGTACAGTCCTGTGTGGTACATTTGTCCTGTGCGGTACAGTCCTGTGCGGTACAGTCCTGTGCGGTACAGTCCTGTGCGGTACAGTCCTGTGTGGTACAGTCCTGTGCGGTACAGTCCTGTGTGGTACAGTCCTGTGCGGTACATTCTGTGCGGTCCTGTTGTACTCACAGACACAAGCCCCTTGTCGCCTCGTGCCAGCCCCTCTCTCAGACCCTGTGTGGTACATTTGTTCTGTGTGGTAGTCCTGTGTGGTACAGTCCTGTGTGGTACAGTTCTGTGCGGTACATTCTGTGCGGTCCTGTTGTACTCACAGACACAAGCCCCTTGCACGAGGCATGCCAGCCCCTCTCTCAGGCCCTGTGTGGTACATTTGTTCTGTGTGGTACAGTCCTGTGTGGTACACTTGTTCTGTGTGGTACAGTCCTGTGCGGTACATCCTGTGCGGTCCTGTTGTACTCACAGACACAAGCCCCTTGCCGCCTCGTGCCAGCCCCTCTCTCAGACCCTGTATGGTACAGTCCTGTGCGGTACAGTCCTGTGTGGTACATTTGTCCTGTGCGGTACAGTCCTGTGCGGTACAGTCCTGTGCGGTACAGTCCTGTGCGGTACAGTCCTGTGTGGTACAGTCCTGTGCGGTACAGTCCTGTGTGGTACAGTCCTGTGCGGTACATTCTGTGCGGTCCTGTTGTACTCACAGACACAAGCCCCTTGTCGCCTCGTGCCAGCCCCTCTCTCAGGCCCTGTGTGGTACATTTGTTCTGTGTGGTACAGTCCTGTGTGGTACACTTGTTCTGTGTGGTACAGTCCTGTGCGGTACATCCTGTGCGGTACATCCTGTGCGGTCCTGTTGTACTCACAGACACAAGCCCCTTGCCGCCTCGTGCCAGCCCCTCTCTCAGACCCTGTATGGTACAGTCCTGTGTGGTACACTTGTTCTGTGTGGTACAGTCCTGTGCGGTACAGTCCTGTGTGGTACAGTCCTGTGTGGTACAGTCCTGTGCGGTACAGTCCTGTGTGGTACATTTGTCCTGTGTGGTAGAGTCCTGTGCGGTCCTGTTGTACTCACAGACACAAGCCCCTTGCCGCCTCGTGCCAGCCCCTCTCTCAGACCCTGTGTGGTACATTTGTTCTGTGCGGTACAGTCCTGTGCGGTACAGTCCTGTGCGGTACAGTCCTGTGCGGTCCTGTTGTACTCACAGACACAAGCCCCTTGCCGCCTCGTGCCAGCCCCTCTCTCAGACCCTGTATGGTACAGTCCTGTGTGGTACACTTGTTCTGTGTGGTACAGTCCTGTGCGGTACAGTCCTGTGTGGTACAGTCCTGTGTGGTACAGTCCTGTGCGGTACAGTCCTGTGCGGTCCTGTTGTACTCACAGACACAAGCCCCTTGCCGCCTCGTGCCAGCCCCTCTCTCAGACCGCTGGGCTGTTTGTTCATGGCCTCTCGTCTCTTTTGTTGGTACTCTTCGTCCATGGTGATGGCTGCGACACCTTTGGCCATGGCCCCTGTGATCCTGGAGGCAGCTCCGGCGAGGCCCCCTGGAGGACCGTGCAGGAATCACACGTCAAACACAGATAGATAGAATAGATAGAAAAGATAGAATATTTGTTTTTCAGTTGTTAACTGCTATGGCAACGGTGGAAATCTTTCAATACTCATGGCTAGGACATTTTAACCATAAAACCCAAAACAAGGAGCTCTTTAATCAGCTTGAGAATAAAAATAATAACATTAAGTGTCTTACATGGCATAAGGATAAATGTCTGACTTTTAATATTTTAGTTTCCTTTTGAATCCTGCATGTTTTAAATGACTTACTCCCTGCTTTCTGCGCTCTGATAGTTTCATGCAGTATAACAAGGACCCACTCACCGACAGCTCCTCCCACCAGGGCCTTGACCCCCAGAGCCATGCCCTCCACAAACTCCTCCGGCCCCTGGATCGCTCCCTGAGGAACCCCAAACAGCATTAAAAACACTGGACTCACATGAACAGAACAAAGACACTGACGTAAAGTCTGTACCTGCCACGGCTCATAGAAGAACGCCTCCACGCCCTCGGACAGACCCCGGATCAAACCAAACGGGTTCCCCAGGACGTCCAGGCCCAGCACCAGGACGTACATCTGCTTTATCGCCTGGGAAACAGAAGAGAAAACAACAGAAAATAAGGAAATAACCAACGCACTCTCAGACAAAATGATGTTAATGTAGTGTTGAATGTGACCTGTTTAGAGTAGTGTCTGATGACCTCCCACTGCAGCTGCTGTGTCGTACAGAACATGAACTTCAGCTCAAAAAAGGCCAGTCTGAAATAAACACATGTCCATTTGAGATCATTACACTCATATTACTGTGGGATATGTACAATAATACACACTGATGACACTATAACAAATACAGACTCAGTATTCAGCTTCATTCAGAACATATATATTTGATGTTTGTTTGGATTCACATCACTCAGAACCCCCATAGAAATCACAATAACACCAAGGTTCATCTGAATCTGCAGCATCGTATAAATGAAAAAATTAAAAAGGGGTTTTATTAAAAAAGTATCAAAAATCAGACACTAAAACTAGTATCAAAACTAGATACTCATTGTTGGCAGGATCATATTCTACTGTTTAAATGAGTGTTTTTATCATTGTGGTATCAGAATCTGTATCGAGGCTATTCCTTAGTATCGAAGTTGCGTTTGAAATTTTAATATCATGATTACACTAAATCAAGGCATGTGCTTTTTTGTTTCAAAATAACAATTAAAGGCATGTTTAAATATGGATATAGCAGTACTCAACAGCCACATCACATGACACTATATTTCTCAGTCTGAAGCTGTCCTGTGTGAGTGCGTACTTAAAGACCACGTCCTGCACGTCGGTCAGCGTGGCTCCAATACTCTTCAGCAGCAGGTTCAGACTCTGCACTGGGATCAGCTCTTTGTCCCTCTTCTCCTTCAGACCGTCCTCTCCTCCAGTGCTCAAAGAGAAGCTCAGGTGCATCTGAAACAACAACACAACGTTTAAACGCCCTCTCCTCCAGTGCTCAGAGAGAAGCTCATCTGAAACACAACGTTTAAACACCCTCTCCTCCAGTGCTCAGAGAGAAGCTCCTGAAACACAACGTTTAAACGCCCTCTCCTCCAGTGCTCAGAGAGAAGCTCATCTGAAACACAACGTTTAAACGCCCTCTCCTCCAGTGCTCAGAGAGAAGCTCATCTGAAACACAACGTTTAAACGTCCTCTCCTCCAGTGCTCAGAGAGAAGCTCCTGAAACACAACGTTTAAACGCCCTCTCCTCCAGTGCTCAGAGAGAAGCTCAGGTGCATCTGAAAAAACATCTCCACATTTTAAACATCAGGCAGTGGCTCAGTGGTACAGTGTTTGCTCACTATTCCAATGGCTGACAGTTCCATTTCCGCTCTGGCCGGTTCAGTTTTTTTTATTTATTGCCAAGGTGACATGGCCTAAAAATGTTTATCACGATAAAAAAGAAAATTTGCAATAACATTTTAATTGTGCCCATGTGACTCTCTCTTCTCTGATCTGTTCTGTCGTTTTCTCGTCACACACAGACCTGGAGTTGTGTTTTGTTTCATTCTCACATGTTTAACACACAAACCTGCAGATTTAGGCTGAGTTCTTCTCTCAAACTGAAAACACTCTGTTCCACCTTGTGATGTCATCATGTGGTGATACAGGAAGTGCTCCACTGTGTTTTTAAACTCCACACACTTTCACTAGAATCATTTGGATCATTTCAGTCCTGGAGTTGTCTCTTATCTCGACTGAACTAAAGGTAAAAGGAGCTGTTCACTTGAAAACTACCACTTGATGACATCACAAGGTGGAACGTCGCATTTTGAGCTTTGGAGATGTTACAGACGAATAATAAAGTGTGACTCAAACATGTGAATGAAACAAAACACAACTGCAGGTCTGTTTTTGAGGAGGAAACAGTATTGTAACATCTTACAGCTCTCAAGAGTCAATTTTGTGCAATACGGGACCTTTAATAGTGGCATTTATAATATTTGTACTCATTTGTTTAAGGATATTTACATGACTCAGAGTGTTTTAAAGCCAGTTTAAGTGTTTAGGCTCCACAGTCAGGGTTAATATGTCTGTAGATGTTAGGGTTCACAAGCTGCAGTGCACGCAGAAATATCACACAATATTCCAAATTTGAACAATATGATATGGACCCACCTTAACGTATTTATATATTTTTAAAAATCCTTTGTAAAGTGTGAAAAAGGCACTGAGAAATAAATGAGTCCAGAGTGAGCACACAGACCTTGATGGGAGAGATGTGGAAGAACTCGAACAGACTGACGGGAGAGTTATCTGCAGCCGAGCCGTGGTTCAGCTCAGCTTTTATGTACTCGATGTCCTTCTCAAACAGCTCCACCTGCAGGAGACACGTAGAAATCACATATAGATATAACAAAAAAAACAAGTTTATGCATAACAAAAACAATATAAAAACCTTACAATATTGATTTCATGAACATAAACAAGACACACAACACAAAAAAATGTCTAAACTTCCTCCCTAAACCATGTTTTTACTGTGATTGGCTGTGGACCTCGGGATTTAAACCCTCAATCATATCATAGATGATTAAACACGACTGAATTTTGATCCCCTTTAAACCCGAGGCTCAGCCCTAACCCACACATGGAAACGCACAGTACCTCCTGCTCCGTGGTGACAGCGCTGGCGTTCTCCGGAGTGAACAGGTCCAAGATGGCGTACAGGAAACCCAGGTCCACTTTAAGGTCCATCTCCTGAATCAACACCACGAAATACCTGCAGGAGACAGACTGTGAACTTAACTGAGTTTAACCTGAGCTGGAGACAGGTGAGGTCCTCAGGGAGAGTCTGAAGGGAACTGTCACTTTATAGATGTTTGAACTTTGACCTGGTTTATGTTAATATCTCTAATCACTGGGCTTATCCATATGAAACAAAAAACTGGCACAAACTTCTATGTCAGTTTAAGTAAAAGGGGGATTTTTGGTTTTAATAAATATAAATTTTAACCTCCTCAAACCTGAGCTCTTTCATGTCTTTATTCATTTCTCTTTGTTATTTGAGTTGATTGGACCTGATGAGTAAAAACACAGAATTATCTTTGTACATTATGAGAAAAATTATGTCCACATATGAGGACATTCGTTCTACGTTTTACTCATTTTGATAAAACATTTGAATAATGATTTGCAAAAACTATTCATTAAGAGCCTGAAACAGCAACATTTGTTCTGAATAAAAACAAAATGAGAAACAACAATTGTGCCTCTTGGAACAATGTGGATCATGTGAAGAGCTGCAGGACCAGGACACATGTGAGTTTACAAAAATAAATGTAAGAAAATATTCTGAACATTCTAAACCAGACATGGGCAAACTACGGCCCGGGGGCCACGCACGGCCGTTTGGTCTTATTAAAGTGGCCCGATGAACATGAACAAATTATATTAAAATAGGAAAGGGTAAACATTGTTTTTTGCTGTGTTTATTTAACTGAAATTTAATAAATTCATTATCAATTTAATTATTGCATTTGGAAAACGATTTGTACACAGCCTTGTATATTCAGGCTTTGCTACATGTTACAGGTCAAATGTCTAAAGTCATATTTACACATATATGTTCTGGCCCCGCCCCCTGTCACATTTTAGACCCACTGTGGCCCGTGGGTCAAACAGTTTGCCCACTCCTCTTCTAAACTCTTAAAAATATTCTAAATTGAACATTTTTGTATTATTGCTGTTCTTCTCTTTGCACTGTGGCCTAAATAATCCAAAATGTGCCAGGTCCCAGGAGGTTAAAGCCACAGTATGTAGCTTTCTGGAGGTTTGTGGAGATGCAAGCCTGCTCAGTTTTTAGTTTGTCAGTCCAAATAAAAAGTGCCATACTGCATGTAATATAATGTAATGTATTTCTGACATACTTGATTCTGGAGATGTCGGAGTGTCCGGCTGCTCTGGTCACGATGCTGATGTCAGTCAAAGGCTTTGGTTCTGAACAAAATCAAACATTTAAAAACATGTTTCATATTTATTCACATGTATATCATGAATCCAGTGTTTGGTGGAACAGCAGAAGCGTCGGCACAGACCTGCCTCCATGACGATGGACTTGGGCAGTTTGACTGGGTAGAACACGTACGGGAAGATGGCTCCTGGCAACTGGTTCTGGATCTGGCAAGAAAACACACAGACAATTATGTTTAGGGTTTGAATACATTTTATTTTTGTAATGTTTGTTTGTTTGTTTGTAGAATTTGTCCTCTGATTTTGTGGGAGTGTTAAGGGCAGTAACAGTGCAGCACCTGGAGATCCATCTGTACATCTTGAGCTGGTCTTAGTCAACAGGATCACAGTATTTTCTGGACTACAGGTGTCACTTTTTCCATAGTTTGTCCAGGGATGTGACTGAGTATAAGTGACTTATATGTGAAATTATTCAAATATATAATTTCACATCTTCGTCATCTTCCTCTGGAGTGGGTGGAGTTGTTCAGAAGCGACATTGAGGATGAAGAATTCAGTGGGTTTATTGATTTGGAGTGAGATCCAGAGTAAACTTGTTGTTTTTTCTTCTTTATTTATCTGATTAACTGTTAATATCTTACGTTAACAAACCAGACACGTGTTCAGTTCTGTCTGTGCTTCATGTATTTACATATGTGTTATGTAACGGTTAATTATACATGTTACATTTCACTTGTTTAACCAATAGATGGAGCTGGTGCGTTTGTAATACCTGTAAGAAAATTGACTTGACTTGTTTCTTTTATAAATTTCCTATTTCATTTCCCCTTATTTATTTCCACTTCTTTTATAAAACCATAAAGATGATAATTTTGAATTTGGAACAATATTGTAAATGTTTAGTTTATCATAATTCTAGTTTAAGGATGTGAAAACTGCTTCCTGTTTTCTGATTCAGTCTTTTATGCTAATGCTAAGTCTGACTCGACAGAGCACTATTTAAGAAACAACTGAAAAGTAAAATATAAAGTTTTGTGTTCAGTGGTTTGTTTACTCACAGGACAAAAGTGGTGTGTATGTTTTTCGTGTGTCGTCCAGTTTTACGGTAAATACGGTACCTTAGCTGAAGGAATTTGACTATTGTGCATGATTTTGGTTGACATGGGAAACCGCAGTGCCCAGAGGAAACCCAGACACAGGGAGAACATGCAACCTCTGCTCAGAAAGAACCCACAGGCCACCGCCAACACAGGAAAATCTCACTGGCTGCTCTGGTTTGTCGTCGTCTTTTAGATCCAGGTAATAAACGACCCTGACTCTGCTAACCTGTATGCCCCTGACCACACCTCACCTGTATGCCCCTGACCACACCCCCGGCTCACCTGTATGCCCCTGACCACACCCCCGGCTCACCTGTATGCCCCTGACCACACCCCGCTCACCTGTATGCCCCTGACCACACCTCACCTGTATGCCCCTGACCACACCTCACCTGTATGCCCCTGACCACACCCCGCTCACCTGTATGTGGTGGATCTGGACGCGGTACGACCTCTGTCTCGGGGACACGCTGTACTCAATCTTCACTCCAGGGAGGAAGTGTCTCCTCAAGGGGGCGTCAGTGGGCTGCAGCATCCTCATGTCCACACCGTTGGGAGTGAAGGAGACCTGAGGAACGACACCAGACACGGACAGCGTCAGAAATATGGAAATACGGAAATCTCACTTTGAAATTTAATTGGGCTGGTGGGGTATAACATGTTTCTTTTCAAATTTAACGATCAGATTTGGAAAGGAAACTTAATATTGCACATATCTGAATACATCTGAACTAATGAAGCAAAACTAATGCTTTATCTTTAACTCAAAACATATAAAAGTAGAGTCAACTTTTTAGAATTTATGACACAAAAGGTAAAACACAAAAATACATGTCCGACCAGAAGAACCTCTAGCTTGTATAAAATAAAAGTGTATGAAATGAAACGTGTCAGACCTTGAAGTTGTTCTCCAGGTCGGTGAGGAGGTGGTCGACCGGCTCTGTGGAGAGGTACGTCTGATAACTGCTCTCCAGGATCTCTGCGTCTTTGATGCTCAGAGTTTTCCAACGATCCTTCTTCTTTTTGGGGTTGTGCTCCCAAACCACGTCAGAGCTGTGCCACAGACACAACAGGGAGCTTTGAGTCTTATGCTTTTATCAACAGACAAATCAGGTCCTTCTTTCCCCGAGGTCGCTCCTGTTAGCCTTAGCAACAGGTTTGATTGACAGTGTTGCTAAGCACCTGCTCCCTGTTAAACCAGCAGTGTGGGCGGAAAGGGGCGTTACCTTCAACAGCCTCACTCCTGATTGGCTCTTTAGTTGCTATGACACGTATGGTAAGAATTCCACATATGGAACTCAGCTCCAGATAAGCCGCTGTAACTGCTCTGGCCTCGATGAGCTTCATTTGGAGCTGAAGCTGTGGTCACACTCACTCACTTCTGTATATAATCTGTATCAGGGCAATTTGACCCACGGGCCACAGTGGGTCTAAATGTGACAGGGGGCGGGGCCAGGACATATATATGTCAATATGACATTAAACATTTGACCTGTAACACACAAAGTGTGAATATACAAGGCTCAGTGTACAAACTGCATTAATTAAATAAATAATTCATTAATTAAATTTCAGTCAAACACAATAGAAAAACTCATGTTCAGTTTAGCAAAGTGACGGCTGATATAGTCTTTGAAAACTGCAACAGGCACACGGCCTTTGATCAGACTTCAGTGAAAAAATATTGTGTTGTCCACTCAGTGTATTGAACACAGTGAGTGTAACACACACTGTCCACTTTTCTTTTCTTTGATAAGCTCATTTTTGCAGAAGGGCTGATGAGAGAATAAGAGAGTAATACATGCAAACTGAAGTGCTCAGTCTTTGGGGAAATGTTGGCATTACAGGGGAAAGGCAAATTGAACAAGGTTTACCCTTACCTATTTTAACATAGTTTGGACACGTTCGGCGGGCCGGATTAATCAGCCCAAAAGGGCAGTGTGTGGCCCCTGGGCCGTACTCTGGTCTGGTCATACATGATGTGTACGAGGGTCGGGTCGCAGTGGTTCCTGGTGTTTTGATCTATTGTAATGTGTCATTTACATGTGTGTCATTTGTGGCCTCATGTTTTGGAAAACTCACTGAGGAGCAAATAGGGACAGAACAAGATCTCACACCAGAAGACCTCACAAGAAAATGTTCCTTATAAGTGCACAATCCTGAGACAGTTTTACTTTCCCCCCATGTGTTTTTCACTTGGTTTGGACAAAAAAAAGCATGAACTTGAGAGTTGAGTTACACCTCTGAGAAGCTGCAGTTCCAAAAATATAATATAATAAAATAATAAATATTAAACAAAATAATAAATAAGGAAACCGTCAAAAAAACAATCATTCTCACGGCCCAATCTTCTGTCTCGTCCCATCTCTATCAGAAAGTGACCGACACAAACGCAGACGGTGTGAGCGGTGTGAGTATCCATACCTGGTGATGCCGATGAAGGACACCTCCTGTCCCGAGGAGTTGTTGACCAGGGACACGCCCACGCTCTGTAGAGACAGGACCATTTCCTGTTCGGCCAGCTGAGCCTTCTCGCTCTCCGACAGCAGCTGGAAGATGGATCTCTCCTCTGTGAACAGCACCACCCTCTGCAGGCCTGGGGGGGAAACGCACGAGGTCAGACGGGCGGGTCAAACGTGGGTCAAATATGAGACAGAGGGGTGTACCTTCATAAAACGACACCACAAAGAGCTTCCCGTCTTTGTTCATGTCCTCCTTATGGTCCTGAAGAGACACAGACAGCAACACACACAGGATTTACTTAGATGGGATTATATGGGAAGAAAGTCAAATCAAAAGGCACGCTACGCTAATATGTTTGTTATGAACACAATTTGAATGAGTCCAGTGCTGCGTAGAAGAAGTTCAGATTTTTTACCTGTGACGTAATCTACGCAAAATACAAACAAAGCATTTTTGATGCTCAGAAAAGACAATTATGGATTAATAAAACCAGCGTGAATAAGTCCAGGTGTGTTTTTAATAAGGGGATAACAGCACAGGGTTAAAAGATCAAAGTCCACAATATGTACACACACAGAAATGGTTTTACATATACACAAAACTGTTTTACACACACCGGTTACACACTTACAGATATGTGGTTATGTATGCACAATTTATTTGAATAGTTCTTGGTCAAATTTGACTAAAATATTGCAGTAAGTGAGCGTAGGTCGTGCAGGCGTTCTGCTCTGTCTGCTGCAGTTGTACCTTGACACTCTCCAGTTTGCCGCTGTAGGGGCCACACTTCCAGCACAGCTCCCTGGACCCGGTGGGCTCGGTCCAGGTGTAGTACACGGCCTTCCCCGCCTCCAGCTCCTCCAGCTCAGCCTCCACCTGAGAACTACACCCACAGATACACCGTGAGAACAGAGAGAGAGGAGGAGAGAGAAGCAGTTTAAGAGTCCAACCACCAGAGGCACTGCATCTGATCCAGGAAACGCAGAAACTACAGCCAGCAATGACCGGGAATAACCCACACAGAAACTAGAGCCAGGAACAGCTTTAACCAAGTCTGCACAACGGAATACATTCATATCACAAGAAGTACAAACCTTAAAAGTAAAAGTAGTGATTTTGTTTTTGTTTAAAAGGGCCAGTTTTGTGAATAATTAGAGACTTTTTTTTAAGCTCAAAATGTTATTAAATATATGAGTAAAAGTAAAATATTAAAATGAGTATTGAAGCATATTGTTGTGCAGCCTTATTTTTAACATTCGCATTAGAAAAAAACATTAAGAACAAAAATAAAGCCCAAAAGGAGCTCAACTAAGCAGAAGAGTTTTCACTGCAGAGTCCCATGAGCCGCGGTTCAGTTTGTCTACAGAGAGAAAGATGAACTCTAGAAAGAAGAGACAGCTTTGAGACGACACAACAACCTGCCTCTGTCTCTACCAGTGAAGATGTTTATGATTCAACATAAACTGAAACTATGGGGTGAATGAAGCCGTTTCATGAAGTTAAACATCTCTGAGGCTTGTTTTCTGTCTTGTTTTCATGAGTTTCTGAGCTTGGTCCATTTAGCTGGAAGATTTGTGTGTTATTTATGTTTCAATCTGATGGGGAGAAACCAGAGGAAACCATCGAGACACAGAGAGAACATGCAAACTTATTCACTCATATCTGTCCTTGGTGTATGTGTATTCTTCACTGGTGAGATCAGAAGCAGGAGGAGTTGACAAACCTGTTCCTGGACCGTCTGGACACACTCTGGACTCATTTCACTGCATCATTCAGTCCAGTCTGATATTAAAGGGGCGGTACGTGATTTTAAATAAATGCTCTTTACAACATTGTTTGGTAAAAAGTGCTAAATATGAAATTTGAAACACACAATAAATATAAAATACATAGGATTTTCTCAGGTAATACAAGCTTCAGACAGTGTCACCTTCTCATCGAGGAACACTGAGACTAAGAATCATGGGAAATCAACTGACTGACACTATCTCAGACACAGAGATCTGAGAACTATAAGGAAACAACTACATAACAGACAGTTGTAAAAGCCAAAAGCAAAATCTGTCACTGGACAAAAGTTGTAGGAGTGAAGATGTTTGGCTGCTCGTCCAAGATGCTTCAGAAACAGAGACTCCATAAGAGACACTCTGTTGAGAGAGCAGCTCAGGACCACAGTCTGATGTACATCTACATAAGAGAATGAACAGAGAGAGAGAGAGAGAGAGAGAGAGAGAGAGAGCAGCTCAGGACCACAGTCTGATGTGCATCTACATAATAGAATGAACCAACACAGAGAGAGAGAGAGCAGCTCAGGACCACAGTCTGATGTTCATCTACATAAGAGAATGAACAGAGAGAGAGAGAGCAGCTCAGGACCACAGTCTGATGTTCATCTACATAAGAGAATGAACAGAGAGAGAGAGAGCAGCTCAGGACCACAGTCTGATGTGCATCTACATAAGAGAATGAACAGAGAGAGAGAGAGAGAGAGAGAGAGAGCAGCTCAGGACCACAGTCTGATGTGCATCTACATAAGAGAATGAACAGAGAGAGAGAGAGCAGCTCAGGACCACAGTCTGATGTTCATCTACATAAGAGAATGAACAGAGAGAGAGAGAGCAGCTCAGGACCACAGTCTGATGTTCATCTACATAACAGAATGTACCAACATGAGAGAGAGCAGCTCAGGACCACAGTCTGATGTACATCTACATAAGAGAATGAACCAACACGAGAGAGAGCAGCTCAGGACCACAGTCTGCTGTTCATCTACATCTCAAAGACACTAAGAACATAGTGAAGTTCAGATCTGACCATCCTTAAAGAGGAATGAGGCCTGAGACATCATGTTCTGGGACACCTCTCCATTTGCTTGTTTTCTTTTGATTAATTTGTCTGTTTCATTGCTGATTTTCTAACAGTCTTTTGGTAAAATTAATTCTCATGTTCAGCCCTAAGAGTCTGCTGTTGTGATTTTGGGCTTTACAAATATAAATTGCAGTGAATCATCTCTCCTCCATCTATAACTCCATCCTCAGACCCAAAACAAACAAAAGAAACAAAGAGAACTATAGAGCGAGCCAGGATGTTAGCTCCTCCCTTCAGACAGTAGTAATCTGACCAGAACTGAAGAAGAGACTTGGACGGGCAGACAAACGTCTTCACACTTAAATGTTTTGTCCAGTTTAACTTTTACAGTGGATGATGACAGATGGCTGTTTCTGTGTCATGGTGCGATATCACAGCAGCAGAAACGACTAAGTGGGCGGGGCTAAAAGGTGGTTTGGATCAGGTACCGGCCCTTTAATTAGAATCCAAATACTTTTCTCCATAAACTTGTGGTTGATTTGTGTATGTCCAGTCATTATTCAGGCTGTATCACGTGTAGAGTGACGTCTTTCACTACAGTCTGAGTGCAGAGTGGTGTCCTGGGTCCTCCTGGTCCGTGTTGTACCTGTCCCTGTCAGAGAAGGGCAGGTCGGGCAGGTCGGGCAGGTCGAGGAGCTCATCGGCGACCCACTGTGGCTCACGCTTAGCACTGCACCAGCGCCACAAACAGACACATTACTGTTAGTCCATTCAGTGCCAACTCAAAATGTAACGGTATGTAATCACACGAGAGCAAAGAGGTCAATATCAAGGATTTAAAACTACCGTAAATTTGGGACTATAGGGCGCGCCTGAATATAAGTCGCAGGTTTTTATATTGTAATGTGAGAAATTTACACAGAAAGACGATACACGGACATGCTTTTTTTTAAACTGTGCCTGAAAATTGGCATCAACACGGGATGAACACACCTGCAGGTTTAGAAAATAAAGCTGCACCAACACGGAAAATCTGCTTTTATTTCCTCTGAAAGCTTTTGTCGTCTTTTTACATTGACCGAGTTGGATTCATTGATGCCGAGCTCACGTGCAGTGGCTCTATTTCCTTCTTTATCTTAAAAACTGCATCATATCCATTTCTTCGCATGTTTTCCATGATGCGCAAAATGACCATTCAAAATCAAAACTAGTGAATTCTTCAGAGCAGAATCTTTCCCCACGTCTGTCTCACTTTTACGTTTACAGCTAGAGAGCGCCCCCCGGTGGCCGTTACCCAGTAAAATTCTATAAATAAGCCGCACTGCTGTATAGGCCGCAGGGTTCAAAGCGTGGGGAAAAAGTCGCGGCTTATAGTCCGAAATTTACGGTATATAAAACAAGGAACTATAATCAAAATATGGTGATATATGGTCAAAAGTCACACAATCAAAATGAGTCGTTTTGTCACAGATAAACACTGAGGGCGGAGCATATTTGGACAAAACTTTGGGATGTTAAAGACCCTACACTACATTATGTTCTGATCTGTTCTAAATGTCGTTTCCTCGTCACACACAGACCTGGAGACGTGTTTTGTTTCACCATTTAACACACAAACCCTGCAGATTTAGGCCGAGTTATTCTCTCAAACTAAAAACACTCTGTTCCACCTTGAATCTTGGATCATTTCATCCCTGGAACTGCCAAAGTCTCATAATCTAAAGGTAAAAGGAGCTGTTGAACTTGAAAAACTACCACTTCATGAGATCACAAGGAGGAACAGAGCATTTTGAGATGTAGACAAACAAACAAGATTACGCACTGTGTGAATAAAAAACACAGCTCCAGGTCTGTTTTAAGGAGGAGACAAGGTCCTAACGTGGTTTAAACCTCACAAGAGACAGTTTGGTGAAAAAAATGACTTTTAACAAATGCAAACGTCATTCTCAGAGCAGCACGGTTAGATTCTAAAAGCTGTATTTCACTGTTACTAAAAAAACATATGTAAACATCTGAAATCCATCGTCTTATACTGCTCCTCCATCCAACCTCCTCAGCTTCTCCTCTTCTTCTTCACATCGTTCACTCTCTCCACAGATACATTTAATTTGATCTATTCATTATATTATGAGTCATTTCTCCAGGTTGTGTTTGGCAGCACAGACAGAAGCTTCACACTCCACAGTCCGGGTGAATCAGGCCCGTGACCCTCTCGCTGTGGGGCGTGAGCACTAACCTCTGTGCCACCGTGCTGCGTGTGTTTCTCAGCAGGAGCGTCTCACCTCTGGTTGAAAAACAGAGTTTGATCCTTGGTGTGGTTGATGATGAGGAAGGGAGCGGCTCCTTCGTGGTACTCAGAGAAGCGGATCGTGGCTGAGTGTTCTGATAGGTTCACGTCCACGATGATCCCGCCCATCTGCAGAAAAACAACCAATCAGTGTAATATGGGCCTTTAAACAGTGTAATATGGGCCTTTAAACAGTGTAATATGGGGCCTTTAAACAGTGTAATATGGGCCTTTAAACAGTGTAATATGGGCCTTTAAACAGTGTAATATGGGCCTTTAAACAGTGTAATATGGGCCTTTAAACAGTGTAATATGGGCCTTTAAACAGTGTAATATGGGCCCTTTAAACAGTGTAATATGGGCCCTTTAAACAGTGTAATATGGGCCTTTAAACAGTGTAATATGGGCCCTTTAAACAGTGTAATATGGGCCCTTTAAACAGTGTAATATGGGCCTTTAAACAGTGTAATATGGGCCTTTAAACAGTGTAATATGGGCCTTTAAACAGTGTAATATGGGCCCTTTAAACAGTGTAATATGGGCCTTTAAACAGTGTAATATGGGCCTTTAAACAGTGTAATATGGGCCTTTAAACAGTGTAATATGGGGCCTTTAAACAGTGTAATATGGGCCTTTAAACAGTGTAATATGGGCCTTTAAACAGTGTAATATGGGCCCTTTAAACAGTGTAATATGGGGCCTTTAAACAGTGTAATATGGGCCTTTAAACAGTGTAATATGGGCCTTTAAACAGTGTAATATGGGCCTTTAAACAGTGTAATATGGGGCCTTTAAACAGTGTAATATGGGCCTTTAAACAGTGTAATATGGGCCTTTAAACAGTGTAATATGGGCCTTTAAACAGTGTAATATGGGCCTTTAAACAGTGTAATATGGGCCTTTAAACAGTGTAATATGGGCCCTTTAAACAGTGTAATATGGGCCTTTAAACAGTGTAATATGGGCCTTTAAACAGTGTAATATGGGCCTTTAAACAGTGTAATATGGGCCCTTTAAACAGTGTAATATGGGCCTTTAAACAGTGTAATATGGGCCTTTAAACAGTGTAATATGGGGCCTTTAAACAGTGTAATATGGGCCTTTAAACAGTGTAATATGGGCCTTTAAACAGTGTAATATGGGCCCTTTAAACAGTGTAATATGGGCCCTTTAAACAGTGTAATATGGGCCTTTAAACAGTGTAATATGGGCCCTTTAAACGGTGTAATATGGGCCCTATAAACAGTGTAATATGGGCCTTTAAACAGTGTAATATGGGCCCTTTAAACGGTGTAATATGGCCCTTTAAACGGTGTAATATGGGCCCTTTAAACAGTGTAATATGGGCCCTTTAAACGGTGTAATATGGGCCTTTAAACAGTGTAATATGGGCCCTTTAAACAGTGTAATATGGGCCCTTTACACAGTGTAATATGGGCCCTTTAAACAGTGTAATATGGCCCTTTAAACGGTGTAATATGGGCCCTTTAAACGGTGTAATATGGGCCCTATAAACAGTGTAATATGGGCCTTTAAACAGTGTAATATGGGCCCTTTAAACGGTGTAATATGGCCCTTTAAACGGTGTAATATGGGCCCTTTAAACAGTGTAATATGGGCCCTTTAAACGGTGTAATATGGGCCTTTAAACGGTGTAATATGGGCCCTTTAAACAGTGTAATATGGGCCCTTTAAACAGTGTAATATGGGCCTTTTAAACAGTGTAATATGGGCCTTTAAACAGTGTGATATGGGCCTTTAAACAGTCTAATATGGGCCCTTTAAACAGTGTAATATGGGCCCTTTAAACAGTGTAATATGGGCCCTTTAAACAGTGTAATATGGGCCCTTTAAACAGTGTAATATGGGCCTTTAAACAGTGTAATATGGGCCTTTAAACAGTGTAATATGGGCCCTTTAAACAGTGTAATATGGGCCTTTAAACAGTGTAATATGGGCCTTTAAACAGTGTAATATGGGCCTTTAAACAGTGTAATATGGGCCTTTAAACAGTGTAATATGGGCCCTTTAAACAGTGTAATATGGGCCCTTTAAACAGTGTAATATGGGCCCTTTAAACAGTGTAATATGGGCCCTTTAAACAGTGTAATATGGGCCCTTTAAACAGTGTAATATGGGCCTTTAAACAGTGTAATATGGGCCTTTAAACAGTGTAATATGGGCCCTTTAAACAGTGTAATATGGGCCCTTTAAACAGTGTAATATGGGCCCTTTAAACAGTGTAATATGGGCCCTTTAAACAGTGTAATATGGGCCCTTTAAACAGTGTAATATGGGCCTTTAAACAGTGTAATATGGGCCTTTAAATAGTGTAATATGGGCCTTTAAACAGTGTAATATGGGCCCTTTAAACAGTGTAATATGGGCCCTTTAAACAGTGTAATATGGGCCTTTAAACAGTGTAATATGGGCCCTTTAAACAGTGTAATATTGGCCCCTTAAACAGTGTAATATGGGCCCCTTAAACAGTGTAATATGGGCCCTTTAAACAGTGTAATATGGGCCCTTTAAACAGTGTAATATGGGCCTTTAAACAGTGTAATATGGGCCTTTAAACAGTGTAATATGGGCCCTTTAAACAGTGTAATATGGGCCCTTTAAACAGTGTAATATGGGCCCTTTAAACAGTGTAATATGGGCCCTTTAAACAGTGTAATATGGGCCCTTTAAACAGTGTAATATGGGCCCTTTAAACAGTGTAATATGGGCCCTTTAAACAGTGTAATATGGGCCTTTAAACAGTGTAATATGGGCCTTTAAACAGTGTAATATGGGCCTTTAAACAGTGTAATATGGGCCTTTAAACAGTGTAATATGGGGCCTTTAAACAGTGTAATATGGGCCTTTAAACAGTGTAATATGGGCCTTTAAACAGTGTAATATGGGCCTTTAAACAGTGTAATATGGGCCCTTTAAACAGTGTAATATGGGCCCTTTAAACAGTGTAATATGGGCCTTTAAACAGTGTAATATGGGCCCTTTAAACAGTGTAATATGGGCCCTTTAAACAGTGTAATATGGGCCCTTTAAACTGTGTAATATGGGCCTTTAAACAGTGTAATATGGGCCTTTAAACAGTGTAATATGGGCCTTTAAACAGTGTAATATGGGCCTTTAAACAGTGTAATATGGGCCTTTAAACAGTGTAATATGGGCCTTTAAACAGTGTAATATGGGCCTTTAAACAGTGTAATATGGGCCTTTAAACAGTGTAATATGGGCCCTTTAAACAGTGTAATATGGCCCTTTAAACAGTGTAATATGGGCCTTTAAACAGTGTAATATGGGCCCTATAAACAGTGTAATATGGGCCCTTTAAACAGTGTAATACGGGGCCTTTAAACAGTGTAATATGGGCCTTTAAACAGTGTAATATGGGCCTTTAAACAGTGTAATATGGGCCTTTAAACAGTGTAATATGGGCCCTTTAAACAGTGTAATATGGGCCTTTAAACAGTGTAATATGGGCCTTTAAACAGTGTAATATGGGGCCTTTAAACAGTGTAATATGGGGCCTTTAAACAGTGTAATATGGGGCCTTTAAACAGTGTAATATGGGCCTTTAAACAGTGTAATATGGGCCCTTTAAACAGTGTAATATGGGCCCTTTAAACAGTGTAATATGGGCCTTTAAACAGTGTAATATGGGCCCTTTAAACAGTGTAATATGGGCCCTTTAAACAGTGTAATATGGGCCCTTTAAACAGTGTAATATGGGCCTTTAATGAAGTAAACATAATAAAATATAAAACTGCGTGCTCACAGAGTTGTCGAGGTGCAACAGGAGGCAGTTCTCAGGTCGGGTGAAGTCGATGATCTGAGGTGGAGACAAACCCTCTACTTTAATCTTCAGCCTCTTTGTGTCGTTTTCAGGCCAAAAAGGAACTGCAGACTGAAGAAACAACATCACATTTACACAAACACAGACACAACTACGATTTAAACTGCTCTGTGTCTAGGCCTGTCACGATAACACATTTTGAAACACGATGTTGCTACAGAAGAACATAACGATAAACGATAAAACTGGATCATTACAAACATGAGCCACAACAAATAAACAGCAGAATGAATAAATAATATGTCTCCAAAGTGACTGTCTATCGTATTACATAAAAAACCTAAAATATACAGCTATGATACTGACACTTTGCAGCTCCCTGAGGGTGTGATGCTAACTGGAGGTACTACTCTGTCTGAAGCTCTCATACTCAACGTAAACTTTAATCCAAGCTCCTTTTTTTTAACACAATCTGACCAGAAAGGACTGATTTAACAGAAACTACAACAGATGAGCTCATTTAACAAGTCCTTCTTAAACACAGGCTAGCTAGCATTAGCATTAGCATTAGCCAACAGTTTTTCAGTGAATCACTCTCTACATTTAGTTGAAAATCAAACTCTTAAACAGGACTATGAGCTCGGACTGAAGGCTCCTGAAAATGTGACGTTTAAATCCACTTTGTATATTTTCTTGAGTTTTCAGGCAATATTATTATTATTTTTTTGCTAATGTGCGTATTGTGTCTCCGTGGTAACTGCTGAACATTCCACCATAAAGACACATGTAGAACACGATACTGAACGTTAAGTGGACAAAGTACTTATTGTGACAGGCCTATCCGTATCATCACCACCTGCTCAGACCCTATGCATATGTGTGTGGGCTCCTCTTGGGGCTGTGAGCTCTCTGCCTCAGAGCGGCTGGAGGAGGGACACTTTAGGCAGACACAACCCTCAACCTAACGAAAAACAGCACAGAACAACTTTAATGACCTATGTGCGGCCCAGAGCCGAGAGCAGGACGAGAGCCGAGAGCTGAGAGCGGGACGAGAGCCGAGAGCGGGACGAGAGCCGAGAGCAGGACGAGAGCCGAGAGCGGGACGAGAGCCGAGAGCGGGACGAGGGACGAGAGCCGAGAGCAGGATGAGGGACAAGAGCGGGACGAGGGACGAGAGCGGGACGAGAGCCGAGAGCGGGACGAGAGCCGAGAGCCGAGAGCGGAGAGCGGGCCGAGAGCGGGCGGAGAGCGGGCCGAGAGCGGGCGGAGAGCGGGCCGAGAGCGGGCGGAGAGCGGGCCGAGAGCGGGCCGAGAGCGGGACGAGAGCGGGACGAGAGCGGGACGAGAGCGGGACGAGAGCTGAGAGTTGATCGAGAACGTAGCGAGTGGGCCGAGAGTGGAGTGAGCTGAGCGTGGCCCAAGAGCGGAGCAAGTGAGCCGAAAGCGGGCCGAGAGCGGAGCAAGAGAGGGCCGAGAGCGGAGTGAGAGAGGGCTGAGAGAGTGGCCCAAGAGCGGAGCGAGCGGGCCGAAAGCGGGCCAAGAGCAGAGCAAGAGAGGGCCGAGAACGTAGCGAGAACGTAACGAGTGGGCCGAGAACAGAGCGAGAATGGAGTGAGTGGGCCGAGAGTGGCCCGAGAGCGGAGCGAGAGTGGCCCGAGAGCGGAGCGAGAGTGGGCCGAGAGCGGAGCGAGAGTGGGCCGAGAGCGGAGCGAGAGTGGGCCGAGAGCGGAGCGAGAGTGGCCCGAGAGCGGAGCGAGAGTGGGCCGAGAGCGGAGCGAGAGTGGGCCGAGAGCGGAGCGAGAGTGGCCCGAGAGCGGAGCGAGAGTGGGGCGAGAGCGGAGCGAGAGCGGGGCGAGTGCAGAGCGAGAGCGGGCCGAGTGCAGAGCGAGAGCGGGCCGAGAGGGAAGCGAGAGCGGGCCGAGAGGGAAGCGAGAGCGGGCCGAAAGCGGAGCGAGAGCGGGCTGAGAGCGGAGCGGGCCGAAAGCGGAGCGAGAGCGGGCCGCGATCGAAGCATGAGTAGGCTGAGAGCAGGTCGAGAGCGGGCCGAGAACGAGCCGAGAGCGGGGCCGTGCAGCAGGGGGCGGGCTAGAGTCACACTCAGCTCTTTACGACACGTCACTATAAACGCCATGACGACAGAGACCGTGCTGTCGGCTCCTCTGGTGCACAGCTGCAGGGGGCAGTGGTGAGCAGACTTTTTTTTACATTTGTGTCAAAATGAAGCAAAAAGCGATGCAGGTGAATCACACGAGTATCAGAGATTAAGAAAATCAAACTGGACACCAGAGTAAGTGCAGAGCAGTGTGTGCAACTGAGCAGCACAGGAAATGTGTGAGGTTTGGCCTCAACTGTAGGAGAATAAAGACGAACGTGCACGAAGTGTGAGCAGGTGAATCACAAGAGAAACAACTACAACAACTCTAAGTTGATTTTGAAGAAGCCCGAGTCCCAGTGGCAGCCTTGGTAGTACAGCCTTGGTAGTACAGCCTCGGTAGTATGACCTCGATAGTACGACCTTGGTAGTACAGCCTCGGTAGTACAGCCTTGGTAGTACAGCCTCGGTAGTACAGCCTTGGTAGTATGACCTCGGTAGTACAGCCTCGGTAGTATGACCTCGATAGTACGACCTTGGTAGTACAGCCTCGGTAGTACAGCCTCGGTAGTACAGCCTTGGTAGTACAGCCTCAGTAATACGACCTTGGTAGTACAGCCTTGGTAGTACAGCTTCAGTAATACGACCTTGGTAGTACGGCCTTGGTAGTACGCACAGTTTCTGCAGAGCGTGTAGTGCTCTGTCTGACCTGTGCTAGCTGTAGCATTAGCGTTCACATGTGTACACTGTGGTGTTCAGGGACTTCAGAAATGTCTTTGTTACGAGAGCAGAGCTGAGTGTTCTATTGTTGACTTATAGATTATCAGGTTAAAGAGCCCACAGTACAACATTTAAAGGGCCCACATTACAACATTTAAAGGGCCCACATTACGACATTTAAAGGGCCCACATTACGACATTTAAAGGGCCCACATTACACTATTTTCTGCTCTATGTTGTGTGAATGAAACACAACTCCAGGTCTGTTTTTGAGGAGGAACAGCATTAGAACATGAATTAACGCTCACAGTCAGTGTTGCCACAAGACCTTTAAGATGAGGGTTAGACTTTGGTGCAGTTCACCTGGTTAAGTTCAGGGCTTTGGGTGATGTAACACTAGTCCTGCCTCGTAACAAAATGTCAGACACTTATGAAGTCCTCTTGTTTTCATGTGTTCCAGGCGTAAGAGATGAGATTCCTCCTGATTTGAAGCATTTGGGACGTCACGGTCCTGTGTTGTTATAGCAATAAACCAATTCAAATCAAACCAAATGAAAATATATCTGTGAATGAGGAAAGTTCATCACAAAATCCTTCAGTTCAGGAAAGAACCTTTTGCCTGAATCCCATGAACATTGTGGTGTAGTTCTGTAGTTCCAGTGTGGCGCTGGTTCGGACTGGGCCTGTCACGATAATGACTTTATAAAGTATTTACTCTATCGTTTAGTGCATGTTAAATGGAACTATTATTTAGGGGTCAATATTTATCGTGAGTACTTTATATGTGTACAAGTTTTATTATTTTCTGTACTGTGATAAGAGCTGCAGAGGGTTGAATAAATCATTTCTTTGAGTCATTAAAGGTTTAATGTAAATATTGTATTCAGTGTGTAAATACATATTGTTTATCGTGTATATTTTCTTGAACAATATGTGGTGTTTCCAGATTTGTTTCCGTGACAGGCCTGGCCCGGACCTGTCCAAACGTACACCCGTCGTGAGTCGTGGGTGGAGTCGTGGGTGGAGTTGTGAGTAGAGTTGTGTATAGTTGTGCAGCTGACGGTGTGGTTCTGGTTCTGACCTGTCCGGGCTGAGCTTCGGTCCAGTTGTCCAGCTCCTCCTCACAGATGAACACGCTGTGCTTGGTCCTGTTCATCAGAGTGTAAAAGGGCACGAAGGTCACGATCCGGGTCAGGCTGAAACTGGTGGCGTCGATCTTCACTCCGACCTGTCAGCGCACACGACTCAACAGCGTTACAGAGAGTACACAAAGTCACTCTGTAGATTTAAAACATCGCAATATCACATTTTAACTGAATATCTGTGTAATCCCTCCCTCACTGCCTTATATCTGTCAGAAAAGAGGAGCTAAACTGAAACTTAAGACCCTATTGTTTACTTACCATAGTCATTCAAGCCCCTAATGAGTGGTTTCACACCTGTTAGCATCCTGGCTAGCTCTAGTAGTGTGAGAAGCTAATATATGTAGAAGAAGAACCAAGAACCACTAAAGAAAAGATTTGGCTTTCCAAGTATCACCAGATCTAAACCAGGACTGTAACAGGAGAAAAAAAGTGGATGAAATGAGACAAAAGCACAAACTGAAGAGTTGTTTCAGTAGCACCTGCAGGAGGTCGCGTGCCGCAGTTTGAGAAACGCTGGGTGGGGTATTTTGTCACTAATTTGACTTACTCAGCGTTTTGTGTAACTGTATTTCAGGATTATGAACATGTTTAGAGCTTTAATAAGAACTCTCTTCATGATAAACGTCCATTTTATGATTTTCTAACAGTGTCGATACTTTTAGAGCAGTTTCAGTTTATATTCACAGTTTTTTGATGGAGTAGCTGGTTTCTCTTGTCTCTTTCCAGCACATACCCGCAGTATTTTCTAGTATGTAGTATAATCTAAAGTAGAGTCGTACCAGGTAGTCCTTGTATCGGCCTTTGCACTTGACCTCCCCGTGGCTCCCGACCGTGTCCAGAGAAAAGTCGTCGGAGAGTTCACTGTCCGAGATCATCAGACGCACCTGGAAATGTCAAAGTGAAAATGTGCCTTTAATAATGTAACTCACAACAATCACAAACAGGGTCGATAAACGGCGTCTGATTCTCTCCATCTTCTGAATGTTTCTAGAAAATTATGCAAAAAAAATGAGTGTGCTCGTTTCCATTTCTATGATGGGAAAAGCTCCACACTGCAGCTGGATCTGTGTCTGTGTAAACGTCTGTGCTGTTTCAGTTTTATGCAAATTTTAAGTATTTTCCTCATTTAAAAGATAAAATATTTAGTTTTAAATTGATAATAGTCATGGCAATGGTCCTGATTTGCATGATTCTGAAACACATGAACATAAATATATTTTTATACTGATAAAATTGAAGATACAATTGACTAAAATACCACCACAGCCTTTACCATTTTGTGACAACTTTTTCTAAATAAAAGCATGTTTTCTCCTTATGGTTATATTTATTTCACTGAAAAATGTCAAACCCTGTGTCCTCACTGTGAGCAGACTCGCATCTCCACAAACCTGACTCTTATTTGGCCTGGAGGAATGTCTGTCTGTGTTTTTTTGGATGTAATCTTGCGCAGTACAGCAGAAAACTCCATGGAGAATGTTCTGAAATATGGTTTTAACTCTGTATTTCCATGGAAACATGCAGGTAAAGTACCACCTCCAGAAAGTTACGTACTGCCTCTTTAAGTTGTGCTTCCACTGCACAGATCCTTCCTTTGAGTGTGTTTGTAAATGATATTGTGTGTTTTAAATGTTCCTAAATGGACCTTGTTGTTCCTGAAGAAGTATCGTGGTTTGAAGGAGAAGAGCAGGGGCATGTCGTAGTCCATGGGGTGTTTGCGGTGGATGTCGTCGGCCTTGTACTGCAGCAGGCGGCCCGTTTTGTTGATCATCCAGTAGGGGGAGTGAATAGCCACCACGGTCTGGCCCAGGTCGTAGCTCACGTGCACCGCGATGTCGAGCTCCGCCCTCTTCATCTCCGCTCCGTCGCTCACGTCCTCCTCCTCACGCAGAGACTTAAACACCACGAACGTGATCTCCTCCTGGTCACTACAGAGGCTGCAACGGACACACAAACACCAGGAAATGTCAGGATGGAAGGATTCATGAGCATCGTATTGTTTAGAGGTTTAATCCCTGCACTGACCATTGTGTCCTTGGGCAAGACACTTGACCTGCCTTGGCTCTGTATGAATGATGCAGTGTGAGTGAGAGGATGTTTACATACACACGAGAATCTGCTGAACGACTGAGGGATTTCACACACAACACAAATAAACTCAATATAAATGATCAGGTTATAAATGTTAATCCTTTAGGTCATGCAGTAAAAATTATGTTTTCCAAATGTTTATTTACCTGGTCATAAAATATAAGGACAGTATTTTCAATAACCATAATTGTCATAATTACTGCAGAAAACTGTCGTGATTCACTAAAATCTTCCCTTGAGACATTTCAGATTTTATATGAAGGGAAAAACATACAGACCATAGAGACAGATAAACTGTGACACACAAATAAACTGTGTAACACACACAGATAAACTGTGACACACAAATAAACTGTAACACACACAGATAAACTGTGTAACACACACAGATAAACTGTAACACACAGATAAACTGTAACACACACAGATAAACTGTGACACACAAATAAACTGTGTAACACACACAGATAAACTGTGACACACAAATAAACTGTGTAACACACACAGATAAACTGTAACACACAGATAAACTGTAACACACACAGATAAACTGTAACACAAAAATAAACTGTAACACACACAGATAAACTGTAACACAAATAAACTAACACACACAGATAAACTGTAACACAGATAAACTGTAACACACACACACAGATAAACTGTGTAACACACAGATAAACTGTAACACACACAGATAAACTGTAACACAAATAAACTGTAACACACACAGATAAACTGTAACACAGATAAACTGTAACACACACACACAGATAAACTGTGTAACACACAGATAAACTGTAACACAGATAAACTGTGTAACACACACAGATAAACTGTAACACACACAGATAAACTGTAACACACACAGATAAACTGTAACACACACAGATAAACTGCTGTTTCTATGTGCAGTCCCTGAGGTACAGGACTAAAGTGTCTGTCCCGTGTGAAAACGCTCTGGTCTCACCTGTACTCTGAGGCCCAGTCCTGGGCCAGGTAGTTGATGAGGCACAGGTCCAGACTGGACCGGTTGATGACGGCCGTGTGGAGCTGAGCCGAGTGTCCTGGCTCCAGGGAGGCAGCAGGGGGCGCCTCTTCATCGTCCTGTTCAAACACACGGGACATAAGTAAATAGTGTTAAACCTTTTGGAGGTGTGCACAGAGGTACGTGCAGCAGGGCCCACCTTGAGTCTGTACGTGATGGGGTAGGGCAGCAGGTTCCTCAGCAGGATGGAGGGCCACAGGTGGAGGACAAAGGGCACGTCGAAGTTCTCCCCGGCTCCTCCGGTGTAAGTGCAGGACACGGTGTCCTTCTGAGGGACCATGTTCACCGTCAGCACCCGGCTCTGGATGGTGCGGTGCTGACACGTCTGCTGGATCCTCTGCTCTGGAGCCTGGTTACTCAGGTCCTCATAACTGAAGCCCTCGGAGCAGCAGAACTCCGCCTCCTCCTCCACCTCCTCCGCCCCTGTCACAGGCTGCAGACTCAACTCTGACCTGAGGGAGGCAGCACAGCCCACATTTAAGAATAAGGAACATTTTTTAAAAGCCAAAATTCATCATTATTTTTATTAGGTCAAGGCTTTTTTTGTAGGCTTTGTTTTGTACATTTTTGAGTAATATCTTTTTAAAAATCTGCTCTGACACTTAAATCCTAAAGTTTAAATATTTCATGCTGAATGAACCCATTTCTTTTGCTCGAGAGCACAAAAAACTGGATTTTAAGAGCTTAAAATGAGCTTATTGTTAATATGATGTTAGCCATTTCACCAGGCGTCACTCCCCACTGCTGCCACAAGAGGACGACAGACACTTTTGTAAAAAAATCAGGAAGAGTTCAAATAAGGTTATAAAATGTGGCATATAGACTTCAAAAAGTCTTAAATTGTATAATTACCGATATGAGTCCAAGGGCACACAGAACTCCTCTGTGGGGAGCGCTGTCCCGAGAAACGTCGTTCCTTCAAAAACTTTGAATGGGATCGAGAAGTGATTTATGATCTGCAGACAACAGAAGGTGAAGAAGAGTTAAACAAGAATAAAACAGTTTAGACTGAAAGGTTTGAACAGGTCTGGATGCTTCTGTGCAGTGTATATGATCAGTGTATCTCATCGGTGGATTTACCTGGAAAGGTGATCGGATCTTGACGTACTTGCTGCCCTCCACAGAGTAGATCTGACAGACGAGGAAGCGTGTGACTCCTGAGTCTCTGTGGACCACACTGTACATGCCCCGGCCCACTTTGATCAGAGGGATGACACTGGTGGAGGTGTGGCCCACTGGAGCTGCACACACGGAAACACACGTTTACAACACCATTGTCAAAATCACTTTTATCATCAGGTTCATTTATGGGTTTTCTGTTTAGAGAAATAGTGATACCAGCGCCCTCTATAGGACAGTCTGACATCATTAAAGTATTTATTAAATTATCATTTAATAAATCAACTGTTTGACAATTTGAGCTGAATATATCGTGGTACTCGCTGGGCCGTATGTATCGTAGTACTCACTGGGCCGTATGTATCGTAGTACTCACTGGGCCGTATGTATCGTAGTACTCACTGGGCCGTGTGTATCGTAGTACTCACTGGGCCGTATGTATCGTAGTACTCACTGGGCCGTGTGTATCGTAGTACTCACTGGGCTGTATGTAGTATAATACTCACTGGGCTGTATGTAGTATAGTACTCACTGGGCTGTATGTATCGTGGTACTCACTGGGCTGTATGTAGTATAGTACTCACTGGGCTGTATGTAGTATAGTACTCACTGGGCTGTATGTAGTATAGTACTCACTGGGCTGTATGTAGTATAGTACTCACTGGGCCGTGTGTATCGTAGTACTCACTGGGCTGTGTGTATCGTAGTACACACTGGGCCGTGTGTATCGTGGTACTCACTGGGCCGTGTGTATCGTAGTACTCACTGGGCTGTATGTAGTATAGTACTCACTGGGCTGTATGTAGTATAGTACTCACTGGGCTGTATGTAGTATAGTACTCACTGGGCTGTATGTAGTATAGTACTCACTGGGCTGTATGTAGTATAGTACTCACTGGGCTGTATGTATCGTAGTACTCACTGGGCTGTATGTATCGTGGTACTCACTGGGCTGTATGTATCGTAGTACTCACTGGGCTGTATGTAGTATAGTACTCACTGGGCCGTGTGTATCGTAGTACTCATTGGGCTGTATGTAGTATAGTACTCACTGGGCCGTGTGTATCGTAGTACTCACTGGGCTGTATGTATCGTGGTACTCACTGGGCCGTGTGTATCGTGGTACTCACTGGGCCGTGTGTATCGTAGTACTCACTGGGCTGTATGTAGTATAGTACTCACTGGGCTGTATGTAGTATAGTACTCACTGGGCCGTGTGTATCGTAGTACTCACTGGGCTGTGTGTATCGTAGTACTCACTGGGCCGTGTGTATCGTGGTACTCACTGGGCCGTGTGTATCGTAGTACTCACTGGGCTGTATGTAGTATAGTACTCACTGGGCTGTATGTAGTATAGTACTCACTGGGCTGTATGTAGTATAGTACTCACTGGGCTGTATGTAGTATAGTACTCACTGGGCTGTATGTAGTATAGTACTCACTGGGCTGTATGTAGTATAGTACTCACTGGGCCGTGTGTATCGTAGTACTCATTGGGCTGTATGTAGTATAGTACTCACTGGGCCGTGTGTATCGTAGTACTCATTGGGCTGTATGTAGTATAGTACTCACTGGGCCGTGTGTATCGTAGTACTCACTGGGCTGTATGTATCGTGGTACTCACTGGGCCGTGTGTATCGTAGTACTCACTGGGTCGTGTGTATCGTAGTACTCACTGGGCTGTATGTATCGTGGTACTCACTGGGCCGTGTGTATCGTAGTACTCACTGGGCCGTATGTATCGTGGTACTCACTGGGCTGTATGTATCGTGGTACTCACTGGGCTGTATGTATCGTAGTACTCACTGGGCTGTATGTAGTATAGTACTCACTGGGCCGTGTGTATCGTAGTACTCACTGGGCTGTATGTATCGTAGTACTCACTGGGCTGTATGTATCGTAGTACTCACTGGGCTGTATGTATCGTAGTACTCACTGGGCTGTATGTATCGTAGTACTCACTGGGCCGTGTATAGTCGTACTCACTGGGCCGTGTGTATCGTAGTACTCATTGGGCTGTATGTAGTATAGTACTCACTGGGCCGTGTATAGTCGTACTCACTGGGCCGTGTGTATCGTAGTACTCATTGGGCTGTATGTAGTATAGTACTCACTGGGCCGTGTGTATCGTAGTACTCACTGGGCTGTATGTATCGTGGTACTCACTGGGCCGTGTGTATCGTAGTACTCACTGGGTCGTGTGTATCGTAGTACTCACTGGGCTGTATGTATCGTGGTACTCACTGGGCCGTATGTATCGTAGTACTCACTGGGCCGTATGTAGTATAGTACTCACTGGGCTGTATGTAGTATAGTACTCACTGGGCCGTATGTAGTATAGTACTCACTGGGCCGTATGTAGTATAGTACTCACTGGGCTGTATGTATCGTAGTACTCACTGGGCCGTATGTATCGTAGTACTCACTGGGCCGTATGTAGTATAGTACTCACTGGGCTGTATGTAGTATAGTACTCACTGGGCTGTATGTAGTATAGTACTCACTGGGCCGTATGTAGTATAGTACTCACTGGGCTGTATGTATCGTAGTACTCACTGGGCTGTATGTAGTATAGTACTCACTGGGCCGTATGTAGTATAGTACTCACTGGGCTGTATGTAGTATAGTACTCACTGGGCCGTATGTAGTATAGTACTCACTGGGCCGTATGTAGTATAGTACTCACTGGGCTGTATGTATCGTAGTACTCACTGGGCTGTATGTATCGTAGTACTCACTGGGCCGTATGTAGTATAGTACTCACTGGGCCGTATGTAGTATAGTACTCACTGGGCTGTATGTATCGTAGTACTCACTGGGCCGTGTGTATCGTAGTACTCACTGGGCCGTATGTAGTATAGTACTCACTGGGCCGTATGTAGTATAGTACTCACTGGGCTGTATGTATCGTAGTACTCACTGGGCCGTGTGTATCGTAGTACTCACTGGGCTGTATGTATCGTAGTACTCACTGGGCCGTGTGTATCGTAGTACTCACTGGGCTGTATGTATCGTAGTACTCACTGGGCTGTATGTATCGTAGTACTCACTGGGCCGTGTGTATCGTAGTACTCACTGGGCTGTATGTATCGTAGTACTCACTGGGCCGTGTGTATCGTAGTACTCACTGGGCCGTGTGTATCGTAGTACTCACTGGGCTGTATGTAGTAGTCCTTCCTGCTCAGAGAGATCATGGCGGTGAACTGGTCAGAGTCGGTGGTCACAGAGTAGTCCATGCCTAGAGCGCCCCCGTCCTGCAGTTCCACGGTGCGGTTGGGGGTCTCCAGGCCGATGGGACAGAACATCTCACTGTAGCGCACGGACACAGGGAGCCCCAGACGATTCTTCACCACGAACGGCGCCTCGTCCTTCTGAAAGCACTCGGCCGTCTGCTTAGCCGCCTCCGCGAACGCCTTCAACACAAAACATCACAAATGTTTATGTTAAGACGACACGTTAAAGACGACACGGTAAAGACGACACGTTAAAGACGACACGTTAAAGACGACACGTTAAAGACGACACGTTAAAGACGACACGTTAAAGACGACACGTTAAAGACGACACGTTTAAGACGACACGTTTAAGACGACACGTTAAAGACGACACGTTAAAGACGACACGGTAAAGACGACACGGTAAAGACGACACGTTTAAGACGACACGTTTAAGACGACACGTTTAAGACGACACGTTAAAGACGACACGTTAAAGACGACACGGTAAAGACGACACGGTAAAGACGACACGGTAAAGACGACACGGTAAAGACGACACGGTAAAGACGACACGGTAAAGACGACACGGTAAAGACGACACGTTATACTGCCTCATACTGTCTCATACTGTCCCAGTATGAGACAGTATGGGACAGTAGGAGACAGTATGAGACAGTAGGAGGCAGTAGGAGGCAGTAGGAGGCAGTAGGAGGCAGTAGGAGACAGTAGGAGACAGTAGGAGACAGTAGGAGGCAGTAGGAGGCAGTATGAGGCAGTAGGAGGCAGTAGGAGACAGTAGGAGGCAGTAGGAGACAGTAGGAGACAGTAGGAGACAGTATGAGACAGTATGAGACAGTAGGAGACAGTAGGAGACAGTAGGAGACAGTAGGAGACAGTAGGAGACAGTAGGAGGCAGTAGGACAGCTCTTACCGTGCCCAGGTTGCTGAGCATGGCCAGTCCACACTTTGACAGAGTGATGTTGAGTTGGTCTTTGCTGCTGATCACGATGACGGTTTTATAATCAGGGACGATATAATCCACCTCGTCTGAAATCCCCGAGTGCTTTGCCGGCTTCTTCTTCATCTGGAAACAAAGAAGAGACATTTTAGTTTCAGCCAACTCAGAACGTTTGTCTTTGATATTTCACCTCCTGGGGGAGCAAAAACATTAATGAACGTCATCTATGCAGTTATTTTCATCTTTGTTTTACCAGGAAAGACGTGAAGAACAAACTGGCCTGGGCAGAGTCACATTCTGTCTGGATTCTAAAACAACACTGTGCAACTTTCTAGAGGCGGCACATCAGCTGCTCGATTCAACAGAAATAGAAAACGTTTTATGTCCTACTGTGGAATATTACAGCCAGGCCAAAGAGTCACGTTTGTGGAAATGCAAGCGATCTCACAGTAAGAACATGTGTTTCAATGCGATAAAAAAAAAGTTAAATATTTTTTGCTAAGACGTTGCATGTTGGAGCTTTAAATCATCTGTGGATGCTTGAGTGATTTGTGTCAGTTTAAACACACCTTGAGCTCCAGGGTCCAGGGCTTAAATCCGTCTTTCTTCTCGTCTTCTAACGGCTCCACCAGAGGCTCCCACACTCCCAACATCTCATTATAATAGTGAACCTACAAGAGAAACACGTTCGACTGTGGATTGTATTTCATGGTTTTTCGTAATCACAAAGGCAGTACACACACCTCCAGATTGAGGGCGCTGTGGAGGTTGATGAGGGTGGACCAGTTGGTGACGTCTCCGTGGAAAGAGGACTTGGCGAGGAGCATGGGCACCGTCCTGTGTCCCACGCCGGCCTCCAGCGTCAGACAGATCGACTTAATGCTCATCTGGAGGAAAGATGAGGACAATACAGTTACTACAGTTTGTATATTTATCAGGACTCAATGCTGACTAAAAATTAAACTTATAACTAAAAACACAAACAACTTTGTCAACTAAAACCAGGACAAAAAGTACTGCTCTTAAAAGTGACGGGGAGGAGACATTTTTCAGTCCTAGAGCCACAAACCAGACCTTCCTCTGAAGCAATGACAATTTATCAGAAAATTTAAAAAAAGATTTTCGTCTGGTCTATTAAAACTAAAAATCATTTTAGTCTGAATATTAAAGACACCACTGTCTCACTCCCCCCGTGGGTCGTGTGGGGTATTACCTGTAGACTCCCCCCGTGGGTCGTGTGGGGTATTACCTGTAGACTGCCCCCCGTGGGACGTGTGGGGTATTACCTGTAGACTGCCCCCCGTGGGACGTGTGGGGTATTACCTGTAGACTGCCCCCCGTGGGACGTGTGGGGTATTACCTGTAGACTCCCCCGTGGGTTGTGTGGGGTATTACCTGTAGACTCCCCCCGTGGGACGTGTGGGGTATTACCTGTATACTCCCACCGTGGGTCGTGTGCGGTATTACCTGTAGACTCCCCCCATGGGTCGTATGTGGTATTACCTGTATACTCCCCCGTGGGTCGTGTGGGGTATTACCTGCAGAGACTCTCCAGACGGGATGAGTGGAGCTTGCTGTTGTTGGTCGTCGTCGCGTTCTTCCTCCAGGAACCAGAGTTTGAGGTCCCTCCAGCTGCGGCGCTCCCACAGGTCGACGGGCACGGGGCTGTCCTGCTCCTCGGGGGTCTCTGGGGTCGGGGTCAGCGCAGACTGGATGGTGATCACTGTGTTTATGATGATGGGAGAGACCTGGAGGAGGCGCAACGTTTATGTAATGATCCAACCCACTTTATTTTTATATCTTATTTTACAAACAAATGCTGTTTCCAAAGTGAAATTAAATCAACTCTAACGGTTGATTACATCTGTTGCAGTTCACTTTTTGACCAATAGTAGTAGCTGTTGCGTTTTGTAAGACCTTGTAAGGCTCGTTTTCTTTTGCCCATTTCATATTTCGTTTTCCTTTATGTATTAATCATTTATAAGACCAGGACAGTGATCATTTTTATTTGTAGCAGTAGTGTAAATGTTTAGTTTAATCGTAAATCTAGTTTAAGGTCGTGAAACTACTTCCTGTGTCACGGTTCACTCTATTTAGCGCTGGTGCAAAGTCCTAAGACAAATAAGAAATAAAAATTAAAGCCGCAAGCGGCATCGAACGGCCCTCGCGGGCCGTGCTTCGCACTAGGCCGGCCCCGCACTCCCTGTGGGTGGCGCTAACGCGCCACTTGTCCCTTTTTTATTGGGGCTTTGGGCTGCACTTCTCACCAAACAAGTCAAAACACATGTGAAGTGCTGATGCACAACATGCAAAAACATGGTTTTTCCAGGCATCGCCATGGTACCACCGTGCAAAATACAAACTTGGCCCCCTAGACTTTTTTGTCGGGGACGACCTGCAGAATCACTGTGCCAAGTTTAATGTTCGTCGTTGACGGCAATAGGTCGTTATAAGACTTTGAAATCTACGAAAATTTGGAAATTTTCCCATTAGGATAACATGTGCGCTTTCGCGCATCGCCATGGAAACCCAGTAAAAAATATGACTTGGGTCTGGTTGACTTTTTTGATCAGGATGACATGAAGAGTCATGGTGCCAAATTTGACATTAATCCAAGAAACTAATATTTTTCCCATGAATGGGAAAAATTGTGAAGATTCCCATTAGGATAACATTGGCAGTTTGACGCATCGCCATGGCAACACGGTGCAAGAAAAAGCATGGGTCTGATTGACTTTATTGATTGGGATGACCCAATGGAATTTTGTGTCAAATTTGGTAACATTTGGAGAAACTAAATTTTCAGCCTTCCATACAAATTTCTTTGTTATTCTGTAGGGGGCGCTGTCGCGCCAAATTGATTTCTTTCACAAACATTAGAATTAGGCTGGAAAGTTTTACAACTGATTCGAATTTGAGCCAAATCGGACTTTGCATGCGCAAACGGGAGCAAATTTTGTCTTTTGAAAATTGCAAAATTTCCGATGGAAATTTGCGGCTTCGCCGCACGGAAACCGTAAAAGGGAACATCATAAATTGGATAACTTTAGATGCCCCACTTGTCTAGATGATGCACAGTGAATTTCAGCCCTGCAGGTGAAGCGCCTTCAGAGGAGTTGACGAAAATGCGAGGTCAGCGAAAACGCTGACTCGGCATTTTGGAAATTTCAATCCAAGATGGCCGACTTCCGGTGCGTCAGGGGGCGTGGCCATAATAATCTTTTTTGTTTGGCATCACTTGAAGAATGCGTGTACCGAATTTCGTGGCTCTACGCCAAACTTGACGTCGCGACGTCTCCCATTGACGCAATGTATTTTGACTTTTGCAGGGGGCGCTGTCGCGCCATTTTTTTATGCCCAATGATGCACCACATAAAAAAATACATTTTTCGGCAGACCTGAATTTTGGGCAAAATTTGGTGAGTTTTTGAATATGTTCAGGGGGTCAAATTACTGCTCAAAGAGCAGAACAGGAAGAAATAAAAAAAAAAAAAATTAAAGCCGCAAGCGGCATCGAACGGCCCTCGCGGGCCGTGCTTCGCACTCGACCGACCCGGCACTCCCTGTGGGTGGCGCTAACGCGCCACTTGTCCCTTTTTTATTGCGGCTTTGGGCTGCACTTGTCACCAAACAAGTCAAAACACATCGGAAGTGCTGATGCACAAAATGCAAAAACATGGGTTTTCCAGGCATCGCCATGGCAACACCGTGCAAAATACAAACTTGGCCCCCTGGACTTTTTTGACGGGGACGACCTGAAGAATCACTGTGCAAAATTTTATGTCCGTCGTTGACGGTAATAAGTCGTTATAAGACTTTGAAATGTACGAAAATTTGGAAATTTTTCCATTAGGATAACATGGGCGCTTTCGCGCATCGCCATGGCAACCCAGTGAAAAATATGACTTGGGTCTGATTGACTTTTTTGATCAGGATGACATGAAGAGTCATGGTGTCAAATTTCACATTATTCCATGAAACTAATATTTTTCCCATGAATGGGAAAAATTGGGAGGTTTCCCATTAGGATAACATTGGCAGTTTGGCGCATCGCCATGGCAACACGGTGCAAAAGACAACATAGGTCTGATTGACTTTATTGATTGGGATGACCCAATGGAATTTTTTGTCAAATTTGGTAACATTTGGGAAAACTCAATGTTGACGCTGACATGCTAGCAAGAACAAATATGTATGTCCCATGCCTACGGCATGGGTTGCTGGGATACAGGAGTCTGTGCAGGGGGGGACGACTCCTGCTATTCACTTCTGTTGACGCATGTCAGCGTCAACATCGAGTCAATGGGCTTCGCCCATTGACTCGATGTTGACGCTGACATGCTAGCAACAACAAATATGCATGTCCCATGCCTACGGCATGGGTTGCTAGGACACAGGAGTCTGTGCAAGGTCGCGGTGCTGCCACGAAGTTGCGCGCTTCGCGCGCAACTTCGTGAAGACAGTCAGCAACGATGAGTGCTTCGCACTCATCGTTGCGGAAGCAATAGGCCCTACGCCCTGTAGGGGCTCGGGCCTAATAATAATATTTTTTAGCAAAAACAATATATCCGATAACATTAGAAACACATATTATACGTTTTTTGAAAGCTCTCGACTTTCCCCACGTCACCGTGGGGTCAATGGCGAATGACTAGCGCTAACGCGCTCGTCATTCGCCATGACGTCGGGGTCCGCCATTGACCTCCCATTGACTTCCATTCATTTTAGCAGTTATAAGTATGGCCCATGCCTGCGGCATGGGGGCTTGGATAGGGCTCGATGCCAGGAGTGTGTTTGGGGACATTAGCGCTTCGCGCTGCGTCAGCGTCAACATTGAGTCAATGGGCTTCGCCCATTGACTCAATGTTGACGCTGACATGCTAGCAAGAACAAATATGCATGTCCCATGCCTACGGCATGGGTTGCTAGGACACAGGAGTCTGTGCAAGGTCGCGGTGCTGCCACGAAGTTGCGCGCTTCGCGCGCAACTTCGTGAAGACAGTCTGCAACGATGAGTGCTTCGCACTCATCGTTGCGGAAGCAATAGGCCCTACGCCCTGTAGGGGCTCGGGCCTAATAATAATAATTTTAGCAAAAACAATATATCCGATAACATTACAATGACATATTATACGTTTTTTGAAAGCTCTCGACTTTCCCCACGTCACCGTGGGGTCAATGGCGAATGACGAGCGCTAACGCGCTCGTCATTCGCCATGACGTTGGGGTCCGCCATTGACCTCCCATTGACTTCCATTCATTTTAGCAGTTATAAGTATGGCCCATGCCTGCGGCATGGGGGCTTGGATAGGGCGCGATGCCAGGAGTGTGTTTGGGGACATGAGCGCTTCGCGCTGTGTCAGCGTCAACATTGAGTCAATGGGCTTCGCCCATTGACTCAATGTTGACGCTGGCATGCTAGCAAGAACAAATATGCATGTCCCATGCCTACGGCATGGGTTGCTGGGATACAGGAGTCTGTGCAGGGGGAGACGACTCCTGCTATTCACTCCTGTTGACGCATGTCAGCGTCAACATCGAGTCAATGGGCTTCGCCCATTGACTCGATGTTGACGCTGACATGCTAGCAACAACAAATATGCAAACCCATGCCTACGGCATGGGTTGCTAGGACACAGGAGTCTGTGCAAGGTCGCGGTGCTGCCACGAAGTTGCGCGCTTCGCGCGCAACTTCGTGAAGACAGTTTGCAACGATGAGTGCTTCGCACTCATCGTTGCGGAAGCAATAGGCCCTACGCCCTGTAGGGGCTCGGGCCTAATAATAATAATAATATTTTTAGCAAAAACAATATATCCGATAACATTAGAAACACATATTATACGTTTTTTGAAAGCTCTCGACCTTCCCCACGTTACCGTTGGGTCAATGGCGAATGACGAGCGCTAACGCGCTCGTCATTCGCCATGGCGTCGGGGTCCGCCATTGACCTCCCATTGACTTCCATTCATTTTAGCAGTAACAAGTATGGCCCATGCCTGCGGCATGGGGCCTTGGATAGGGCTCGATGCCAGGAGTGTGTTTGGGTACATTAGCGCTTCGCGCTGCGTCAGCGTCAACATTGACGCTGACATGCTAGCAAGAACAAATATGCATGTCCCATGCCTACGGCATGGGTTGCTAGGACACAGGAGTCTGTGCAAGGTCGCGGTGCTGCCACGAAGTTGCGCGCTTCGCGCGCAACTTCGTGAAGACAGTCTGCAACGATGAGTGCTTCGCACTCATCGTTGCGGAAGCAATAGGCCCTACGCCCTGTAGGGGCTCGGGCCTAATAATATTTTTAGCAAAAACAATATATCCGATAACATTAGAAACACATATTATACGTTTTTTGAAAGCTCTGGACCTTCCCCACGTCACCGTGGGGTCAATGGCGAATGACGATCGCTAACGCGCTCGTCATTCGCCATGGCGTCGGGGTCCACCATTGACCTCCCATTGACTTCCATTCATTTTAGCAGTAATAAGTATGGCCCATGCCTGCGGCATGGGGCCTTGGATAGGGCTCGATGCCAGGAGTGTGTTTGGGGACATTAGCGCTTCGCGCTGCGTCAGCGTCAACACTGAGTCAATGGGCTTCGCCCATTGACTCAATGTTGACGCTGACATGCTAGCAAGAACAAATATGCATGTCCCATGCCTACGGCATGGGTTGCTGGGATACAGGAGTCTGTGCAGGGGGGTACGACTCCTGCTATTCACTCCTGTTGACGCATGTCAGCGTCAACATCGAGTCAATGGGCTTCGCCCATTGACTCGATGTTGACGCTGACATGCTAGCAACAACAAATATGAAAACCCATGCCGTGCTAGGACACAGGAGTCTGTGCAAGGTCGCGGTGCTGCCACGAAGTTGCGCGCTTCGCGCGCAACTTCGTGAAGACAGTCTGCAACGATGAGTGCGAAGCACTCATCGTTGCGGAAGCAATAGGCCCTACGCCCTGTAGGGGCTCGGGCCTAAAAAAATAATAATATTTTTAGCAAAAACAATATATCCGATAACATTAGAAACACATATTATACGTTTTTTGAAAGCTCTGGACCTTCCCCACGTCACCGTGGGGTCAATGGCGAATGACGAGCGCTAACGCGCTCGTCATTCGCCATGACGTCGGGGTCCGCCATTGACCTCCCATTGACTTCCATTCATTTTAGCAGTTATAAGTATGGCCCATGCCTGCGGCATGGGGGCTTGGATAGGGCTCGATGCCAGGAGTGTGTTTGGGGACATTAGCGCTTCGCGCTGCGTCAGCGTCAACATTGAGTCAATGGGCTTCGCCCATTGACTCAATGTTGACGCTGACATGCTAGCAAGAACAAATATGTATGTCCCATGCCTACGGCATGGGTTGCTAGGACACAGGAGTCTGTGCAAGGTCGCGGTGCTGCCACGAAGTTGCGCGCGAAGCAAAGCAACGAAGCAACGATGAGTGCTTCGCACTCATCGTTGCGGAAGCAATAGGCCCTACGCCCTGTAGGGGCTCGGGCCTAATAAAAAGTTTTCAGCTCACTGGTTTGTCCACTAGCAGGCCAAAGTGTTGTGTTTATTCATGCATTTATATGTAATTTTGTGTAAATCTGTAATGTGAGCCATATTTTATGTTGCCAGTTCTATGTCGTGAACTGAAGAATAAAAACACAGTGACATGTAAACTATTTAACAGAATGAAAACAACAGAGCTACAAATAAAACAGACTAGTAAATAAAAGACAGTATTTACTACACTGATTTGAGTCTGTCTATGCCGCTGTGTTGGATTATTTACATTTGATACTAACTGTTTTGCTTTCTTTTTTGGATCTGAAGTTAAAAAATGATAAATTATAGAATGAAATCCATGTGTGAGTCAGTTTACTCAATTTGCACATTTTCCTAAAGCTAATCAGGCCAAATCTCAAGGCTCAATCACGATCTAAAAACCTCTTTAAGTGTCAAATTGTGCGTCCTAAATATGAAAAACGTTCTGCACAAACCTTGAGTGTGAGGGCGTTGATGGAGATCTCCATGACCTGCGGCGTGTGAGGAGTCTGGGAGCTCTGGAAAAACACCTGACACGGCTGCAGGACGGTCGTCACGTTGTTTTTCCTCTTCTCTCTGAGGAACGGACACGCCACCACCTGAAACACAACACACAACCATCACTATGAGACTGAAACACACACATCAGTGACCACGAGAACGGACACGCCACCACCTGAAACACAACGCACAACCATCACTATGAGACTAAAACACACACATCAGTGACCACGAGAACGGACACGCCACCACCTGAAACACAACACACAACCATCACTATGAAACACACACATCAGTGACCACGAGAACGGACACGCCACCACCTGAAACACAACACACAACCATCACTATGAAACACACACATCAGTGACCACGAGAACGGACACGCCACCACCTGAAACACAACACACAACCGTCACTATGAAACACACACATCAGTGACCACGAGATTTGAAGATGGAAGACTCCCGTGTCAAATCATCTGGACTTTATAAAAGAGTCTGTGTGTTTGGTTCATGCTCCAGTCTTTTTCCTCTCACACAAACACCCGTCTCACCTTGAGGTCGTTGATCCCGGCGGTCATGCGTGAGCCGTCGGCGCTGCTCTTCATCGTGAGCTCGCACTGCGTCGTCATGACGAGGGCGGGGGCGTCGCCGCGGCTCAGGTCGGCCACAAACACGATCTCGGGGTTTCTCACTACGACGTTCATCTCCGTCTTAGACACAGGGGCAGGAGGAGGAGGGGACGAGGCTGAAGGAGGAAGAGCACGAGAGGGTTTATATTTATATTTATGTACTTTTAGATAATACGACTTATTTAAGCGAGTGACCGTGTTCATTTACATTTGACGCCATCTAGTCCTTTGTATTTAAATATGGTTTTGTTCTTAGTCAGACGTTTACATACATTTCATTCTCACAGTAGTTGTCAGTTGCTTTTGTTCTTGTGCTGATCTGCACATTTCAGACCAAAGCACTTTATCTCTGGGACACTTCCTGACCGGTGTGATGCTGGACATTCCTGAGGATGATCCAGACTTGTGCAGGTCTATAATTAACTCAGATGTAATAAATAAACCAGTCAGAAGCTTCTACAGACATGACATTATCATCTGGGTTTTCCCAAATTGTTTAAAGTCATAATAATCTTAACGTGTGTGAACTTCTGACTGTGAACAAAGTCATGAAAAATTGTGTAAAAAAAAATCCTTCTGTCATTATTCTGGCATTTAGCAAACAGAAATAATTGTGTTAATCCTAATAATCCTAAAACAGGATAAGTTTAGTCTGATTTCATGTCAGACAGAGAAATAAAGCACATGTGTGTTTTTATAAAGTGTATGTGAACTTCAGGTTTACAGTGTATAAACACATGTGCCCCTTTAAAGCTTTACTTAATCAGAGTTTTGTTTTAACACAATCTGACCATAAAGGACTGTCTAAACCGAACCATGAGGTCGGACTGACCACAGGCTCCTGAACATGAGCTCTTTAAATCCATGTTGTGTTTTTCCTTGAGTTTCAGACGATCTTAAAACTTTTTGACTGTGTTTGCTAATGTTGTGTCTTCATGGCAATAGCTGAAGATTCTGCCATAGAGATACATGTAGAGCACCCTCAGCACGATGTCACTGTTAAGTACAAACACAATGTCCACATAACACAGACTCACTGGACGCCACAGAGGAGGGGTTCTTCTTCTCTGCGGCGTTGCTCTTGTTCTGAGGAGCCTGACTGAAGCCCTGCTGTGACGCCGTCAGGAAGATGTTAGCCACCGTTAGCAGGAACTCCATGCTAGCACAGAGGTAAATGTCCTGCACCAGAGTGTCCAGGACTGTCCCCTCTCTGCCCTGACGATACTTCACCTCTACCATCATGTTCTGCTCTGCCCCCGGACGCAGCGCCATCATCCTGTGAGGAGGAAAATTACAATCAGGGACTTTATACAGCACTTTGTTTGTTTGTTAGGTTGGTCATCTCCAATGTTTGCATCTCAAAAATCAAAGGTAAACTGTCAAAACCAGACTCAGAGAGAATTATCCTGCGTTTGTGTCCAGTAGGTTAGACGACTGTAACGTCCTGATCACTGGACTCTACAAACGAGCCACAGAACAGAACATCCAGAACATCCAGAACATCCAGAACATCCAGAACACTGCTGCTCGGGTCAGGACTAGAACCAGGAAGTACTTTACACATGTGTCCTGTGCTCAGGTCTAGAACCAGGAAGTACTTCACACACGTGTCCTGTACTTATGTCCGATCTCTCTCTCGTGTTATGATCATAGATTGTATACCGTAAATTTCGGACTACAGAGCGCACCTTGATATAAGCCGCACCAGCTAAATTTGAAGAGAAAATCAATTTTGTACATATATAAGCCGCACCTGAATACAAGCCGCAGGTTTTCATATTGTAACATGAGACATTTACACAGAAAGACGGTGCACCGACACGCTTTTTTTTAAACTGTGCCTGAAAATTGGCACCAACACGACAACAACACGGGATGAACACATCTGCAGGTTTAGAAAATAAAGCTGCACCAACACGGAAAATCTGCTTTTATTTCCTCTGAAAACTTCTGTCGTCTTTTTACATTGACCAAGTTGGATTCATTGATGTCGAGCTAACGTGCAGTGGCTCTATTTCAGGAGTCGGCAACCCGCGGCTCCGGAGCCGTATGCGCCTCTTTCAGCCTTATACTGCGGCTCTGCGTGGCTTGGGAACTGACACTGACACAGTTCACAGTCCTGCGTAAAGAGCCCTGATTTTCAGACGCTGTGCGCACAGGGGTCAGGAGCAACTTTGGCCCGTCCCTAATGACACACTAATAAGCTCGTCCGTAGATGTATCATGAAAATCCTGCTGGAAATCGCCACAGAAATCTATTTGATGTAGTAGCAAGTATATTATCTGCTCTTGTCTCCGCGGTGACGTATCACGTATAACACATCAGACACATCGCTCAAAAGTAGAGCCACAAGCGAGTGAAAATGAGCCAAAACAAAAGTCTTTGGAGAGCTTTTAACAAAGGGGAAAAGGACAACTGAGGAGTCAGAAGAGGAGACTACGACCTCCAAGAAAAAGAAAGATAAATTTAACAGACAATGCCTACTTAAAATCTGGGTTTGTCGCTACAGGTGACTCTCACGCACAGAGTCCGCTCTGCGTAACATACGGGAAAAGCAAATAAGGCAATGAAACCTTCAAAACTGCTCTGGCACATGGAGAATAAGCACCTGGGATAAAATGATACGCTACGAGTTTTTTTGTTGTTGTTTTTTTAAAGAAACTGCGGAGTAGAGTAGACATAATCACATAATCAGCGGGATGCATGATGCAGCGGTTTGGTGAGTTGTATTTTTTTAATGCACTTAAGTTGTTTTTGCCATATTTATCTGCCACGTGTAGAAGGCTTGTCCGTGAAAGTAAAACCTACATTATTCCGTTACATTATTGTTATTATACAGTGTTATCTTCATTTTAGATGTCAAAAAGTATTTGCGGCTCCCAGTGTTTTATTTTATGTGGAAAGTGGGTCCAAATGGCTCTTTGCGTGTTAAAGGCCGACCCCTGCTCTGTTTCCTTTCTGTTTCTTTATCTTAAAAACGGCATCATATCCATTTCATGATGCGCAAAATGATCGTTCAAAATCAAAACTAGTGAATTCTTCAGAGCAGAATCTTTCCCCACGTCTGTCTCACTTTTACGTTTACAGCTGGAGAGCGCCCCCCGGTGGCCGTTATCCAGTAAAATTCCATATATAAGCCGCACTGCTGTAAAAGCCGCAGGGCTCAAAGCGTGGAAAAAAAGTAGCGGCTTATAATCCGAAATTTACGGTATTTCATTCCTAAATCCAGATATGAACATTAATAACAGACCAATCCGGTGCCCGCTGTTCCCAAGGTCGCTCCCGCTAGCGTTAGCAACAGGTTTGATTGACTGTTGCCAAAGGGACGAGTGCCTTCAACAGCCTCACTCTGGACTGGCTCTTTGGTTTTTCACTCAGATTGTAGCAGTTTAAACCTCTACAAACATGTTCTGATATGTATGTGGTTGTTATTCTAGTTTAGTTCGATGTTACTGCTCGTGGATGTGTTTTCAGGACCTGGACGTGACCATCTTGATGTTGGGTCTCTTGTCGTCCAGGAAACAGGCCGCGAGCTGCACCAGGGCCTTCATGCAGCTGTCGGAGAACATGTGGACCGAGGTGGAGATGGTGCCGAGAGTGAACTCGGCCAGTTTGAGCTGCTCGTCGTGAGAGTCCAGTAGATGAGCCTGGGACAGCACAACAGGAGGTGTGATAATAACAATAAATCACATCATTAGATTTACATACAGCCCCTTTAAAGACTCCTAAAGCACTTTTCATTACATCACTGGGGGCGTGGCCTGTCACTATAACACATTCTGAAGGCCACATTTTACTGAAGTACAGCTCAAACCAGAAACACTATATAAAAAGGCACACAGGCTTTATTTTCTCTCTGTCTGACATGAAATCAGACTAAACTTCACCTGTTTTAGGATTAGGAGGATTAACACAATTATTTATATTTGATAAATATCAGAATAATGAGAGAAGGATTTTTTTAGACATTATTTCACGACTTTGTTCAGAGTCAGAAGTTCACACACATTTCATTAGTATTTGTCCCATTGTCTTTAAACTGTGCGACTTGGGTCAAATGTTTTGGATTTCCTTCCACAAACTTCTCACAATAGTTGTCTGGAGTTTTGTCCCGTTCGTCCAGACAGAACTGGTGTAACAGCCGAGTTTTCAATAGGACCGAGATGTCAATAAACCAACCGATAAACCGACCGATAAACCGACCGATAAACCGACCGATAAACCAACCGATAAACCAACCGATAAACCAACCAATAAACCAATGGATAAACCAATTGATAAACCAATCGATAAACCAACAGATAAACCACCCGATAAACCGACCGATAAACCAACCGATAAACCAGCCGATAAACCAACCGATAAACCAATGGATAAACCAATGGATAAACCAATGGATAAACCAATTGATAAACCAATCGATAAACCAATCGATAAACCAACAGATAAACCACCCGATAAACCGACCGATAAACCAACCGATAAACCAGCCGATAAACCAATGGATAAACCAATCAATAAACCAACCGATAAACCAACCAATAAACCAATCGATAAACCACCCGATAAACCAATTAATAAACGAACCAATAAACCAATCGATAAACCGACCGATAAACCAATCAGAAGCTTCCAAAGACGACGTCATCATCTGGATTTTCCCATGTAATCTTACTGTATGTGACCATCTGACTGAAAAAAACTCATGAAAAATTGTGTAAAAAAATCCTTCTGTCATTATTCTGTCATTTAGTGAATAGAAATAATTGTGTTAATCCTAATAATCCTAAAACAGGTGAAGTTTAGTCTGATTTCATGTCAGACAGAGAGAAAATAAAGCACATGTGTGTTTTTATAAAGTGTATGTGAACTTCATATTACACTGTAAATATAGAAGATAAAAGATAATACTGAAACCAAACCGTAAAGCAGAATTATCCTCAAAAACATACATAAATGTGCGATATTGTTAAAAATATGAGCTGAAATAAATAATAAATATGGCAGAATGTAACACTTCAGAGATGAGTTTGTTTATAATGAACCACTGAAGTTCATAATCCAAACTTCTACACCTCAAATGTCGTCATATTACACAAAATAAGAGATTTTCCACTGGTACAAAGACCACTCCCTCCATAAACCTCTAAATTAAACGTTCACGCGCAGGTTTAGATGTGAGCCGTTATCGTAGCCACAGCTGCCCTGCCTCACCCTCCGCCACAAAACTACTGTATGGAACATCACAGGAAGTTAAAACCAAACGTTAAAACATATTCCGTGGCCGTACGTTTAATGCCAGACTGTGGAAGAACAACATTTCTGTGGAAACAAGCCAGAGACATTCCTCCGAGCCAAATAAGAGTCAGGTCTGTGGAGATGCGAGCCCGCGCAGAGTCAGAACAAATGTTTTTCAGAGCAATAAAAACTAAATGGACCAAACCCCATTTTTATCATCTGTCTAAAAAGTGAAAATTTGTATTTATTTATATTTCTGCAGTTTAAGAGGGATTTTCTGCGCTTCACCAGACCAGACATTTTATCAGTTTTGTCAGTCCTAAATCACAGAGGAACACTCAACATCTACAGGATCCAAAAACAAAAAACCCTATTTTCTGGACTGTAAGTGTCACATTTTTCATGCGACTTATACTCAGATATGAAATGATTCAAATCTATAAAGTCACACGTTGGTTCTTGTCACAGTGACTCTAGACTTGGACCAGTATCTACTCCTCCTGAACCACTCAACATTTAAAATATCAACATTAAACTCATTTAAAAGACAAAGAACAAAGAAACAAAGAAACACTGAACAAAAATGAGCCTAAAAGAAAATGTTATTCTGCTGAGTCTGATGGATTTATTGATTTGGAGTGAGATCCAGAGTAAACTTGTTGTTTTTTCTGCTTTATTTATCTGATTAACTGTTAATATCTTACGTTAACAAACCAGACACGTGTTCAGTTCTGTCTGTGCTTCATGGAGCTGAATAAATATAAATGTGTTACGTTAGCATTAGCGTTAGCGTTAGCATTAGCATTAGCGTTAGCGTGATGTACTGATATTCAGCCTGTTGGCCCACATTTTATTATTATTATTAGAACTTGACTCTAAAGATAAAATGTCTGTTCTTGGTCTCGGATTTTGTAAAATAAATTTCCACAAAAAATGCGACTTACATGTTTTGTTTTCTTCATTATTTTGCATTTTTTGGCTGGTGCGACTTATACTCCAGAGCGACGCATAGTCTGGAGAATACGGTGCTCATCAATACTAAAATTATTGTAAAAACTAGATGCTCACGGATACTAAAAAAAGTCCCATCCTCAGCACAGACTCTTTCCTGAACATGTTTATAATGACGTCTTGAGTCCCCAGCCTGTTCTGAATCTGAAACGTTAACGTCGTGTCCATAACTCGCCTCGTTTCCGTTTGGAGTGAACAGGACCAGGGTCATGGAGTCAAACTTGAAGTCTAACTTGAGCGTCGTCTTGTGTTTGACGTTTGTCTGAGCCTCGACCACAGCAGAGGTCACCACGGTGTTATCTGAGGACACGAGACACAAGAAACATGCACTTATGTTTCATTCACACGGGTTTGTCTGCAAATATCACACAAATAAACACGAGTTTAACCTAAGAAGACAAACAAATATGACGTGAAAATCAAAACCAATATGTAGAACTGCTCTCTCCTGTTTTTTCCTGAGATTCAGAGTGGTGGAAAATCTGCACCGTCGCCATAGCAATAAGAAAATCTAAGCAAAATATTATGTCTTTTGAAAGGTCAAAAGTCCTCAAAATGTCGCCTTTGAACAGCTTTGGCATCCAGAGTTCTATAAAGATTAAATGTATAATTATGTAAAGTAAAAACATAGTTGTATTGTCTGGTTCATCTACATCTCCTGCTCTTAAATAAAATAAAATTTAAAATAAAAACAACAGTCAGAATCAGTCAGTTGCACTTACTTTGGCTGGGTGGAGACGTGCCTGACCCGCGGGTGGAGGTCTCAGACGAGGGGTCAGAGGGGTCAGAGGGGTCAGTGGGGTCAGTAGTGGGTGGAGCTTCTGGGGGGCCACCGAGCTCCGACTTCTCAGACAGGTTTTCATTCAGAGTCCTCAACACCACGGTCAAGTCGTCCTGACTCAACATCAGCTGCAAAGAGCACAGAGAAATACAGAGATCAAACACAGAGAAACACAGAGATCAAACACAGAGAAACACAGAGATCAAACACAGAGAAACACAGAGATCAAACACAGAGAAACACAGAGATCAAACACAGAGAAACACAGAGATCAAACACAGAGAAACACAGAGATCAAACACAGAGAAACACAGAGATCAAACACAGAGAAACACAGAGATCAAACACAGAGAAACACAGAGATCAAACACAGAGAAACACAGAGATCAAACAGATCAAACACAGAGAACAAACAGAAACACAGAGAAACACAGAGATCAAACACAGAGATCAAACAGAGAGATCAAATAGAAACACAGAGAACAAACACAGAGATCAAACACAGAGAACAAACAGATCAAACACAGAGAAACACAGAGAACAAACACAGAGATCAAACACAGAGATCAAACACAGAGAAACACAGATCAAACACAGATCAAACACAGATCAAACACAGAGATCAAACAGAAACACAGAGATCAAACACAGAGTTTAGTTTGTATTTATTTTAGTGTATCCTCTGTTCTCCTGTGTCTCTTAAATATGTTTTGATCTCTGTGTCGTAACAGTTCACAGTCAAAGTGTACGTACGCTCATGGGTTTGAGGTGTGCGTTAGTTTGTATTTATTTATTTTAGTGTATCGTCTGTCCTCCTGTGTCTCTTCTTAAATATGTTTGATCTCTGTGTCGTAACAGTTCAGTCAAAGTGTACGTACGCTCATGGGTTTGAGGTGTGCGATGATCTCGATGTCGGGGATGTTGTGGTACCAGTTTGACGACAGGTTTCTCAGAATCTCCAGGTCCAGACTCACGGGCATCAGGAGCTGAGTCTCCCCCTGGAACTTATCGTTTTTGTACGTCGTTCTGAAATACAGATGTGTCATATATGTTTATATATGTCACCGTAACGACAGTTTAAAGGTGTTCTGGAGTGTTATTGAGCCATTTATAAACATCACAGTGCAAAGTTACAGTATAAACATAAAACTATTTCATTTATACAAACATACACTGACCAACATCACCAAGACCTGTCATGAGAACACATTCTGAAGTGTTACATACAAATGACAAACGATGATATTCAACTAATTTATGCCACGGACACAACAAACACAACACAATTTAAACCACAAAAACTGCTCTAAATGCACAATATTGTTAAAAAAATGCACTGAGCTGCACTAAATTAAGTTATGAATTCAACCTTTTACAGCTTAAATCTGATCATAAAGTACAAAAATAACCAAAAATGTCCCAGTAGTGCAAAGAAATAGTACACATGATAAATACTGACCCCAAAAAATACAGTTCCTGCTTCATTTACTGAACGATAAGTTGACAAATATCTGTACAATGTTTATTTCAGCCCCAAGTTACAGATTCTACATGACTGATTTTAGACTGTTTTCCATTAAACACATTGAGTAAATCTGACTCACAGGTTGAATGTTTGCAGTTATTTAGGGAGAGTGTTCTGTTCTATGGTGTTTCAGACGACATCTCCACATTCTACAGGACAATAATATTTAATACAGATGAGTGCGGCTCAGATGAATGTCGTTCAAATGCACATTTATGTTATAACACAGTGAGTTCTGGGTCTGGTCACAAAGGTTCAACATGTCTGCGTTTCCCTTTTGGATATTTCATGACAAAGTGCAGCGTGATCTACAGAAAAAACTGGCTCTTCTTGGCTCTAGAAACTGAAAATCACCAATGTCAACGACAAACTTCCACCTCCATGGCCCTTTAGAAACACAAACACTTAAACACACTGAACACACGGATGGAGTTTACACGTCTACATTCTGTGCTTCAGCTCAGATTTCTCACATCTTAAAGTCTGTACATGTTTTTTTTTACAGTATTTAAACAGAAGTGCTTCATTTTAAACATTTTGCTGTGATCCAAAGTCTTCAATTTCCCAAAGAATTCCGACATTCCGACTTATTCCTCGAGTTAACACTTTTCACAAGAGCAAACACAGCGGCGTTTTACTCACAAATGGCATGCTAACACTGCACTTGCTTCTCCCCTGCCGTGTGCGTTCTACCTGTTGGTCTCACCTGAACATCTTGAGGTCGGTCAGTTTCACTTTCATGATGTCGACCACCGGGGGGATCTTGGCGTTGGATTTGAACGGCTGCGTGACGAAGCGGTTTTTGACGGAGAGGAGGCCCAGATCTGCCACGATGACGTTTGAGGAAGAGGAGGACTGAGGGAGGAAGATGACGGGAGCGTTAAAGTGCACGTTCAGAGAGATGCGCGTGCTGCGCTCGGCGAGCTCCTTCACCCCGGACGCCGCCTTCTCCGCGGCCTGCACCGTCACCTCCGCCAGCGCCGCCTTCGCCTCCTGGAAGTTATTGATGAAAGCCTGAAACAAAACAGAAGCACTGAGAAAAGTTCCACAGTGTAAAGTTTCAAATGACCTTTAAATGAGGTTATAAAGTCAAAATGAAAACGATTTTGACACTAACAAATAAACCCAACACTCGAGAGCAGGGTCCAAACTTTAAACATTAAGATTAATATTAAAAGCAAGTGAACTATTTCATTATTTCAATTTATTTTATTTTATTACGTTTTTTATTCCAAATGTCTTTCACCTTTTAAAAACAAAATGAATGATACACAGATTAAAAATATGAAAAAGTGAACATTTAATCTGTGGTTTTCATAATCACAAGAAACTCACTGAGATTTTAGAATTTATTCAAATCAGACGGAAACAAATAAAACAAACACAACAAAAAAAACTAATAAATCAAATAAAACAACCTGCTGCACTAATTTAGAGTGAAACTGAGACCTGACTGTAGTAAACAGGCCCGGTCCAGCTCAAAGACAGTGAGTCACGTCACGCTAAACGTCACGCTAAACGTCACGCTAAACGTCACGCTAAACGTCACGCTAAACGTCACGCTAAACGTCACGCTAAACGTCACGCTAAACGTCACGCTAAACGTCACGCTAAACGTCACAGGTGAGAGTCAGTCTTGTCCTCGCACGTTTCTTGTTAAAGTTCTTTATGGACAATGTCTTTTCACACAAATATGTCAAACCAAACTCAGCATTTTCTCATCAGAGGAGAGAATTTCTTGTGCATGGTTCGTCTGGTAGTGACTCTTGATATTGAATTCCTTAAAAACACCAACAGTCTCTTGGCAAATTAGGCAGACACAGTTGTTTCGTATTTCTGTGAAAAAAATTCCACCTTTCCTGGAGGCGACAGCCCTCTTTGTCGACTTTCATTTTTTTTTATTTGAGTGTCTATTTTGGAAGTGGTGAGGCAAGGCCAAGGGTGCAGCGAGAGCATGGCCCCGGAGCCCCGGAGCGCGGCCCCGGAGCCCCGGAGCGCGGCCGTCTTCTGGTGAAATATAATACTGCTTGTATATGTGTATTTTACACTGGTCAACAGCGCTGACTTTGGTTTGTGTCAAATTTGCAAAGATATAAAAAATATGTCTGTGTAACTCCAGATAAACTGACATTTTAACATGACATACATTTAAATTACCTTGTCGCGGGCCACATAAAATGACATGGCGGGCCGCATTTGGCCCCCGGGCCTTGAGTTTGACACATGTGCTTTAGACAATGAAATGTGATTTTCAACATTAAATGGCAGCACTTTATCACTTTATCAACACTAAGCTCAGACAGAGACTTGTTCAAACTAAAGCATGAATCTAAAAAAAGTATGTTTGAGTTTTTCAGACTGTGTTGATGTCACACTCCCAGACGGGGGCGACACACACACTTTTCTTTATTGATAACACTGTAATGTGCCAATCTGTTGTGTTTCTTAACTTATTTTCTTAATTCTTAATTGCTATGGCGACAGTTTGTATCACTCTGAACCCGATGGAGAGCAGTGTAGTAAGTACCAGGATGGAGGAGAGGAACTTGTTGAGGAAGACGACTTGGATGCAGCCCACGTTGAGCGTGACGGAGGTGTCCACTTTAGACATGTCCAGGTACGCGTCTCCGTCAGTGGCACAGGTGTAGTTCACCATGCGGAAGTGAAACACCTCCTTATCCACAATGGACACGGCCTACACGCACAGCAGACAGAGAAATGCACTTTTTTATTTTCACTGGAGAAAACAGGGCCACTCGAAAAAAACACAAAACACCAGACACAGGGAGAACGTGCAAACTCAACAGTGGAGCTTCTTACTGTGAGGAGAAAGTGCTTAACCAACCCACGGTTTTGTAATAAACAGTTACACCGACCTTTTTGTACAACGCGTCTTTGTCACAGTCCAGAATGACGATGTTCTTCAAATGAGCCAGAATCTCCATCTCCTTTTTCCTCATCAGGACCTCGGACACCAGGCCTACAGAGACATGAAAACCTCAGACACCAGGCCTACAGAGACATGAAAACCTCAGACACCAGGCCTACAGAGACATGAAAACCTCAGACACCAGGCCTACAGAGACATGAAAACCTCACACACCAGGCCTACAGAGACATGAAAACCTCAGACACCAGGCCTACAGAGACATGAAAACTTCAGACACCAGGCCTACAGAGACATGAAAACCTCACACACCAGGCCTACAGAGACATGAAAACCTCAGACACCAGGCCTACAGAGACGTGAAAACCTCACACACCAGGCCTACAGAGACATGAAAACCTCACACACCAGGCCTACAGAGACATGAAAACCTCACACACCAGGCCTACAGAGACATGAAAACCTCACACACCAGGCCTACAGAGACATGAAAACCTCACACACCAGGCCTACAGAGACATGAAAACCTCACACACCAGGCCTACAGAGACATGAAAACCTCACACACCAGGCCTACAGAGACATGAAAACCTCACACACCAGGCCTACAGAGACATGAAAACCTCACACACCAGGCCTACAGAGACATGAAAACCTCACACACCAGGCCTACAGAGACATGAAAACCTCACACACCAGGCCTACAGAGACATGAAAACCTCAGACACCAGGCCTACAGAGACATGAAAACCTCAGACACCAGGCCTACAGACTTTGGTTGTTGATATTATTTTATAATAAAAGCGTCTGAGTTTATTAAGACTAAAGTTTTAGCTGATCCTGTTTCAATCCAGACACTGGGTCAATGGAAACACTTTGGATTTCATGTTTTTTTCCCCAATTTTGCATAAAACAGTGTCATACTTTTATTTCAAACAATAAAAAATCCACAGTCTTTTCCAGTCACATTTATCTGGAGTGTAAAATGTACAAACCTTCAATACTGATCTCTGAGATTCGGGCTTTCTGTCCTCGGATGAAAACTTTGAGGCAGCGGAGGTCGGCTCTGATGTGCAGACTCACAATGTCACCAAACTTTGACTTCTTCACACCTGTAGGACGCACACATGTTACTCAGACACATTCTGATCACACCTGTAGGACGCACACGTGTGTGAGACATTCTGATCACACCTGTAGGACGCACACGTGTGTGAGACATTCTGATCACAGATCAATGGATTTATGTTGTGCTTTTTTACACTGTCCCTCTTATTTATTCACTGTGTGTAAACTGCCCATCTCTACAACAACACAACCACACAAAACAGAAAACAACCACACAAAACAAAAAACAACCACACAAAACAGAAAACAACCACACAAAACAGAAAACAACCACACAAAACAAAAAACAACCACACAAAACAGAAAACAACCACACAAAACAAAAAACAACCACACAAAACAGAAAACAACCACACAAAACAGAAAACAACCACACAAAACAGAAAACACAACCACACAAAACAGAAAACACAACCACACAAAACAGAAAACAACCACACAAAACAGAAAACAACCACACAAAACAGAAAACAACCACACAAAACAGAAAACACAACCACACAAAACAGAAAACAACCACACAAAACAGAAAACACAACCACACAAAACAGAAAACACAACCACACAAAACAGAAAACAACCACACAAAACAGAAAAGTTTGAGTTGAGTTTTTTCTGTTATTTTACTTATAGTTGTAGTTGATTATTTTTCTTTGTACTTTAGATATTTGAGAGTATTTTATTGAAGTGAATTATATGAACACATTAAAGTTGAGCCGAGCGCCTGAGCCTCTGTCATAATCTACAGCAGACACCATCAACTCCTCATGACTCAGAAATACACTTTTGTGTTTTAGTTTTTCATACTTGGCCTCCTGACGAGCGCCGCCTCCTTCTTCTCCTCCTCCTTCTCCTCCCCCTTCTCCTCCTCCTTCTCCCCTTCGCCCTCGTCCTCCTCGGGGATGGTGGGCAGCTCCTCTGGGCCCGCCTCCTTTTGAACGGACGTCTTTGTGGGCAGGAGATTGTCCAGGAAGTTCATGGTGTTTAGAAGAGCCTCGGTGTGAAGATGGACGTCCAGAGAAGAGAAGGTCACCTGAGCCACACAACACACAACACACAAGAGAACAGACAACACACACAACACAACACAACACACAACACACAACACAACACAACACACAACAGAACAGGCATTATACATTTAAACTATTAATGTATGAGACACTGTTCCTGAAGATGTGAGAGCTCGACTCAGACTGTTTCTCTGCTGTGACTGAAGGGTTTTATTCTGCCTCTTCTGTTTTAATGTTTATTTTATGATGATTATTTATGTGTACATTTGTGTGATTTTAAAGTCTTTCTTGTTCTGTAAAACACTTTCAGTTCCTCTGTACAAATAAACTCGCAGTGACGTTTATTCTGGTATACAGTTGTCCATCACTATATCGCAGTTCACCTTTCGTGGTGCAGTTTTACACGCTTTTTTTTTTTTTTACAGTGTATGACGTGCATTGTGTTGTGCGTCCTGATTGGCTGTTGGACTGTAGACCGTTGTGTTGTGCGTCCTGATTGGCTGTTGGACTGTAGACCATTGTGTCGTGCGTCCTGATTGGCTGTTGGACTGTAGACCATTGTGTCGTGCGTCCTGATTGGCTGTTGGACTGTAGACCATTGTGTCGTGCGTCCTGATTGGCTGTTGGACTGTAGACCATTGTGTCGTGCGTCCTGATTGGCTGTTGGACTGTAGACCGTTGTGTCGTGCGTCCTGATTGGCTGTTGGACTGTTCCAATCAGTCAGATAGAGTTTTAATGTTTGGGAGGCGACTGTGTGTGGTTCTTGTGTTTTTACATTTCATTTTAGTTGACGTTTGAGTCTTTGCGGTGCTTCAGATCCTTTTCTGCGCCCTAACCCTCGTGCTCACCTTGATCATCTGCTCCGTGTTGTTGTGCAGAGACTTGAACTCGGGGCCGTTTTTATCCGCCTAAAACACAAACAAACCCTGGTCAAACCTGGCGTAGCGTCCTAAACGCCACAACGCTGCGGTGGTGGAGGCTCAGACCTTGATGTACTCCAGCGTGAGCAGGTCCTCCTCACAGTTGTCTCGTGTGGTGATGAGCTGGACCTCTTTGGCCTCGGAATCTACGACATTTTAAAACACATTTATTCAAACGGACTCGTCGTGTTTCAGCTCTGATCACTGCCAGTCGAGTTAGTGCCACATTTAAAAGGACATTTTTATCCAAAATGGTGTAAAAACATGACAATCTAATTAAAAACCAGGAGAGATGAGCCGTGTTCTGTGTAAATCTAAATAAAACACCACCTTTAGTGCGGCTCATGAATGTTAAAGAAACGTGCAAAGAACGTCAGGAACAAGTCTGAGTTTGTTTTGTTCTGTTTCTATAAAAAGTGACTAAACACAGGACAAACTGAAACATGGAGTTAAAATGATCACAAATAGTTACGATTAAAGATGATCATGATCATTATTAAAGCTGCAGAGCGTTTAAATGTCACCTCCCCCCCTTCACCTCCTCCCTGTGACCTTCCCATCACCTCCTCCCCGTCACCTCCTCCCCGTCTCCTCCTCCCCGTGACACAGACCCATGTACTCGGGGCACTTGAGGCAGATCTCCTTCAGGTAGGTGTTGGACGTCATGTCAAATGTCCTGAGCTTCAGTTCTGTGCCCAGACCCTCCACCTCCAGCAGCAGCACAGTGACCTCCACCGCCTCAGAGAGTCGACACAGCTCCACCGAGAACTAAACGACGACAACAACAACACAAAAACACTAATGAACAACAACAACAACACAAACACGCTCATCAACATGACTCAGACTGGAGGTGCTCTCAGGAGATCAGACCAAAGACAGAGCAAAACACTGGACGTAAATATCAGTGTGTGACCAGACCATCCTCAGGCGATGTGTCGATTTAAACACACGAGGGCGCTACAACACACAACCTGGTCACGTATTCACACAAAATGAGGCCAGAGCAAGTGGAAACGGCATTAAACATGTAGAATATTGGTCAGAAACTAAACAAAAACAAGAATATGAAGTTATTAAGTACTATTTTTGGCATTTTTTGTTGTAGTTATTTTAAATTCCATTCATACAAACAAGACATTTGGTCAGAGGCACATCTGAGCACATTTCTGATGGACATGGCTAACCTGCTAGCATAGACTGTATATATAAACGGACAGAGCTAACCTGCTAGCATAGACTGTATATACAAACGGACAGAGCTAACGTGCTAGCATAGACTGTTTATATAAACGGACATGGCTAACCTGCTAGCATAGACTATCTATAAATGGACAGAGCTAACGTGCTAGCCGCCGCGTTCCAAACAGGAAGTGATCATGGTGCACTTCCTGCTCCATCGACTCTTTGTCCAGTTCACTGTCTGTGTTAAACTGTGTCCTCTCTCTGTCTCTGCTGCTTCAGACTCATTTTGGTCTTAAATGTCCTCTGTCCTCTCTCTGTCCTCTCTCTGTCCTCTCTCTGTCCTCTCTCTGTCCCTCTCTGTCCCTCTCTGTCCCTCTCTGTCCCCTCTGTCCCCTCTGTCCCCTCTGTCCCCTCTGTCCCCTCTGTCCCTGCTGCTTCAGACTCATTCTGGTCTTAAATGTATTAACCCTCTACATGATCCTGGGGTTTTATTTCACTCTGTGGTCTGATGTAACAGAGTACACAGTGCGAGTACCTTGTCGATTTCAAACTTGAGTATGAGGTCGGTCATGTTCTTCTTGCCGTCGTCCTGCAGGCTGCTCTTTTTGCTGATGGAGCGCAGAGGCCTGGGATCGTCAGGGAAAAAGGGTTTATCGTCCAGAGGAGAGGAGGGAGCGTCGTAGAACAGGTCCTCCTCCGAGCCTGGGACACACACGACACCAAAGATATCCTACTGAATTTGTACGATATCATAACATTTTAAATTATGACTTGATGAATGGGAGCATTTAAAAGTCCTATATCACACAAAATTCTTGTAGCTTTAAGCTTTAATCCATGTTCTAACGCTGTTTCCTCACACAATCAGACCTGGAGTTGTGTTTTTCATTCACACATGTTTGAGTAACACTTTATTATTAGTCTGTCACATCTACAAAGATCAAAATGTGACAGTTTCTTGTCATATCAGATACACGGCCTTTGATCGGACTTCAGTGAAAAAATACTGTGTTGTCCACTCTGTATTAAACACTCACTGTCCACTTGTCTTTTCTTTGATAAACTCATTTTTGCCAAAGGGCTGATGAGAGAATAAGAGAGTAACACGTGAGAACAAGGCTGATGTAGCTGAAGTGCGCCATCTTTTGGGGAAACGTTGGCATTACAGGGAAAGGTAAATCTATTTTAATTTAATTTGGTACAGTTTGGTCACACACAGCCAGTTTGCCCATGTCTGGTCTAAACACAGAGTTAGCATGTTTTAGACAAAGGAACACACAGGGACATTTAGTTCTTTGCATAGTACATTACATTTATCTAAGTAACCCAAACTTTAGTGAAACCTTTGGCTCAAACTTACTACATTTTACAGTAAGTGAAGAAGAATGAGGCACATTTCAAACAGACTGTCCCTACACACGCTCAGTAAAATGCAGATATAAACAGTAACACACAGTCTGAGTGTAAAATCAAACGCTCTGGTGAGACTGTGGGAGTAAAACGCCTGTCTTACCCAGTGAGGTGAGGCTGGAGATGGTCTCACACGACTCAAAGATGACAGAGGAGCGCTGGTCGGCCAGGCTCAGCGGGCGTCTGTGAGTGAGCTGAGGAGTGAACGACCTCGGCTGAAGGGAAGAAGAGAGACGCACGGGTGAGAAACTGGAAAGACACATCCTAAGAACGGCCAGGAGCGCTCGTCCACACGGGATTCTTCTGTTTTACAATATTATTTCAGTCGTAATTAAAGTGAAATTTTGATTCCTGCAAGATTCTAAGTCAGATATTTTACAAAATGATTTATATAAATGCAAAAATACACTAACATCTGTCCCGTCTTTATATAAATACATCGTTTTCTATTACATTTTTAAGCATAAATAGTGTTTTTTGCGTGCTTGGAGCTCCCCCTGCAGGTGTAGTGTTGTGAGTGCAGTTTGGGTCAGATACACACACATAACAGTTTTGAGAGCTTTTGCCCCGCCCCCTTTGCAGTGGACCCTGGTCTGTTTGCGCCCGTACCTTGATGGAGCCCTGATGTGGGTTGGAGCGAGCGGGACGCCGGCTCTCGGGCAGGGGGATACTGTCCACCAGCTCCAGGACGCTGCGCAGTTTGTTATCGGAAATCCGCAGAGAGAGACGCGGGAGCTGTCCGGACAGTTTGTACCTGCACAGACATCACTAACATCACACTGAGACACTTTTGAACGCGCAGGAGTCAGGTTTGCTGGTTTTTTATACGGCAGAACCTCGATTTTGACACAATGTATAAGTGCAAAACAAAAGTCATCCAGCCTTAATCTGACCCGTGTGTCGCTAAACGCAGGAGGTGATGGAGGACACTGTGGACTCACTTGGCCATGCGCGAGTCTTTGACCACCATGGCCCGACTGAACACCACCTTCAGATCCACCGGCTCCAGGATGTGCAGCGGAGACTCCTTCTGTTTACGAGCCATTTTCCAGTCTCCATCTGACACAGAAATACACACGTTACTACTATTCACACTTTAAACAATGAGACGGTCCATTAAGAACACGCGGGGTTAGGAAAAAAAGGTCATTCCAGGCCTGATAACAAATTATGAAGCACAGAGAAATACCACAGTAAACGATAATATTGAAACGCCCCGACACAAAGCGGGACAACTTCAGTGAACCTGTTTTAAAAGTATCGTTAAGAGTCAAGAGCTGCAGCAAATAAACACGGAATGAAGCAATAAAAGTGACTTATTCAACTCTCTACAGCTCAAATCTTATCATGTCGCAACTAAAACAACAAAAATCTCTTCGTTTTTGAAAAGAAAAAGCCTCTACGACAAACGCCGAGCTGTAAAATATTTTGTTCCAGAGTCGTTGTAGTAAATAAAAGACAGGCCTGGTTCATTCTACTCATACTCAGCTCTATAAACCATGCACTTAAAACATACTTAAATGTTAAAACACTGTCTTACTCTCTTGTAAATTAGATGTAGATCCAAATATTTGTTAGTTTTATATTGTATACTGTGTCAATCTTAATCCAAGACTGAGAATGAATGAATAAAACATGTTTGTGGTGTTGTACATGACTGAAACGTTCGACAACACTCCCTAAAAGTGTGAGTCCTTTTACAGCCGTGTGTGTGTGTGTGTGTCCACTGGCGCTGGGACGAGGACAGGTCCAGGAGCGACACACTGTTCTGACGTTCCTCCACATTGAGCTGAGTTTGTAAACTGTACCTGGTTTGCTGTAGAGGAACTGCAGGCTGCTGAGCTGGATGTCGAAGCTGTCGTACGCTCTGGACATGATGTCTTCGATGTTGCTGCAGGTGACGGACAGCTGCGGCAGGTGCTTCCGGCTCTGACTCGACATCTGAGGAAACGACCAACATCTGTCAGAGAGACATCGCGACCGTCTACTGCGGGGTCTCCGCTTCACGTTTAGAGGCGACATTTTGAGGACTTTAGGCCGGCGCGAAGATGGAATATTTGGTTTTGACTGTTAATCGCCACGGCAGCGGTTCTAATCTAAGCTCGAATGACGGAGCAAAACTACGTCGTTAAAACACAGTTAGTTAGTTTAAAAAAAGTCCAAAAAGTCTGTGTAATTACGGGGGATTTTTATGTGAAATTAAAACCTGCAGCTTAATGTCAAACACTTTATATTATTGGGAAAAACGTAAAGCTCCAACCTGGATCTAAACCAGGACTAGAGCAGGACTAAACCAGGTCTTGGTCTCTATATATTGCTGAATTGTCTTCAGAAATGTCAATTCCATGTTGTTTCCCAGACAGTGGAGTACCTTGAAGTGTCCCAGGTCGAGCAGCAGGATGTTTTGAGTGTTGTCATAGTAACCGGTCTGCGGGATGATGACGTAAGAGGCCATCAGGTTCACCTTCAGGTCCAGGGTTTTCTGCGTCTCGATCACGTACATCAGACCTGCAGCAGCACAGTCCACAAAATATACAAACATAAACATCTCAGTATGAGTATATTTAAAAGGTGCACTCTGTGACTTTTCTGGTGGAGGATCTGAAACATAATGTCCTCTTTGGAGATGTTATCGTTTTGTCTGAACATTCCACAATAGTCTGAAGCATAAAAAAATATCACTGGAGACAAACAGGCGACACCTTCAGGCCAAGTAATGAAATAAACACAGAGCAGATGACCTGGTGACTGTGTGAATGTTTGTGCTGAGGTTTATGCCACATGAGGCGCGTTAGTTTAGGACGGTTAAATAGATAAATAAAAGGAGCACTGACCGGTGGCTGTGCGGTCCCTGAACTGCTCCAGCTTCATCAGAGTGGCGTTGGTGAGTTCGTCCAGCTCCAGGTCGTCTGGAGGTCTGAAGAACGCTGCCATCCCGTTCACTGTGGTCTACAGGAGACACAGAGAGGTTAAAGCCCACGACACACGGCACGAGCAGAAACACGGGACATTTAGGACGTGTACTTTTTAGAAAACATCAACAGTGAACAGGGAGGGTGACCCTGCGCCGGGCCAGTGTGGAGCTGCACACGAAAACAGAATCCAGCCTGTCGCACATCTCCATCAAAAATACACACAAACCATGTGTTGTATTTGTGCGTTTACCGTCAGCACAGCGTGGGGCAGTTAAGTATCGTCTGAAGGAGCTCAGGTTCAGACAGACTGCACAGACGTGAATACGACTGTATTCAGGGAGTTATGTTCACTGTAGACCTGTTATAACTGGAGAAACACTGGAGAAACGCTCCACTTCCAGGTTGATTGTGTTTTTCCTGTGATAAACGCAGAGCGCCGTGTGCAGACGTCCTGCTGCAGCGTCTGTCCTCGTAGTGACCCGCGTGCAGACGTCCTGCTGGAGTGACCCGTGGCACTGGTTTCATGAGTTTCTGCACATAAACGCTGACACATGTAGCGTGTGTAGAGCCTTAAGGTTACGGTACACTCAATGGACTCCACAGTGAAATTTGTCCTCTGCATTTGACCCGTCCTTTAACGCCGCTGTGGCCTCTGCTCAGGAGCAGTGACACTCTGCACAGAGGTCAGGGGTCAGACTGGCTGGAGGGTTTTATTTTATATATGGTGCATGTTTTGGGTTGATGGGAGAAAAAAAACTGAAAAAAAACTTTATAATAACTACACGTATTAAAGCCTTAATAAAACATCAAGAAACACTCAGTTCATAAGCAAATACTAACCTGACTCTTCTTATTAAACTATTTGTTCATGCTTGATTAAGGCTAATTAAAGGGGTAGTTATTATAAAGTGGTGCTAACAAACTAAACTGGGTACAGCAGCGTGACTCACTGCGTCGTAGATGATCTCGAGGGGCTGCGACGTCACGTGGAGCCTCTGGTTGGCGCTCTCGTCCAGGGGGTTGGTCTCAAACAGGATGCAGAGCAGAGGAGTCCCCGCCCCCGTTGCCGCCTTCCTGGACGACAGCAGCGTGGGAGCCGGGTGCTGATTGGCCAGGCCCGTGACCTCGAACAGAGTGAGCTGAGCCGTGAGTCTGGAACAAGGACACAAGTTCAGCCTTTTACAAACAGTCAGCACACTGTACAGGAGCAGCAGAAACAGTATCATTTTATTTATTACAGCGCAGACAGGTGCTGTTCACTCTTTAGTAATGTAACAAACACAAATATCCAACTTCACCATTTTAAATCTGTCATTAGACCCGCCCCGTTGTATTCTCACATTTGACCACTAGATGCCGTCTCTGTTACTGTTGTCTGACAGTGTGCACCTTTGGGCCTGACAAAAGAAGAGTCTGAACCATACACTGTTTATATAAATGGACAGAGCTAACCTGCTAGCTGCTGTGTTCCAAACAGGAAGTGATCATGGGCGCACTTCGGCGCAATCTACTCAATAATTCACTTTCTGTGTAAAAACTGTCCTCTCTCTGTCTCTGCTGCATTTTGGTCTTAAATGTTCATATTAACCCGCTCTACATGATCCTGGGGTTCTTTTTTTATTTATTTATTTTTTTAGTTATTTTGAGTTTATTTATGTTGTTTGTTTTTTTTTGTTATATGGGTTTTTTTTGTTTATTTCTTCTTTTTTTCTTGTTATTTTGAGTTTATTTATTTTTTGTTATTATGTTTTGTTTTGTTTTTTTGTTATATGAGGGGGTTTTTTTTGTGTCATTTTGAGGGTTTTTTTTAATGTTATTTTGTGTCTCCTCTCTCTGTCTCTGCTGCTTCAGACTCATTCTGGTCTTAAATGTTCGTATTAACCCTCTACATGATCCTGGGGTTTTTATTTCACTATTGTGTCTGTAAATCAAGAAATGAATAATAATAACAGACAAATCAGGTCCTTCTTTCCCCAAAGTCAGTCCTGTTAGCGTTAGCAACAGGTTTGGTTGACAGCGTTGCTAAGTGGAGGGACGGGGGGGAATATGTTTTACATCTGTCATCTATTGGTGAAAAAAGTCAACTTATCAATATCTATCCATCTATATCATGTTAAAGAGAGTAGCTTTAAGCAGGACGTGTGGTGGTTGAAAAATACATTTTAGTTTTATTTCAAAATCAAAACTATCGTAGCCTGCTAGATATTTTGTGCATTACTGTCACTGTGAGTTGAAATGAAGGTGACATAAACGGCGGCGTACTTGATGGCCTGTGCCCCCGGCCTCTGCGTCAGCTGGGACTGCAGCTCTCCCACGGTCAGACGGATGATCTCGTTCTTGTCCTTGTCGTCTTTGATGGATACGGACAGTTTCTCCATGTGGAAATTCACCATCATGTCCTCGAACTGCAGACAGAAGAGCGAGACGCGTGTGAGTGAAGGACGGCCTTACATAACACGAGACGGTGACTCAGAGGAAGTGTGGTCTCTGGTTACGCAGGTGTAACATACGGCGGTGACGTCACTCACACGCACGGCAGGAAAGACACAGATTACACCGGACTAGTTATGTAAATGTATGTAAACCCAGGAAAAACGATTCAGCTGCTGTGAATCGAGTCTCAAACGTCCCTATGACACATCCTGTGAAGCCGGCGCGCGCTCGGATACTCGCCGCACGTAACAGCGCGGTCTGATTTACTTTAGACGCAGGCAAGGAGAGGCATTCAACTGCACGAGGTAAAAAAACAGCCAGGGAAATATTATACTTATGTTTGGATGTTTACTCATTTGTTTTCGATCAGCAGCGATGGCAAAACTGCGGCCTCTGCACTGAGCACATGACGTTTTGTTCGGTTCTCTCAACGCAGTTCCTTAAGTCTTATTAGCCTTATAGCTGCTTTAGTGCTAATGCTAAGTTACTAGACGTCACTGACCGCCTCGTAGCATCCGTTCGTGCTGATTCGGTTCTTTGACCTGCTGCAGAGTGAGACGAGAGCGGTCTGACATGTTTTGGGGCAAAGACGGTGTGAGTTTGGTCGTTTAGCGCTCTGGATTTCTGTGTGTATGTAAACGTAGAGAGCGACGCGGGGGGATGTGCCGTCTCTGGTCACACTAGTGATTTACTGCGCTCACGTCTTTGGGCAGGTTCGGGTTGGCGGCCGTCTCGCTGTAACCGATGGCTGTGTAGAGTTTGGACTTTTCAGCGGGAGTCAGCAGCTCGTCAAAACCTACGGTAAAGGAAAAAGAATGGACATAAATGTATCATATCAATACACAGACCTGGAGTTGTGTTTTGTTTCATTCACACATGTTTAACACACAAACCCTGCATGTTTAGGCTGAGTGTATATTCTGTCTTCCGTGTTTACCTCCGCTCTTGGCCTCCTTGACCTCGGCCTCACTTTGCCCGCCCCAGTTCCACATCCAGCCGAACCAGCCCTGAGACTCCTCCTCCTCCATCTTCAGTCCCGGGCGGTAGATCTTCAGGCCGGCTTTACTCGCCTACAAACCAAGAAGCACTCTAAAGTCTGACTGTAAAACACTAAATACCTCTGATACCATATGAAACATGAACGGTCCGTCCACACTTTAACGTGAGGCTGTGGCTTACCTCCACCTCGGCCTGCTGTCTGGCTAATGTGATGTTAAAAATATCCAGCGTCTTCTCCGGCTCCTGGAACAAAACATCGATCGGTGTTTAAAGACTTGAATGCACCTTCCTCTAATGTGTACCACGTTTAGAAGACAACACTTAATGAAATCATGAAGGTGTAGAGTGAGTAACAGCAGACAGGGCTGAAGGACGCTGAGCACAACAGAAACGTTACAATCAAAGATGCAAACAACTAAACACTCCTGTCCTTTTCTGTAGGCCATAAAAACATCTGTCCTTTTCTGTAGGCCATAAAAACATCTGTCCTTTTCTGTAGGCCATAAAAACATCTGTCCTTTTCTGTAGGCCATAAAAACATCTGTCCTTTTCTGTAGGCCATAAAAACATCTGTCCTTTTCTGTAGGCCATAAAAACATCTGTCCTTTTCTGTAGGCCATAAAAACATCTGTCCTTTTCTGTAGGCCATAAAAACATCTGTCCTTTTCTGTAGGCCATAAAAACATCTGTCCTTTTCTGTAGGCCATAAAAACATCTGCTGAGGTTCAAACGACTTGAATCACAACTATTCTGCAACATCAACTTTTAACCACGTTATACTTGTTTCTCCTTCTCTCGTCTCCTTCTCCCGTCTCCTTCTCCCATCTCCTTCTCCCGTCTCCTTCTCCCGTCTCCTTCTCCCGTCTCCTTCTCTCGTGTTCCTTCTCTCGTGCCCTTCTCTCGTGCCCTTCTCTAGTCCCCTTCTCTCGTCCCCTTCTCTCGTCCCCTTCTCTCGTGCCCTTCTCTCGTGCCCTTCTCTCGTGCCCTTCTCTCGTGCCCTTCTCTCGTGCCCTTCCCTCGTGCCCTTCCCTCGTGCCCTTCCCTCGTGCCCTTCCCTCGTCCCCTTCCCTCGTCCCCTTCCCTCGTCCCCTTCTCTCGTCCCCTTCTCTCGTCCCCTTCTCTCGTGCCCTTCTCTCGTGCCCTTCTCTCGTGCCCTTCTCTAGTCCCCTTCTCTAGTCCCCTTCTCTAGTCCCCTTCTCTCGTGCCCTTCTCTCGTGCCCTTCTCTCGTGCCCTTCTCTCGTCCCCTTCTCTCGTCCCCTTCTCTCGTGCCCTTCTCTCGTGCCCTTCTCTCGTGCCCTTCTCTCGTGCCCTTCTCTCGTGCCCTTCTCTCGTGCCCTTCTCTCGTCCCCTTCTCATTTATCCTCTCTAAGTTGTACCTTATTTTCTGGAGTATAAGTAAAAAAAATGCATAATAATGAAGAAAAAAAGGCGACTGTCAGTGTGACTAACAAAGATGTGAAATTATACACTCAGACTTATATTCCACATATAAGTCACATCTGAGTATAAGTCTCACCCCGACCAAACTATGACTACGACTTATAGTCCATTTGATCAATGCCCGTTTTCACCGCCGCCTCCATACGCCCACTGCTCTGTACTTAATTTAAACTTTTAATCAGTGAAAGTTTCTATTGTAGCCACAGCTGCCCTGGGGCAGACTGACAGAAATGAGGCTGTCAATCTGCGCCATCAGCCCCTCTGATCACTACCAACATTCACTCACACACCATATTCACACTAGGCAATGTATTGATCCTGTGACCTCCGGGTGACCACAGAGCCACTGAGCCACAGAGCCACAGAGCCACTGATCCACATGACATGACGCAAAACAATGTTCCCTCATCATTATGTTACTCAAAGCTGTTTTTTAAGTGATTCATGCATGTTTGAGTATTCCTGTATTGTCACGTCCCCATCTCCGCCCCCTTCTCCGCCCCAGCAGGCCACAGCTGTCGCTCACCTGTGGCCCGCTGTCGCTCACCTGTGGCCCGCTGTCGCTCACCTGTGGCCCGCTGTCGCTCACCTGTGGCTCGTTGTCGCTCACCTGTGGCCCGCTGTCGCTCACCTGTGGCTCGTTGTCGCTCACCTGTGGCCCGCTGTCGCTCACCTGTGGCCCGTTGTCGCTCACCTGTAGCCTCCGGAGCAGATCCTCGCTGGGCTTCTTGGAGGTGATCTTAGTTTTGTACTGTTCTTTGTATTTTTTGACCATCTGACGGTGCTGACGAATCCGAGTCCAGGACCACATGTGGAGGCGGGGCTTCACGTCCACCTCCAGGACGCTCGTTATCATGTACTTCCACCTGAGACACAGAAGTGCACACTGCATGAATGATGGATTTTCAACTAGATCACAACCAGCTACGATGAACTGCAGGTTTGAGTGACAGGTTTTCATGTCCATAGGCGCCATTTTGAGGACTGTGGACAAGTATAAAAAGAATATTATTATTTTTGAGTTAATAGCACTGGGCTGACAAAGGTTCTCATTTTGAATCTCTCTAAGGCCGTGTCTCAATTCGCAAAAATGCACCTTTTGAAGGGTCCCTTCAAAGTTCTCTTCAAAGTGTAGTTTGAAGGTTCCAGTGGAGAATCTGTCCTCCTCAGTGTCGTCTCCATCTTGCTGAAGTGGGACAGGTCCACACCACGGACCGCACTTCCACCTCTGTCTTTGAGCGTACGATACATACATTACGTACGTTATTTTTAATGATTTATTATTTAATAGAAGAAAAGTCAAGATGTCGTCGTCACAGCCGTTTCTTTCTGTTTAGATTGAATATCAATAGACAAATATAACGTTTGAGGTGATTTTTTTCTCATTTGTAGCTACTTCATAACTTAAACAAAATAAACCTTGTGAAAACGTAATAACAGAGACAGAGGAAACAGGATCATTTTCACATTCATAGTCTATAAACCAGAGACACTGATTAGTTGTACATATAGTGGGATATTTCAGTTTAATGGTTCAGTATTTTGTCCAGTGGCTGCACCACTTTAATAACAGTAGAGGGCGCTGTTTCCCTTCTGTGCTGTGCCAGTTCTTTTCATCTGATTATTATAAGGTATTTTCTAGCAGTGCAGCTACATCAAAATAGTATCTTCATTTACTAACACGAAGGTAAATGACACGTGTCCACCAGGGGGCGCAGACCTATGGAATGTACCTGAACACATGAAGATTTAGTGCACGTCTCAGGACTCTGTTCTGTCTGTTCTGTCTGTTCTGTCTGTTCTGTCTGTTCTGTCTGTTCTGTCTGTTCTGTCTGTTCTGTCTGTTCTGTCTGTTCTGTCTGTTCTGTCTGTTCTGTCCTTTCCTCAGAGTCCGTTGCTTCATTGTTCACATTATCTGTGTGGATCATTAAACTCTTCTGACTTTATGTTTCTCTTGGTCTTTGACACAATAGAATCGAACATTCTTACATTTTTCTTATTGCAGTAATAATTTCTCATGATAATAATGTCTCTTATTGTCAATAACTGCACATTCCTTTATTCCATGTAACTCTCCTCCTTTTTAATCAAACACACTGTACAGATCTTTATTCAGATTTAACAGTTTCATGTCGCACTGATGAGGTAAACCAGTACGAACATTTGAATGTGTATTGCGCAGTGGACTCCATTTTCTTCTCTTTTTTGCGTAGTCGTGGTGCATGATGGGATATAGAAGTGTGTGAAGTGTGCATGGATGCAGCTTCAGTTACGTCCAATCTCCATGGAAACGGTGCAAAGGGGAGGGCAGGTTTGTCGGGCACATTCAGTCGGTGCGTTGAAATGGGACAGCCCTTGTCGCGCCAGAAATGACGTAACTGCCCTTCGATGCACACTTCAAATGGTGATCCTAAGGCCAGTTTGGGGAATTGAGACACGGCCTAAAACCTTCTGTAGTCGACTAAAGAAATTCTTCATTGACTAAAGACGTGACCTGCAAATCGATTGGTCGACTATAAAAGGGGGTGGGGCAAAGCTCTCAAAAGTATGACTTAACTCTGTACCTGACCTAAACTGCACTCACAACACTACACCTGCAGGGGGTCTGAGTTTTACATGTTCTGTCTGTGTCTGTGTGGAGTTTTACATGTTCTCTCTGTGTCTGTGCGTAGTTTGCGTGTTTTCTCTGTGTCTGTGCGTAGTTTGCGTGTTCTCTGTGTCTGTGCGTAGTTTGCGTGTTCTCTCTGTGTCTGTGCGTAGTTTGCGTGTTCTCTCTGTGTCTGTGCGTAGTTTGCGTGTTCTCTCTGTGTCTGTGCGTAGTTTGCGTGTTCTCTCTGTGTCTGTGCGTAGTTTGCGTGTTCTCTCTGTGTCTGTGCGTAGTTTGCGTGTTCTCTCTGTGTCTGTGCGTAGTTTGCGTGTTCTCTCTGTGTCTGTGTGTAGTTTGTGTGTTCTCTCTGTGTCTGTGTGGAGTTTGCGTGTTCTCTCTGTGTGTAGTTTGCGTGTTCTCTCTGTGTCTGTGTGGAGTTTGCGTGTTCTCTCTGTGTGTAGTTTGCGTGTTCTCTCTGTGTCTGTGTGGAGTTTGCGTGTTCTCTCTGTGTGTAGTTTGCGTGTTCTCTCTGTGTCTGTGTGTAGTTTGCGTGTTCTCTCTGTGTCTGTGTGTAGTTTGCGTGTTCTCTCTGTGTCTGTGTGTAGTTTGTGTGTTCTCTCTGTGTCTGTGTGGAGTTTGCGTGTTCTCTCTGTGTGGAGTTTGCGTGTTCTCTCTGTGTGTAGTTTGCGTGTTCTCTCTGTGTCTGTGTGGAGTTTGCGTGTTCTCTCTGTTTCTGTGCGTAGTTTGCGTGTTCTCTCTGTGTCTGTGCGTAGTTTGCGTGTTCTCTCTGTGTCTGTGTGTAGTTTGTGTGTTCTCTCTGTGTCTGTGCGTAGTTTGCGTGTTCTCTCTGTGTCTGTGCGTAGTTTGCGTGTTCTCTCTGTGTCTGTGTGTAGTTTGTGTGTTCTCTCTGTGTCTGTGTGTAGTTTGTGTGTTCTCTCTGTGTCTGTGCGTAGTTTGCGTGTTCTCTCTGTGTCTGTGTGGAGTTTGCGTGTTCTCTCTGTTTCTGTGCGTAGTTTGCGTGTTCTCTCTGTGTCTGTGCGTAGTTTGCGTGTTCTCTCTGTGTCTGTGTGTAGTTTGTGTGTTCTCTCTGTGTCTGTGCGTAGTTTGCGTGTTCTCTCTGTGTCTGTGCGTAGTTTGCGTGTTCTCTCTGTGTCTGTGTGTAGTTTGTGTGTTCTCTCTGTGTCTGTGTGGAGTTTGCGTGTTCTCTCTGTGTGTAGTTTGCGTGTTCTCTCTGTGTCTGTGTGGAGTTTGCGTGTTCTCTCTGTGTCTGTGCGTAGTTTGCGTGTTCTCTCTGTGTCTGTGCGTAGTTTGCGTGTTCTCTCTGTGTCTGTGTGTAGTTTGTGTGTTCTCTCTGTGTCTGTGCGTAGTTTGCGTGTTCTCTCTGTGTCTGTGCGTAGTTTGCGTGTTCTCTCTGTGTCTGTGTGTAGTTTGTGTGTTCTCTCTGTGTCTGTGTGGAGTTTGCGTGTTCTCTCTGTGTGTAGTTTGCGTGTTCTCTCTGTGTTTGTGTGGAGTTTGCGTGTTCTCTCTGTGTGGTTTATCTCACCATATTTTGCAGTTGTGATGAACTGGGACGAGTGGTCTGTACTTCCTATAGGGCAGATTTCTGGACATCAAATCCACCGAACCGAGCAGCTCCAGGATACTGATGTACTGGACACACAACAACACACACATCATACACAACAACACACAACAACACACACATCATACACAACAACACACACATCATACACAACAACACACACATCATACACAACAACACACACATCATACACAACAACACACAACAGCACACACATCATACAACAACACACAACAACACACACATCATACACAACACACACATCACACTGATGTACTGGACACACAACAAACAGATGTGAACAGGCCCATATTCCTCTATTCTCAGACCTGGAGTTGTGTTTTGTTTCATTCTCACATGTTTAACAAACCTGCAGATTTAGGCTGAGTTCTTCTCTCAAACTGAAAACACTCTGTTCCACCTTGTGATGTCATCATGTGGTGATACAGGAAGTGCTCCACTGTGTTTTTAAACTCCACTCACCTTCATTTCTAGAATCATTTGGATCATTTCAGTCCTGGAGTTGTCTCTTTTCTCGACTGAACTAAAGGTAAAAGTAGCTGTTCACTTGAAAACTACCACTTGATGACATCACAAGGTGGAACAGAGCATTTTGATCTTTGGAGATGTTACAGACGAATAATAAAGTGAAACTCAAACATGTGTGAATGAAACAAAACACAACTCCAGGTCAGAGGTCAGTCAGCTGGGGTCAGAGGTCACTGTCCTGGGGTCAGAGGTCACCTCTGTGTCCTCAGAGGTCGCAGTCCTGGGGTCAGAGGTCACCTCTGTGTCCTCAGAGGTCACAGTCCTGGGGTCAGAGGTCACAGTCCTGGGGTCAGAGGTCACAGTCCTGGGGTCAGAGGTCACCTCTGTGTCCTCAGAGGTCGCAGTCCTGGGGTCAGAGGTCACCTCTGTGTCCTCAGAGGTCACAGTCCTGGGGTCAGAGGTCACTCACCTGTGGTCTGTTGAGTTCGATGGCCACCTCTCTCAGATTGACCATGAGGTCGACTTTAGGGGAGGAGAAGTCCACGTCTGACCTGGGGTTCATTTTCAGTTTGGCATCGGCCGAGATCGGACGGAAAACTGCAAACAAAAACAAACATTACACAACTGTTTCATTTTAATATTTTTATGTGTTTTATTCTCATTTACTCTGAGTTTATATAATGGAAAAAAACGTGAAAAACACAGCGAGTTCATTTTAAACAGTTTGTGGTGGTCCAAAGTGAATCTTCATTTACCTCATTCAGACCATCCAGTGTTTTACCATCAGGGTAACGCTAACACAAACTAGCATGCTAATCACACACTTCCTGGATAACACCCTTTAAGTTTCACCATGAACATGTCAAACAGAAGAACAAACCACTTTTATATTTAAACTGAAACACAAACATAAGTTTATTTATGTAAATAAAGTGTGTGGTAGTGTCCAGTTTGTGGTGGATACTCACTGAAGTCATGGGTGACGGGGTAATTGTTGTTACTTTTCATGCTGTTCTTTAGACATTGCTGGAACAAAAGTCAAAGGTTTTTAGGGAAAATTCAGAAATCAAATCCGAGTCAAACAGAATTACAGTCAGAGGTGGGTAGTTCTCAGTTACATTTATTTGAGTACTTTTTAATGAAATAGTATTTTTCAGAGTACTTTTAACAGTAAAAGTTGGTGCTCCTCTTCCGTCTGAGAGTCTAAAGTGACGGTTTGTCTCATTTTTGTGTCTAACTTTCACTTCAGTTATAAACCAGATGTTACATCCTGACAGTTGCTCTTTAAACTCTTTCTTTTCCCTAATACTTTCTTCCTTTCACTTGAGTAAGATGAGTTTGAAGTAGCATTACTCTCACTGGAGTACATTTCTCTGCTGGTCGACCCACCTCTGAGCACAAAAGCATAAGAAACACTGTGACTGAAAAAAGCCTCACCAGGGCCTCCTCTGAGTGATGAGTAGAGAAAAGCACAGAGTTGACGTTCCAGTAGGCGAACAGGTTATCCAGTTTAACCAGCTGTGAAAACAAACATCCAGTTTAGCATCGGCTCGTAGAAACAATCATCTCCTTCTAAGAACTAAACTGACTGGTTCAGATTCAAATATGCATTAATGTGATTCAGTCCAAGGCTGAGTCCTGGGATAGTTCTGCTCTAGTCCGTGTCTCCTGTCCAGTACAGAATGTGTTCACACAAATTTACATAAACGTTGGATCTCAGTGTGACTCTGAAGTGCTGTACATTTGCAATTTGTTTTCTCCACCGACAAAACCCACAATGTCGATGAAACGTTCTGCACCGACAAAGACGCCTACGAAGGTTTGAACTTTGAGAGAGTTTAAACGAGAGAGAAATGTGAGAAAATGTTAACGCCTGTGTGAGAAAAGTGTATAAAGTGTGTGGTGAGGGGTTTTACAGACAAAAACAGAGAGAATAATGTGAAAAATAAAGCTGAGACTTCGCCGATTTCTCCTCTGTGATAAACGAGGGACCACTGTGCTGAGATATGTTGATGCCTACGTGAATTTTCAAATTTTCTAGTGGAACATTATTTGAGATGGTGACACATTTCAAAATAAAGTGTCTGTACCTGATTTTTCCCCGTCTTAAAAACACGGAAAAACAGAAACGGTTCATTTCAAAAGGTCCAAAATTATTCCTCACTTATCTTTTACATTCAGAACATCCTCACTATTCACCACAATGAGTTTCTAAGCTTTATCACAATTTTCAGAGGCGCCGATAAGATAAAGCTAACAACAACTAGCGTGCTAATGCTCACTTCCTGATTATCGGACAGTGAAACGGTTTGTAAGTGCACACGGCGGACTTATTTTGACCTAAATCTGGACTGGAACAAGATAAACTTTACTCAGACACATGGGGAAAATGAGGTACAAATGTAAAAGTGCAGGAGTCGGACTAAAGGACGTAATCCACACCTTAAAAAACAGCTTGGCCTTCTCGTCCAGCAGAGTGGGTCTCCAGTTCTGGTCCGCAGTCTGTCAGGAGAAGAATAAAAAAAAACACACAAAGGAGGAGCTCGGGTTTGTGCACAGCAGGAAGGATGATATTTGTGTAACACGTCGTTTATATCAGTGAGACAGTGTTTTACCTGGAGACTGAGGTTTTCCAGAGACACTCCGAACGACAGAGGGCAGTTTGGGTTTGTGACCTGCGAAACAGAGACAAAAGTGAAGCTTAAACTGAAACAGATAAATAAACAGAGACAGTTTAGATACATAAACGTGTCCTTCAGGTTCACTTTCATACTGTGATGTTATTATAAAATTAACATGTTTTCTTCTGTTGTTTCCAGTTTTTAGAAATAAGAGCGTTATATCAGGCCAAAATGTGCTCGATTACAGAGCTGGAGGGAAACGAGGCTTTGGGTATCAAAAAATACAACAAAAAACGCAAGATAAAGCATATTTTTATAGTTAACTTTTTATAATCTGGAGAAAAACATCCCAGTTGTCCTGTCTGCTGAGTTTATCGTTCTGGATTGTGAATACTCAGACTGGTGGAGTTTTACAGGGTCAGACAGACGGCTCGTGTCTCAGTCGACTGCACGTCCAGGTCACAGGTCACAGGTCACATATCTGTGGACCCGTCCTCCTGAGGGACACACATAAGCTCCGGGTGTTACTCACGTCGTCTTCGTATCGGACGTGGATGTTGGAGATCTTCACCTGCAGGTTCTTGATGACCTGAGTGACCAGCTTCTCTACAAACGTGTCCTGTTTCTCCAGACCGGGGTTTTCTGTCACACAAAACATTTAAATAAACACATTTATACAAGAGACACAAACAGTGTGACGTTAACAAAAGGCACGTTTAGGCTGATGTGTCACAGAGGGTTTAAAATAAGAACTACAAACTCTCACAGGATCAATCTCTGCTTATTCACTGACGGGTGAATCTGTCACTCAGAGCCTGACCAATAGGAGGAGGAGTGGGCGGAGCAAAGCAGATAAGAACGTACTGAGCTTTAAAACAGCGTCCAGATCAGGGTTAACGTCCATATAATGTGGACAAAAAGAAGCACAAAGAGCTGCAGGGTTCAGACTCTTCAGGAAACACGACTTCAGCAAAACAAAACAGAGAGTAACACAGTCTTAGTATCAAATGACACAACATCTGTACACTCACGATGAGTCAGAGAGCCAGAAGAGAGCCAGAAGAGAGCCAGAAGAGAGCCAGAAGAGAGCCAGAAGAGAGCCAGAAGAGAGCCATAAGAGAGCCATAAGAGAGCCATAAGAGAGCCATCAGAGAGCCATCAGAGAGCCATAAGAGAGCCATAAGAGAGCCATAAGAGAGCAGTCAGAGTGTGGCACTTAAACACAGTCTGTGGTTTTCTTTGACGTTCTTTTTGCCTGTTTGTTTGTCGGGTGAAGTTCACAGGGGAAGTTGGGCACTTTGGTTTTCACAGTGTAATGCCACAAACCAGATCAGTGTGAAATCAGATCACACAGGAAACCACAGACATAACAAACCCTCGAGTGTTTGTGCTTTCAGCCGCGGCTGTAGTGACAAATACAAATCAACATCTGCGTCTGTTTAACACCAACACAATTATTCATAATCTGTCATATTAGGGGCAAACTATTTCATTCAACTTCATTCGCACTGTCTAATAGATCTGTGTTTGCAAACCTGTTTCTTCCAGAAGAAGTATTATTTTCAGGTTAATATAAACAGAAAACGACAAAGTTTAAATCTGTCACTGGTCAAATCGTTGTAGGAGTGAAGACGTCTCTCTGCTCGTCCAAGTCTCTTCTTCAGTTCTGGTCAGATTGCTGCTGGACACTGCCTTATATTTGTGAGAAGAGAAGAGCTAATGACACCGAAACTGAAGCTATTGTCTCCAGTTTCAGCCTTAACGACCCTATTCAACCTGTAATGGCTCACAGTATTGTTCTCTTTGTTTCCTTTGTTTCCTTTGGGTCTGACTCAATCTGAGCTTTATTTTAACACAGTCTGACCAGAAAGAACGGACTTAGATGGAAACACAGCAGGTGAGATGATCTGTGCTGTTAAACAAGTCCCTCTCACATAAAATTAGACACAAACTAGCATTAGCATTACCCAACAGCGCTCACCTTTTTGTGTGAAATCAAACTCCTAAACAGACCCATGAACGCTCAGATTCAAATGTGCCGTTAAAACACATTTTTGAACTTTTTCTTGAGTTTTCAGATGACCTTAAAACTGTTTTGTCTAGTGTTTTTTTTTTAACGTGTGCATTGTGTCACCGTGGTAACTGCTGAACATTCCACCACAGAGACACATGTAGAACACCCCCACAGCTCTGTACCCTGTTCGGCCGCCTTGAGTTTGGTCTCCTCGATCCTCTGGAGCTCCCTCTGTCGAGCCTCGAGGAACTGCTTTTCCTCCTTCTCCGCGTCATATTTTATACCTGAAACACACACGTTTGAACAGCTTTACAAACATCACATCCAGGACGCTAAAGCTCTACTAAACCTTAAACACAGCACTGTGGAACATTTCAGGAAAGGTTACACAGTGCAGCGTTAATAACTGTCACTGTCCACTGTTACGTATTTATTCTCAGTGGGTTTTTATTACACATGTACATCATTATATTCATTAAAAGTACATTTGTCGTGTACACAGACTTACTCGCTGTGGGGACGATGAGGAGGTACACCCCGTCCAGTGTCGCTTCCACCGACTGTGTGTAAAGATTTTTCCAGGGAATTTTAAGCTCCAGTCTCCCTACACAAACATTTAAAATCATTTATTAAAAGGTTTTTTATTAAGCAAAAATTACTTTTCAGAAATTTAAGTCATGTTCTAATGATGTTACCTCCTCAAAACCAGACCTGGAGTTGTGTTTTGTTTCATTCACACATAGTCAGTCTGTAACATCTCCAAAGCTCAAAATGCTCTGTTCCACCTTGTGATGTCATCAAGTGGTAGTTTTCACATTAACTCCTCCTTTTACCTTTAGTTCAGTCGAGATAAGAGACAACTCCAGGACTGAAATGATCCAAATGATTCAAGAAATGAAGGTGTGTGGAGTTTAAAAACACAGTGGAGCACTTCCTGTATCGCCACATGATGACATCACAAGGTGGAACAGAGCGTTTTCAGTTTGAGAGAAGAACTCAGCCTAAATCTGCAGGTTTGTGTGTGAAACGTGTGTTTGTGATGAGGACACAACATTAGAACAGAGATCAGAGAATGACACGGCTCTTTAAATGTAAATAAACTGTTTTCACACACGTTTTCTTACCTATGTGACCGGCTTTTACTTTAAAGGGAATATCAAGTTGACTCTGAAAGGAATAAAAATGTGTTATCACTTTATCACCAGTTAAAGCCATAAAAAATAAGAGCTGTTTGTTCATTATGGGTGTTTTTATGGCACATCCAGCCAGGTTTGCATCTTCAAAAAGTTCCATATTATCACTTTTGGTTTTGTCCTGGTTTGAGTCTAGTTTAGTCCCAGTGTAGACTTGGTTTGGTCCAGTTCAAGTCCTGGTTTAGTCCTGGTTTAGGTCTACACTCACACTATCATCACAGTGTTAGTTAATATTCTGTCAGTACTGCAGTACCTCTCTGTAAAGTAAAGTAAACCGTCTCTGAACTGTTTTCACAAACTGCATTTTCATCCATCGTCCGTGTCATTTTCTTTGTTGTCGTGAGTCAGTGATTTTTGTCTGAGGCTCCGTCCAAAACTGTCCTGGTTTGATTCCAGTTTAGTCCCGATGAAGACTTGGTTTGGTCCTGGTCTAGTCCCGGTTTAGTCCTGGTCTAGTCCCAGTTTAGTTCTGGTTTAGTCCCAATTTAGTTCTGGTCTGGTCCTGGTCTAGTCCCGGTTTAGTCCTGGTCTAGTCCCAATTTAGTTCTGGTCTGGTCCTGGTCTAGTCCCGGTTCAGTCCTGGTTTAGTCCCGGTTTAGTCCTGGTCTGGTCCTGTTCTAGTCCCAGTTTAGTTCTGGTTGAGTCCCAGTTTAGTTCTGGTCTGGTCCTGTTCTAGTCCCAGTTTAGTCCTGGTTTAGTCCTGGTCTGGTCTAGTCCTGGTCTAGTCCCAGTTTAGTCCTGGTTTAGTCCTGGTCTGGTCCAGTCCTGGTCTAGTCCTGGTTTAGTTCCAGTTTTGATATGACGTGTGCACATGTCTGAAGTGTGAAAGTTAATCACATCTGAACCTACCAGAGCATTTTCCTTGATTTCAAGATTTTTAAGAATGGCATCACCTGCAAACAGAATACATTTTGTTAAGAAAGGCTGCTACTACAGCTACTACTACTACTACAGCTACTACTACTACTACTACTACTACTGCTACTGCTACTGCTACTGCTACTACTGCTACTACTACTACTACTACTACTACTACTGCTACTGCTACTACAGCTACTGCTACTACAAAATACTTTCTTCCTTTCATACATTTTGCAGTGTTTAAATGCCACTTATACTCTGTATGTTGTTCATTTTTATGTGAATGACAAAACAAAGAGCAACAAAGTGAGATTTTGGTGTGGTAATGTTTACTCCATGTTCTTTTTAAATAATGAGTGACAGTTTTAGACTATAGGAGACCACCACAGTCTATTCCACCTCTACTAATGCAAATCTCTGACTACTACAACGAATACCACTACACAAAGAGTAAGCAAATGTAGTGACGAGAGGAGTAAACACGCTGATATCTGCAGGTCTTTGCCCTCCGTCACGTGAGCTGGCTTCAACCACAGTCAACTGCACGAGTCATTCAAAATGTCCAAAAGCCCAGTTTGACTTTATCCAAAACAAAATTAAATAATCCTTTAAACAAACTGCCCAACACATTTCTGTTAAAATGTGACTGTACTCTGCCCTTATACTGTTATGTGTTTCACTTTCCATTTTAGTTTACAACCATCATTACTTTAACTATAATCTGTAGTGATCTGTAATAATAACTTTGAGGCGTAGAATAGTGCAGAATATGAGTAAATAAAGAGGAGGCAGAGGGATGCAGCCTGTGGAGAGGACACAGGGGCAGGTTTGAACATGTTTACAATGGCACTTTGACGCCTCAACACTCATTCCAAGTCAAGATTTCTGGGTAATCTGCTTCCTGGATGAGCTGAAACAGTATCCTGCTGTGATCCAGGAGACTTTGAGCTCTGTGTAGAAGGGTGTGACCCAGAGCTGCCCTGTGCTGCTCAGTCTGTGGACAAACCCTCTTAAAACACAGAGAGAGTCTGCACCACTGCACAAGACAACAAAAGGACAGAACCACAACCAGCTCTGATCACACAGCTCTATCAAAACGTGTGTATAAAGTGTAAATGTGACCGTAGAGTAAGTAAACTGTGTGATTAAAGGTGTTACAGTGACAGTGACAGCTGAGGCTCTGGGACACTGCTCGTTAGCTCAGCGTCAGAGCCGTTAGCACGTTAGCTTAGCATGTGTGACTAGTTTAATATAATCTTTACCTCCCCAGATGCCGAGCTGCAGCTGTGACGAGTCGAGGTTGACCACATAATCCCCCAGAAACCTGTTGAGGACATCGACCACCACGCTCTCGAAAACCATGTTGAAGCGCGTCTCATGGAAGTGTCATGTTTACATCGGAGCTGCGCGAGTACGGCTGCGTCTGACGTCACGAGCGTCAGGACGGAGGGCTGTGCGTCACGACGTACGGTCACGTCACGGTGACCACGCACTGCTGCAACCGCCCCGCAAGACGTGTTTATGTACAAAAAAAAAAAAAAAAAAGGATTTATGTAAAAAAAATATTTAAAAAAACGGTTTATGTGAAAACTAAAACAGCGGTTTATGTAAAAAAAAAAAAATAAATAAATAAAAATATAAAAAAATAAGAACAAATAAAAAGATTTATGTAAAAAAAAGGTTTATGTAAAAACAACAACGGTTTATGTAAAAAAAAAAAACAACGGTTTATGTAAAAAAAAAAAACAACGGTTTATGTAAAAAAAAAATTAAAAATTAAAAATTAAATTTAAAAAACGGTTTATGCAAAAAACGGTTTATGTGAAAACTAAAACAGCGGTTTATGTAAAAAAAAAAAATAAAAATAAATAAAAATAAAAATAAAAATATTTGGTTTATGTAAAAACAACAACAACGGTTTATGTTAAAAAAACGGTTTATGTAAAAAACAAAAACAACAGTTTATGCAAAAAAAAACAACAACAACGGTTTATGTAAAAAAAATTTTTAAAATAACAGTTTATGTTTAAAAAAAATCTAAAAAGTAGTTCATGTAAAAAACAAAACAAAAACAACAGTTTATGTAAAACAAAACTGTTTATGTAAAAATAATAATAATAAAACAAAGGTTTATGCAAAAAAAAAAAAATGCTTATGTAGTCAAGTGAAAGGAGCAGAGGAGCTTTGGAGAACGCAGGGCCCAGGGCACAAGGGGCACGAGGAACCCAAGAGTGTGTGTGAGTGTGTTTTTATTCATTAAAGTCAATTTATAAGCCTCTATTTATCAAATATGAAAACCTTTTTATTTAATTTTATTGATCCTTTATTGCTGGGCTTCAGATTACATCATAACATTCTCTAGGCCAATAACATTTAACACAGAAGAGATCAGTCAAATGACAACACTCAAATGTATATTTATTATACATGTATATTTATATTCTATTAGAACACAGCGCATTCTCTAATAGAAATCATCAGGTTCAATGTTTGTGAATTGATCTTGTGTGATCAAAGGGGGTCTGTGTGCTGCCCCCTTCTGGGAGTATGAGGTCATCACAGTCTAGGCTCTGAAAAGCAGCAGAGTGACCTGTCCACTGTGTCCAGCACTGACACTGTAAACACTGCACACACCGACAGAACAACTGTATTATATGATACAGCTCTACTGTAGTTTTGTTATAATGACAGTATTTACTATTTACATCATGATTTAAATACATTTGAAACATTTAGTGTAGTAAATGTTTTCTTACAGAATAAAGAAGCAGAATGTGACAGTGGTTCTCAGACTTGTGGTCAAACTGAAGCCTCTGCAGGTCCAGTTTAAGGGCCTTTTATCCACGTCTCTGTCGTCTTTTGGGACGGTCCTCGTTTGGAACTATTGTACCAAAGATGTGGGACAAATCAACATTTTTATTATTTTATACAGACAGGTTTAGTTTACCCTCGAGGACCTGATGGAGAGTATAGAGCTGGTCCAGTGTTCCACGACCGGGACGAAAACCACACTGCTCCTCCTGAATCTGAGGTTCGACTATCGGTCGGATTCTCCTCTCCAGTCCCTGGAGTAGACCTTACCGGGAAGGCTGAGGAGTTGGGCAAACTCCCATGGTCCTCGAGGCTCATGGGAGTTTGCCCAACCAGTCCACATGTGTTTTGTGGATCTGGAGAAGGCATTCGACCGTGTCCCTCGTGGTGTCCTTTGGGGGGTGCTCTGGGAGTATGGGGTCCGGGGCTCTTTGCTAAGGGCTGTCCGGTCCCTGTATGACCGGAGCAGGAGCTGTGTTCATTGCCGGCAGTAAGTCAGACCTGTTCCCAGTGCATGTTGGACTCCGCCAGGGCTGCCCTTTGTCACCGGTTCTGTTCATTATATTTATGGACAGAATTTCTAGGCGCAGCCAGGGGCCGGAGGGGGTCTGGTTCAGGGGCCGGAGGGGGTCTGGTTCAGGAACCACAGGATTTCATCTCTGCTGTTTGCAGATGATGTTGTCCTGATGCTTCATCGAGCCAGGACCTGCAGCACTGGGGCGGTTTGTTCACGAGTGAGGGAAGGATGGAGCGTGAGATTGACAGGCGGATCGGTGCAGCGTCTGCAGTGATGCGGTCGCTGTATCGGTCCGTTGTGGTGAAGAAGGAGCTGAGCCGGAAGGCGAAGCTCTCGATTTACTGTCAATCTACGTTCCTGCCCTCACCTATGGTCATGAGCTCTGGGTAATGACCGAAAGGACAAGATCGCAGATACAAGCGGCTGAAATGGGATTCCTCCGCAGAGTGGCCGGGCGCACCCTTAGGGATAGGGTGAGGAGCTCGGTCACACGGGAGGAGCTCGGAGTAGAGCCGCTGCTCCTACACGTTGAGAGGAACCAGCTGAGGCTCGGGCATCTGCTCAGGATGCCTCCTGGACGCCTCCCTAGGGAGGTGTTCTGGGCATGTCCCACCGGGAGGAGGCCCCGGGGAAGACCCAGGACACGCTGGAGGGACTATGTCTCTCTGGCCTGGGAACACCTTGGGATCCCACCGGAGGAGCTGGAGGACATGTCTGGGATGAGGGAAGTTTGGGAGACCCTGCTTAAACTGCTGCCCGCAATTAGGCCCCAGATAAGCGGAAGAAAATGGATGGATGGAGGTTTAGTTTAGATGTGGAACAGTCACGGTTTATAACAAATCTTTTTGAAAGTTACATTTCTACATTTAATCAGTGAAGGAAGAAGTACTCAACTGTGTTACATAAGTAAAAGTACAGATACAAGAGTAAACAAAATACACATGAAAAAATGTACTTCAGTAAAAGTATTAAAGTACCTTTTTAAAAATGCACTTAGAGTAAACAGTAAAAGCACAGAGTTTCACATCTAATAAAACTTTGTGATTTTGATAAAGATTTGAGCTGAATTTTGTTCGACAGAAACAACTGAATCGATCGATAATTGTTTTGGTTTTTTTGCTCAAATAAAAAATACTTTTACTTTTCAAAAATGTAGTGGAGTGAACAGTAAAATGAACAGTATTTTACTCCTTTTACTTCGTTCCGTTCCACCTTTGCGTTTAATGTTTCCTGATTCTTCTATTTCTTGTCAATGTCCAGCAGCTCTGTCATTGGTTTGGACACCACTCCGACCAGGGCCCCTCTCCTCAGTCTAGCGCCCCCTGCAGTCTTATCCAGCACTTTGACCCTGAGCTGCAGCCCCCTCAGCTCCTCCTCCTCCAGCTCTGTGAAGAAGAAGTCCTCATTAAACCTGTATGTGACCCTGCTCTGCCTGATGATGGCGCTCCTCTGCCTCTGCCTCCTCCCGGGCATCAGGCACACGTGGAGGGCGCAGCTCAGGGCCGACACCCGCTCCACGGACGCGACCCGGAGTCGGACGGTGCATCTGGACGACGGGGGGGTGGTGTGGGTGTGGTAGTGCTCGATGGACAGGCGAACGGTCCCACGTCCCTCCAGTGGAAGCTCGTGTTCTGTGGGAAGTCTGTCCCAGCAGCGCAGCACGTCCAGAGGGAAGAGCGGCGAGAGGGACGAGGGGGACAGGCCGGAGGGGGACGGGGGGGACAGGCCTGAGGGGGATGGGGGGGACGGGCCTGAGCGGGACGGGCCTGGGGGAGTCCTCAGTATCTGAACCAGGAAATATGTGAGGTGAGTCAGAGCAGTGGTTCTCAAACGGGGCATTATTCATTCACTCCAGACTGAGCTACGGGGTCACGCTCACACAGGGCCACGTTCACACAGGGTCACGCTCACACAGGGTCACGCTCACGCAGGGTCACGCTCACGCAGGGTCACGCTCACGCAGGGTCACGCTCACACAGGGTCACTTTCACACAGGGCCACGTTCACACAGGGTCACGTTCACGCAGGGTCACGCTCACACAGGGTCACGCTCACACAGGGTCACGTTCACACAGGGCCACTTTCACACACACCAGTGCACACACTAGAGGGAGTTAAGTGTCTTGCCCAAGGACACATCAGCAGTATTCATCTGTGGGAGCTGGAATCACATCGTCAACTATCATAGCCACAGCAGCCCTGGGACTGACATGGGATGTTCCACCTTATGGCATTAAGTTTAATGAAACAAGCACAAGAGTGACACCTGTAACTGAATAATGAGAAACATGGTGGGTGAGTTTAATGCCACACTGTGGAACATTTCAGGCATTACACACCTTAAAAAAGTAGTAAAAGTATTGGCAGGCTGTTTTCAACGGCCAACTGGCTCTGTGCACAGTAGTAGCCTGTTGGCGTTCCTACTTCCTGTTAGCATTTCTACTTCTTGTTAGCACTGCTACTTCCTGTTAGCATCTCTACTTCTTGTTAGCCTCGCTACTTCCTGTTAGCGTCTCTACTTCCCGTCCAATTCTATCTCTCTGACGTTTTTGAGGAGTCACGCTAAAATTAATGAATATTTAAAGATCAGACAGTGGACAGGAGCTGCAGGTTGGCCAGGGGTCAGAGGTCAGGGGGTTAGGGTCAGACATTGGACAGGAGCTGCAGGTGGACGTCACTGTCACATGTGCTAATGCTAACTTTGAGGCATAATAAATATTGAAACAGCTTCACACACTGAAGTATTCTACATATAAAAATAACTGGTTAGTCTTTATTTTAATTTGAATCTTAATATGTTTTTCCTATTTTATGTTTTCTTATTTTAACAAAAGTGACTATTAGCTTTGAGACACAGTGAGCTAGCTAGCGCGCTGAGCCTATTTCATGGAAAACCAGAATCTGTGTGTTATATAATTTGTCATTATAAATATTTACAATAGTTACGTATAAGTTGATCACCAGTTGCATGTTCACTAAATACTTTCACTGATTTCATTGATTAGCCAAGTCAAATTCATGTCTCTCACACTAACCTGTTCAGATAATTTCCCGTCATTAATTAAACCCCGCCCATCTCACCTGTGTTAAGGCGGGGCATGAGTCTGCGCCCCTAAGCATGCTGGGAGATGCGAGGGGGGAGGTGTCACAGGAGGAGGAACTTTCACACAACGACGAGACAGATCCAGACTGAGGGGCCACGGCGCCGCTCCTCGTGCCCGCCGCTCGGAGCCCGAACCTGGGCTGAGGGGCGGGGCCTGGAGCGGGACCTGGAGGGCGGGTCGCGGGGCTGCGGTCGAACAGGTACACCGGGCGTTTGGCGTGGAACAGCGACTCTTTACGTTTAGTGTTGGGGCGCTCGTATAGACCCAAACTCTCCGGTCGTGTGGCTCTCTCGGGGTGTGGTTTGTTGGGGTGGTGGGGTTTGGGGAGCAGTTGGAGCGGGTCCTGTTGTGTGAGGGGTACGGAGGGGCTCTTGCACAGTCTGGGGGGTAGGGAGAACTCTGGTATCTGCTCCGGAGTGATAATGTTGTGATGGAGGCAATGAGAAGGTCCCTTTTCCTCAGTTTTGTCCATGAAAAAGTTCCAGTCCAAAGACACGGTGTCCCTCAACTTCTCCAGAACCCACATCCTGAGTCTGAATGACCTGCAGAGAGCTGGGACCAAAGTAACAAAGGGACCATCAGTAACACACTACACCACCAGGGACTCAAGACCTACTGTGAATCATGGGGGTGGAAACATCATGCTTTGGGGCTGTTTTTCTGCACATGGGACAGGACGACTGATCTGTGTAAAGGAAAGAATGAACGGGGCCAAGTATCGTAAGATTTTGAGTGAAAACCTCCTTCCATCAGCGAGGGCATTGAAGATGAAACGTGGCTGGGTCTTTCAGCGCGACAATGATCCAAACACACCGGGACAGCCCCAAAACATCACTGCTCTAGAGGAGATCTGCAGGAGGAATGGACCAAACTAAGCAAAAGTGAAAACCTTTGGAGACTTACAGAAAACGACCTCTGTCATTGAAAACAAAGTATATAACAAAGTATTGAAACCCTACAGTGTGATTTCTTGGATTCTTTCTCTCATTCTGTCTCATAGTTGAAGTGACACTAGGATGAAAATTACAAATTTCATCTTTTTAAGTGGGAGAACTTGAACAGTTGGTGGATGAATAAATACTTTTTTGTTCCACTCTGATGTGAAAACAGACTCCTGCCTCTTATTTCAAAACATAATCACACTCCAGTATTTCTCATCACAACAGCAACAGTAAAAAGAAGGAAAAGACGCATCCTACCTGGAAACTCAATTGTTGGTGTCTGATCTTCGATCTGGTCCAGTCTCTGGTCTCTGGTCTGGTCTCTGTCTCGTGTCTCTGGTCCAGTCTCTGGTCTGGTCTCAGGTCCAGTCTCAGGTCTCTGGTCTGTTCTCTGGTCTGGTCTCTGTCTCGTGTCTCTGGTCCAGTCTCAGGTCTCTGTTCTGGTCTCTGGTCTGGTCTCTGTCTCGTGTCTCGTGTTTCTGGTCTCGTGTCTCTGGTCCAGTCCTCAGTTTCTGTCTCGTGTCTCTGGTCCAGTCCTCGGTTTCTGTCTCGTGTCTCTGGTCCAGTCCTCGGTTTCTGTCTCGTGTCTCTGGTCCAGTCCTCGGTTTCTGTCTCGTGTCTCTGGTCCAGTCCTCGGTTTCTGGTCTCGTGTCTCTGGTCCAGTCCTCGGTTTCTGTCTCGTGTCTCTGGTCTTTTTCAGGTCTGAGGGGATGTGTGTGTGTCCTGTCCTTTATATATCTCTTGGTCCACTGCTCCTGCGTCACTCTTCTTTCTCTCATCATTCACTCCACTTCACCTGCCACGATATCACTCTCTCTCTACACTCACAAAAAGCTTCTTCTGCCACAGACAAAGTTCAAAGTGTCTTGCCCAACGACACAGGAACAGACCAGGAGTGTCCACATTAAACATGTTGCATCTCTGTAGTTTAACCTGAGCTAATGTCCTAATGTCCTAATGTTTACTCCTCTAAAACAGACCTGGATGCTTTTTTATTAGTCTGTAACATCAACAAAGCTCAAAATGCTCTGTTCCACCTTGTGATGTCATCAAGTGGTAGTTTTCACATTAACTCCTCCTTTTACCTTTAGTTGAGTCGAGATAAGAGACAACTCCAGGACTGAAATGATCCAAATGATTCTATAAATGAAGGTGTGTGGAGTTTAAAAACGCAGTGGAGCACTTCCTGTATCACCACATGATGACATCACAAGGTGGAACAGAGTGTTTTCAGTTTGAGAGAAGAACTCAGCCTAAATCTGCAGGTTTGTGTGTTAAACATGTGAGAATGAAACAAAACATAACTCAACGTCAGAGAATAGAGGAATATGGGCCATTTAAACAGTGTAATATGGGCCTTTAAACAGTGTAATATGGGCCCTTTAAACAGTGTAATATGGGCCTTTAAACGGTGTAATATGGGCCTTTAAACAGTGTAATATGGGCCCTTTAAACAGTGTAATATGGGCCTTTAAACAGTGTAATATGGGCCTTTAGATAGTGTAATATGGGCCTTTAAACAGTGTAATATGGGCCCTATAAACAGTGTAATATGGGCCCTTTAAACAGTGTAATATGGGCCTTTAAACAGTGTAATATGGGCCTTTAAACAGTGTAATATGGCCCTTTAAACAGTGTAATATGGGCCCTTTAAACAGTGTAATATGGGCCTTTAAACAGTGTAATATGGGCCCTTTAAACAGTGTAATATGGGCCTTTAAACAGTGTAATATGGGCCTTTAAACAGTGTAATATGGGCCTTTACACAGTGTAATATGGGCCTTTAAACAGTGTAATATGGGCCTTTAAACAGTGTAATATGGGCCTTTAGATAGTGTAATATGGGCCCTTTAAACAGTGTAATATGGGCCTTTAAACAGTGTAATATGGGCCCTTTAAACAGTGTAATATGGGCCTTTAAACAGTGTAATATGGGCCTTTAGATAGTGTAATATGGGCCTTTAAACAATGTAATATGGCCTTTAAACAGTGTAATATGGGCCTTTAAACAGTGTAATATGGGCCCTTTAAACAGTGTAATGTGGGCCCTTTAAACAGTGTAATATGGGCCTTTAAACAGTGTAATATGGGCCTTTAAACAGTGTAATATGGGCCTTTAGACAGTGTAATATGGGCCCTTTAAACAGTGTAATATGGGCCTTTAAACAGTGTAATATGGGCCCTTTAAACAGTGTAATATGGGCCTTTAAACAGTGTAATATGGGCCTTTAGATAGTGTAATATGGGCCTTTAAACAGTGTAATATGGGCCCTTTAAACAGTGTAATATGGGCCTTTAAACAGTGTAATATGGGCCCTTTAAACAGTGTAATATGGGCCTTTAAACAGTGTAATACGGGCCTTTAAACAGTGTAATATGGGCCTTTAAACAGTGTAATATGGGCCTTTAAACAGTGTAATATGGGCCTTTAGATAGTGTAATATGGGCCCTTTAAACAGTGTAATATGGGCCTTTAAACAGTGTAATATGGGCCTTTAAACAGTGTAATATGGGCCTTTAAACAGTGTAATATGGGCCCTTTAAACAGTGTAATATGGGCCTTTAGATAGTGTAATATGGGCCCTTTAAACAGTGTAATATGGGCCTTTAAACAGTGTAATATGGGCCTTTAAACAGTGTAATATGGGGCCTTTAAACAGTGTAATATGGGCCTTTAAACAGTGTAATATGGGCCTTTAAATAAGTGTAATATGGGCCTTTACAAAGTGTAATATGGGCCCTTTAAACAGTGTAATATGGCCCTTTAAACAGTGTAATATGGGCCCTTTAAACAGTGTAATATGGGCCTTTAGATAGTGTAATATGGGCCCTTTAAACAGTGTAATATGGGCCTTTAAACAGTGTAATATGGGCCCTTTAAACAGTGTAATATGGGCCTTTAGATAGTGTAATATGGGCCTTTAAACAGTGTAATATGGGCCTTTAAACAGTGTAATATGGGCCTTTAAACAGTGTAATATGGGCTCTTTAAACAGTGTAATATGGGCCTTTAAACAGTGTAATATGGGCTCTTTAAACAGTGTAATATGGGCCCCTTAAACAGTGTAATATGGGCCTTTAAACAGTGTAATATGGGCCTTTAAACAGTGTAATATGGGCCCTTTAAACAGTGTAATATGGGCTCTTTAAACAGTGTAATATGGGCCCTTTAAACAGTGTAATATGGCCCTTTAAACAGTGTAATATGGGCCTTTAAACAGTGTAATATGGGCCTTTAAACAGTGTAATATGGGCCTTTAAACAGTGTAATATGGGCCTTTTAAACAGTGTAATATGGGCCTTTAAACAGTGTAATATGGGCCTTTAAACAGTGTAATATGGGCCTTTAAACAGTGTAATATGGGCCTTTAAACAGTGTAATATGGGCCTTTAACCAGTGTAATATGGGCCCTTTAAACAGTGTAATATGGGCCTTTAAACAGTGTAATATGGGCCCTTTAAACAGTGTAATATGGCCCTTTAAACAGTGTAATATGGGCCCTTTAAACAGTGTAATATGGGCCTTTAAACAGTGTAATATGGCCCTTTAAACAGTGTAATATGGGCCCTTTAAACAGTGTAATATGGGCCCTTTAAACAGTGTAATATGGGCCTTTAAACAGTGTAATATGGGCCTTTAAACAGTGTAATATGGGCCCTTTAAACAGTGTAATATGGGTCTTTAGATAGTGTAATATGGGCCCTTTAAACAGTGTAATATGGGCCTTTAAACAGTGTAATATGGGCCTTTAAACAGTGTAATATGGGCCCTTTAAACAGTGTAATATGGGCCTTTAAACAGTGTAATATGGGCCTTTAAATAAGTGTAATATGGGCCTTTACAAAGTGTAATATGGGCCCTTTAAACAGTGTAATATGGGCTGTTTAAACAGTTTAATATGGCCCTTTAAACAGTGTAATATGGGCCCTTTAAACAGTGTAATATGGGCCTTTAAACAGTGTAATATGGGCCTTTAAACAGTGTAATATGGGCCCTTTAAACAGTGTAATATGGGCCTTTAAACAGTGTAATATGGGCCTTTAAACAGTGTAATATGGGCCTTCAAACAGTGTAATATGGGCCTTTAAACAGTGTAATATGGGCCTTTAAACAGTGTAATATGGGCCTTTAAACAGTGTAATATGGGCCCTTTAAACAGTGTAATATGGGCCTTTAAACAGTGTAATATGGGCCTTTAAACAGTGTAATATGGGCCTTTAAACAGTGTAATATGGGCCTTTTAATCAGTGTAATATGGGCCTTCAAACAGTGTAATATGGGCCTTTAAACAGTGTAATATGGGCCTTTAAACAGTGTAATATGGGCCTTTAAACAGTGTAATATGGGCCCTTTGAACAGTGTAATATGGGCCCTTTAAACAGTGTAATATGGGCCCTTTAAACAGTGTAATATGGGCCTTTAAACAGTGTAATATGGGCCTTTAACCAGTGTAATATGGGCCCTTTAAACAGTGTAATATGGGCCTTTAAACAGTGTAATATGGGCTCTTTAAACAGTGTAATATGGGCCCTTTAAACAGTGTAATATGGGCCTTTAAACAGTGTAATATGGGCCCTTTAAACAGTGTAATATGGGCCTTTAAACAGTGTAATATGGGCCTTTAAACAGTGTAATATGGGCCTTTAAACAGTGTAATATGGGCCCTTTAAACAGTGTAATATGGGCCTTTAAACAGTGTAATATGGGCTCTTTAAACAGTGTAATATGGGCCCTTTAAACAGTGTAATATGGGCCTTTACAAAGTGTAATATGGGCCCTTTAAACAGTGTAATATGGGCCCTTTAAACAGTGTAATATGGGCCCTTTAAACAGTGTAATATGGGCCCTTTAAACAGTGTAATATAGGCCCTTTAAACAGTGTAATATGGGCCCTTTAAACAGTGTAATATGGGCCTTTAAACAGTGTAATATGGGCCCTTTAAACAGTGTAATATGGGCCTTTAAACAGTGTAATATGGGCCTTTTAAACAGTGTAATATGGGCCTTTAAACAGTGTAATATGGGCCTTTTAAACAGTGTAATATGGCCCTTTAAACAGTGTAATATGGGCCTTTAAACAGTGTAATATGGGCCCTTTAAACAGTGTAATATGGGCCTTTTAATCAGTGTAATATGGGCCTTTAAACAGTGTAATATGGGCCTTTAAACAGTGTAATATGGGCCCTTTAAACAGTGTAATATGGGCCTTTAAACAGTGTAATATGGGCCTTTAAACAGTGTAATATGGGCCCTTTAAACAGTGTAATATGGGCCCTTTAAACAGTGTAATATGGGCCTTTAACCAGTGTAATATGGGCCTTTAAACAGTGTAATATGGGCCCTTTAAACAGTGTAATATGGGCCTTTAAACAGTGTAATATGGGCCCTTTAAACAGTGTAATATGGGCCTTTAAACAGTGTAATATGGGCCCTTTAAACAGTGTAATATGGGCCTTTAAACAGTGTAATATGGCCCTTTAAACAGTGTAACATGGGCCTTTAAACAGTGTAATATGGGCCTTTAAACAGTGTAATATGGGCCTTTAAACAGTGTAATATGGGCCTTTAAACAGTGTAATATGGGCCCTTTAAACAGTGTAATATGGGCCTTTAGATAGTGTAATATGGGCCCTTTAAACAGTGTAATATGGGCCTTTAAACAGTGTAATATGGGCCTTTAAACAGTGTAATATGGGGCCTTTAAACAGTGTAATATGGGCCTTTAAACAGTGTAATATGGGCTGTTTAAACAGTTTAATATGGCCCTTTAAACAGTGTAATATGGGCCCTTTAAACAGTGTAATATGGGCCTTTAAACAGTGTAATATGGGCCCTTTAAACAGTGTAATATGGGCCTTTAAACAGTGTAATATGGGCCTTTTAAACAGTGTAATATGGGCCTTTAAACAGTGTAATATGGGCCTTTTAAACAGTGTAATATGGCCCTTTAAACAGTGTAATATGGGCCTTTAAACAGTGTAATATGGGCCCTTTAAACAGTGTAATATGGGCCTTTTAATCAGTGTAATATGGGCCTTTAAACAGTGTAATATGGGCCTTTAAACAGTGTAATATGGGCCCTTTAAACAGTGTAATATGGGCCCTTTAAACAGTGTAATATGGGCCTTTAAACAGTGTAATATGGGCCTTTAAACAGTGTAATATGGGCCCTTTAAACAGTGTAATATGGGCCCTTTAAACAGTGTAATATGGGCCCTTTAAACAGTGTAATATGGGCCTTTAACCAGTGTAATATGGGCCTTTAAACAGTGTAATATGGGCCCTTTAAACAGTGTAATATGGGCCCTTTAAACAGTGTAATATGGGCCTTTAAACAGTGTAATATGGGCCCTTTAAACAGTGTAATATGGGCCTTTAAACAGTGTAATATGGCCCTTTAAACAGTGTAATATGGGCCTTTAAACAGTGTAATATGGGCCTTTAAACAGTGTAATATGGGCCTTTAAACAGTGTAATATGGGCCTTTAAACAGTGTAATATGGGCCCTTTAAACAGTGTAATATGGGCCTTTAGATAGTGTAATATGGGCCCTTTAAACAGTGTAATATGGGCCTTTAAACAGTGTAATATGGGCCTTTAAACAGTGTAATATGGGGCCTTTAAACAGTGTAATATGGGCCTTTAAACAGTGTAATATGGGCTGTTTAAACAGTTTAATATGGCCCTTTAAACAGTGTAATATGGGCCCTTTAAACAGTGTAATATGGGCCTTTAAACAGTGTAATATGGGCCTTTAAACAGTGTAATATGGGCCCTTTAAACAGTGTAATATGGGCCTTTAAACAGTGTAATATGGGCCTTTAAACAGTGTAATATGGGCCTTCAAACAGTGTAATATGGGCCTTTAAACAGTGTAATATGGGCCTTTAAACAGTGTAATATGGGCCTTTAAACAGTGTAATATGGGCCCTTTAAACAGTGTAATATGGGCCTTTAAACAGTGTAATATGGGCTCTTTAAACAGTGTAATATGGGCCCTTTAAACAGTGTAATATGGGCCTTTACAAAGTGTAATATGGGCCCTTTAAACAGTGTAATATGGGCCCTTTAAACAGTGTAATATGGGCCCTTTAAACAGTGTAATATGGGCCCTTTAAACAGTGTAATATGGGCCCTTTAAACAGTGTAATATGGGCCTTTAAACAGTGTAATATGGGCCCTTTAAACAGTGTAATATGGGCCTTTAAACAGTGTAATATGGGCCTTTTAAACAGTGTAATATGGGCCTTTAAACAGTGTAATATGGGCCTTTTAAACAGTGTAATATGGCCCTTTAAACAGTGTAATATGGGCCTTTAAACAGTGTAATATGGGCCCTTTAAACAGTGTAATATGGGCCTTTTAATCAGTGTAATATGGGCCTTTAAACAGTGTAATATGGGCCTTTAAACAGTGTAATATGGGCCCTTTAAACAGTGTAATATGGGCCCTTTAAACAGTGTAATATGGGCCCTTTAACCAGTGTAATATGGGCCCTTTAAACAGTGTAATATGGGCCTTTAAACAGTGTAATATGGGCCCTTTACACAGTGTAATATGGCCCTTTAAACAGTGTAATATGGGCCCTTTAAACAGTGTAATATGGGCCTTTAAACAGTGTAATATGGGCCTTTAAACAGTGTAATATGGGCCTTTAAACAGTGTAATATGGGCCCTTTAAACAGTGTAATATGGGCCCTTTAAACAGTGTAATATGGGGCTTTAAACAGTGTAATATGGGCCCTTTACACAGTGTAATATGGCCCTTTAAACAGTGTAATATGGGCCTTTAAACAGTGTAATATGGGCCTTTAAACAGTGTAATATGGGCCCTTTAAACAGTGTAATATGGGCCCTTTAAACAGTGTAATATGGGCCTTTAAACAGTGTAATATGGGCCTTTAAACAGTGTAATATGGGCCTTTAAACAGTGTAATATGGGCCTTTAGATAGTGTAATATGGGCCTTTAAACAGTGTAATATGGGCCCTTTAAACAGTGTAATATGGGCCTTTAAACAGTGTAATATGGGCCCTTTAAACAGTGTAATATGGGCCTTTAAACAGTGTAATATGGGCCTTTAAACAGTGTAATATGGGCCCTTTAAACAGTGTAATATGGGCCCTTTAAACAGTGTAATATGGGCCTTTAAACAGTGTAATATGGGCCCTTTACACAGTGTAATATGGCCCTTTAAACAGTGTAATATGGGCCTTTAAACAGTGTAATATGGCCCTTTAAACAGTGTAATATGGGCCCTTTAAACAGTGTAATATGGGCCCTTTAAACAGTGTAATATGGGCCTTTAAACAGTGTAATATGGGCCTTTAAATAGTGTAATATGGGCCTTTAAACAGTGTAATATGGGCCCTTTAAACAGTGTAATATGGGCCCTTTAAACAGTGCAATATGGGCCTTTAAACAGTGTAATATGGGCCCTTTACACAGTGTAATATGGCCCTTTAAACAGTGTAATATGGGCCTTTAAACAGTGTAATATGGCCCTTTAAACAGTGTAATATGGGCCCTTTAAACAGTGTAATATGGGCCCTTTAAACAGTGTAATATGGGCCTTTAAACAGTGTAATATGGGCCTTTAAACAGTGTAATATGGGCCTTTAAACAGTGTAATATGGGCCTTTAGATAGTGTAATATGGGCCTTTAAACAGTGTAATATGGCCCTTTAAACAGTGTAATATGGGCCCTTTAAACAGTGTAATATGGGCCCTTTAAACAGTGTAATATGGGCCTTTAAACAGTGTAATATGGGCCCTTTACACAGTGTAATATGGCCCTTTAAACAGTGTAATATGGGCCTTTAAACAGTGTAATATGGCCCTTTAAACAGTGTAATATGGGCCCTTTAAACAGTATAATATGGGCCCTTTAAACAGTGTAATATGGGCCTTTAAACAGTGTAATATGGGCCTTTAAACAGTGTAATATGGGCCTTTAAACAGTGTAATATGGGCCCTTTAAACAGTGTAATATGGGCCCTTTAAACAGTGTAATATGGGCCTTTAAACAGTGTAATATGGGCCCTTTAAACAGTGTAATATGGGCCCTTTAAACAGTGTAATATGGGCCTTTAAACAGTGTAATATGGGCCCTTTACACAGTGTAATATGGCCCTTTAAACAGTGTAATATGGCCCTTTAAACAGTGTAATATGGGCCCTTTAAACAGTGTAATATGGGCCCTTTAAACAGTGTAATATGGGCCTTTAAACAGTGTAATATGGGCCTTTAAACAGTGTAATATGGGCCCTTTAAACAGTGTAATATGGGCCTTTAGATAGTGTAAATTGGGCCGTTTCAGTGGGCCTTGTATCCTTGTATGTAAATGCCGGTGTTTCTGTGTAAAAGTGCAGTTTTGCGTGTTATTCTCACTCCCTGACACACTTTCACTGATGTCAGGGCAGTTTTCCTCTCGTTTGTTGGTTGGGCCTTTGCAGGGGGCGGGGATGACGTCTGAGCGCTGACCTCTGCAGTTCAAAGCCTGACCACAGGGGGCTCCACAGGGGGCCTCACTCTCACCTTTAGCACAGGGGCCCCCGGCAGCTCGGGCTTCACTCATCTAAACAGGTCACTGTACTCTACTTTGTACTTTCAAGTGTATATTTTTTTACTTTTACTTGAGTAAATGTGAGAGCAGTATCTGTACATTTTACTCCACTACATTTTGAACAGGACTGAACAGTTAAAGTACTTTTTTATTATTAGGGGGTTTATTTTGAACAGCAGAGAAAAACAAAAACATACAAATAAAAACAGCTAGAAAAAAAACCCCAAAAACATTTACCTGTTTCTGTTGAACAAAATTTAGCTAAAATCTTATAAAAATCACCACATTTGAAACTTTAATAAACCTCAAAATCTGCATGAATATTTTTACTTTTTACACGTTAAGTTCATTTTTAAACAGTTTAAAAATAATAATAATAAACTAATAAGTAAATTTTTTCATGTGATACTTTTACTTTTACTTGAGTATTATTATTATTATAATTTTTTTTTTTTTTTTTTGCTCTGCAATCAGTGTTTTTACTTAAGTAACAAAACTGAGTATTTTATCCACCTCTGGAATAATCACACTGTCATATCACAGCTGCAGCACTAGAGGGCGCTCTTGTATTTCTCAGTCCACACAGAGCATGTACCTGACCTGCAGCACTAGGGGGCGCTCTTGTATTTCTCAGTCCACACAGAGCGTGGATCTGATTTATTCAGTCTCTGTTTTTGAGACAGGATTTATCCCACAACGAAGAACAAGAACAAGTACTGCAGTAGTATATAAAGTACTGCAGTATTATATAAAGTACTGCAGTAGTATATAAAGTACTGCAGTAGTATATAAAGTACTGCAGTAGTATATAAAGTACTGCAGTATTATATAAAGTACTGCAGTAGTATATAAAGTACTGCAGTAGTATATAAAGAACTGCAGTAGTATATAAAGAACTGCAGTAGTATATAAAATACATGAACTGCAGTAGTATATAAAGAACTGCAGTAGTATATAAAATACATGAACTGCAGTAGTATATAAAGTATTGCAGTAGTGTATAAAGAACTGCAGTAGTATATAAAATACATGAACTGCAGTAGTATGTAAAGAACTGCAGTAGTATATACAATACTGCAGTAGTATATAAAGAACTGCAGTAGTATATAAAGAAATGAAGTAGTATATAAAATACATGAATTGCAGTAGTATATAATGTACTGCAGTAGTATATAAAGAAATGAAGTAGTATATAAAGTACAATAACTGCAGTAGTATATAAACTACATACTTTGTAGGGGTGTGGAAGGATTATGAGGGGTTTGGAGGAGTTTGGAGGAGTTTGGAGGGTTTTGAAGGGGGTTTGGAATTAGTTTGGAGGGGGTTGGGGGGATTTGGAAGGGTTATGAGGGGTTTGGAGGGTTTGGAGGAGTTAGGGTTTGGAGGGTCTGTAGGGGGTCGGAGGGGGTTAAGGGGGTTTGAGGTGATTTAGAGAGTTTTGAAGGGAGTTTGGCCGTGGTTTGGAGGGAGTTTGGGGGTTTGGAGGTGGTTTGGAGGGAGTTTGGGGGTTTGGAGGTGGTTTGGAGGGAGTTTGGGGGTTTGGAGGGGTTTAGTGGGGGTTGGAGGGGGTTTGGAGTCCATGTCCTGCTCAGAACAGTTTTATGGCTCTGATAAAAGAGGAGGGCGTGGTCAGAGGTCACATGGGACGGACCCTCAGACAATGCAATTATCTCTAATGAGAAAGAGAGTGACCAGGACGAACGAGACACTTTAAATCTGCTGCTGTACCTCATCACTACTGTTAATATCATTACAGATATCACTGATTCTGCTGCTACTGTTACTAATACTACTACAAATATTACTACTACTACTACTACTGCTACTATCTAAGAACAGTTCACATTTCTTAAAGGTCCTATATTACATTATCCTCTGATCTGTTCTGTCGTTTCCTCGTCACACACAGACCTGGAGTTGTGTTTTGTTTCATTCTCACAAACCTGCAGATTTAGGCTGAGTCCCAAACTGAAAACGCTCTGTTCCACCTTGTGATGTCATCATGTGGTGATACAGGAAGTGCTCCACTGTGTTTTTAAACTCCACCTTCACCAGAATCATTTGGATCATTTCAGTCCTGGGATGTGCAGTTTCTATTGAACTAAAGGGACTTTATTAAATGTGAATACATAACTTCAGGTTTGATTTTCATGGACAATGTTTAAAAGTTTGTTGATTACGATGATGCGTCCAAAGTCCAAACACAGTCCACCTCAAAATCCTGCGTCCTCACGAGTCCACAGCCTCCTCTCTGTTCACTCACTAAACCAACTTTTTCCACAGACGCTGCTTCCACTTTGTCTTATGACTTCCAAACTTTAGACAGCCGTAAAAACCTGAGGACACAGGTTTTAATTCACTTTAATGTGTAAAAGTCTGGAGTTTTGGCGGCCTCCTTGGAGCGCACTTTGCCGATGAGTCCGAGTGACCTGCAGTGAATTAAAGTGTGGCAATAATGTGATAATGAGATGATGCGTTTAACGAGCGCTCGTATTTAAGGCTGACAGGCTGAAGATGGTACGCGCTCTGGACAGGCTCTCGGAAGATAAAAACTGACCCCACAGTTCATCATGAGAGGAGGAGGAGGAGGAAGAGGAAGAGGAGGAGGAGGAGGAGGAGGAGGAAGAGGAGGAGGAGGAGGAGGAGGAGGAAGAGGAGGGGAAAGTGCAATCTTCATAAGTGAGATTAGTTTTAGGAACAGTTTGTTATGAGCCTTTGCCAAAAACAAAGACATTTCCACAGTAGTTTTTCATTTGATTATTGTTGTTTCACTGTGGCTCACTGGCCTGAGGTGCCCTTCTACACTCTGTACACTCTATACACTCTGTGCACTCTGTGCACTCCGTACACTGTATACACTATGTGCACTCTGTAAACTCTGTGCACTCTGTGCACTCTGTAAACTCTCTAAACTCTGTAAACTCCGTACACTCTGTACACTCTGTGCACTCTATACACTCTGTGCACTCTGTGCACTCTGTACACTCCGTACACTCTGTACACTCTGTAAACTCTGTAAACTCTGTAAACTCTGTGCACTCTGTACACTGCTCCTCCTGAATCCAAGGTTTGACTATCGGTCAGATTCCCCTGTCCAGTCCCTGGAATAGACCGGAGAGGCTGAGGAGTGTGATTCTCCTGTCATTGGACCACACCCTCCAGTGATACCGGGGTGGTGGTCCCTCTGTTTAAGAAAACACTCCTCCTTCTGAAACAGAGGGCCCACCACTGGCTCTGCCAATCCAGAGGCACTGTCCCTGTCCAACACACGATGTTGCAGAGACATGTCAACCAAGACCCACGACACTCAGAGACATTCAGAGACTCCTCAGGACGGACCTCATTCACCCCTGGAGCCCTACCACCGAGGAGCTTTGACCCCCTCAGTGACCTCATGGGCTCTATCCTCCTGCAGATAAACTCCCACAAGTCAACAAGGCTCGACGCGACTCCTTCAGCTCGACGACATCCCTTACTTCCAGCGCCCACCTGAGGGTTCAGGGGCTGCAGGTGGAGAGCGTGGTCTACCTGCCCCTCCAGACGACGCGCTTGGTTCTGCTGAGTCTGTCTCCTCCTCATCTGCAGCAGCTCCAGTTCATTTGCTGTGATCTTGAGCCAGACCCTGGTTCAGTTTGTTCTGGTTTGGTTTCCTCGTCACTTCAGACCTGAGTGGAGGATAATTACATTTAATTTGTGATCTGTGATTCGTGCAGGACTGACTGTAACCTTTGACCTCTTCTTAACACGCTCGTTCTGAACTCACGCTGCGTTTTATTAGCACCGGCCTGGTCCATATTCATACGCACATGTAATATTAGCCCTGATCTCTCATAATACGAGTAATTAAAAGGAGCACAAAGTGATACAGGGCTGATTGATGCAAACAAGTGGAGTCACAGAGAACAAACGGCCAACAACATGGAACATTCTGATTATCTTTAAAGAGCACTGTGTAACTTTTCTCATCATGGATCCAGAGATGTTGTTGCTTTGCCTGGACTGTTCTACAATTATGTGTTTTTATTACTAAAATATCACGGTCTTGTCTCCATGGAGATACACGAGTCTAATGCCATACTGTGCAACATTCTATCCACAGCAATGACATTAAGCCTAGATTATAAACACTGTGATACCAGAATCAGAGTCTGTTCTATCTGTTCTTATTCAAATAAACAAAAAAATAAACTAAAACCAATGATCTGAGCGTTCAAAACAATCACTACAACTTCACAAACCATCCACCTCTTTCTATTTGGGGTAAATACAGCATTTTCAAATCAATAAAAGGAAACATGGAGACTTAAATATGTACGTAAGTAAAATACTCCCTTTTTAATACCCCATAGAAGTAAAATCAGTCAAGTTTTAGACCCCACCACAGCCCTGAGACTGCTCTGAGTGCTCAACTGGTTCAGGTCCTAGAAAACAGGGAGGACTTTGTTGAAACTGGAAAATGTGTCTCAGATAAAATGTCCCTGACCTGTGGGGTGCCCCAGGGGTCAATCCTGGGACCCCTGTTGTTCAGTCTCTACATGCTGCTGTTAGTCCAGTTAATACACAACAATAATGTGTCACACACAACTCTGCAGACGAGTCAGATCTATGTCTCACTGCAGCAGGTGAATATGGACCAGTGGATTCACTGCATCAACAGATCAGTGTGTGGAGGAAAAACAACTTTGTCCAGATAAACTCAGACAAGACTCAAGTCAGAAACACAGAGAAAGTGTCAGTCACCTCCAGTCTCTGTCTCTAAAACCTTCAAATCAGGACAGAAATCTAGAGGTAAAAATTGACTCAGACTTGAACTTTAACAGACACATCAAATCAATAACATCTGCAGCTTTTTACATCTAAAAACATGTCAAAAATCAAAGGTAAACTGCCAAAACCAGACTCAGAGAATTATCCATGCTGTTCCCAGAACCAGGACTAAACCAGGACCAGTTTTGTTCAGTTTAAATCTGTCTCACATCTTCAGGAAGTGAGACAGGCCTCAACTTTGATAATGTTTAAATCCAGACTCTGTTTATCTTCTGTGACCGAAAGGGTTTTATTCTGCCTCTTCTCTTTCAATGTTTATTTTATGATGATTATTTATGTCTTGATTTGTTGTGTTGTGATTTTAATGTTTCTTATTCTGTAAAACACTTTGTGCTGTACAAATCAACTCTTTGCCTTAAACACCTCCTCTTTAAACCAAAGCTCCTTGCGATGCTCCCTCTCTTTTTCAGAGTTGCTTTTGTGTATTTATTGTATATTTTCTTTTGTCTAAGAAGCTTTGGCTCAGGAGTGACCGCACTATTGCAGGTTGGAGGTTTGATTCTCTCAGACCAGAGTGTTTTCTTGTGTCTTTGGGCAAAACACTTCAGCCTCGCGGCCTGTGTGTGAATGTTGTGTGTGATCGAGTACCACACAGAGCTGTAACCCTCTGTGTACGGCTCACACACGATTATCCTCCCCTTTAATAATACTTTAACGATTATGGCTTAATTAATCCATTTTACCCAGACGAGAGTTTGATTCTCCTCAAGAGCCAGACACGACTCACTTAGACTGAGAGGATCTCACAAAAACACAGAACGTTATGATCCTGCTGCTCAGGACCAGACGGGAACTAAAGCGAGACAAAGGAGTAAAAGTACAGACAACTTTACAGTGAGTACTTCTACTTTTACTCCAATACATTTGAGAGCAGTATGTGTACTTTTACTCCAATACATTTTGAATTAAACTGAAAAGGAAAAGTATTTTTTATTATTGTCTGAGACCTGCTGAAAAGGCAAAAAAACAAAAACAAAAAAACATCGATTCAGCTCAAATCTTTATTGAAATCACCACATTTAAAGCTTTACAGACTCAAAATCTGTGAGAAATACTTTTAAAATAAATACTGTTTACTCTTACAGTACATTTTTAAACAGGTACTTTAATATTTTAATCAAGTACATTTTTTCATGTACTTTTATGTGATGTCGCTTTAATTAGATGCAGACAGAACACAGCGGATTTATTTTGACCAAAAGAGCTGTTTTTACACCACAGTGGAAAATAAAAGAAAAACACAAAGAAAACCTCTTTAATTTATCAAGTGTTGTCATATTTTGATCTATTTTTTATGACAAGTACTTTTTGTTGGGTATATTATATCGGGTAAAAATTAGTAAGTGATGGCGTAACTTTTTATAGCAAAAGTGTTCTAGGGATATAAAGCATTTTTCTGTCCAAAAATCAGGGAATGCACAGTTGGCATGCCAGTTGTCGTTGCTAGTTTTACCGTGAAGTCAAAACTTTGCTGTGGTTTTGTTGTAACCAGTGGGGTTGGGTGGACCAAAGATGTACAGACTCGGGGCAGATTTACAGTGTTTATTTACAAAACGGTGAAATTTAGTTCAAACACAATAATTAATCCAGCGGGGAACAGGAGCCAGAGTCCAGGGCAGGATCCAGGAGCAGAGCGCGCGGTACGGCGCCGGAGCGAGGTGCAGAGGACGAGCCGGGGTCCGGGAACGTGGACCACAGAGGCAAAGACCAGTAGACCAGAGCCAGGGAAAGGAGCAGAGCGCAGGGCGAGGTCCAGGGGCGTAGTGTGCAGGAGACAAGGTGAAACAGCACCATACCAGGTCAGGGAAGCCAGGCGGGAGCGGAGCCGGGAGTGCGGAGCTGGAGCAGGAGACAGGATGTGGATGATACGCAGACCATCTCACCCCGAGTGTCTGGTCCTGGCTCCTCTTATCCACCGCAGCAGGTGGTGGTGATTGCGCTGATGCGCTCCAGGTGCGTGTGGGAGGAGCCAGGAACTCCGCCCAGCTCCGTGTTCAGGCAGGTGAGGGAGGGGGAAGAGCACACAGACAAAACAGGAACAGAAATACACACATCATGACAGGTTTGTGAGATTTGAGCTTATAAACTCATCATGTTGAATCATTAGGATGTTCTGAGGGCATGTAAAGTATTTAAAATGAACTAGTTTTTGTTTTTCACGTTTTTAAATCAGGTCCAGAGACTTTACCGTCGAATCTCCACCTTAAATCTGACTTAAAGATGCACAGTGAGGCAGATAAGTATTTAAACACCCTGTGATTTTGCAAGTTCTTCCACTTAGAAATCATGGAGGGTCTGAAATTTTCGTCTTAGGTGCATGTCCACTGTGAGAGACATAATCTCTCACAGTGGACATGAAAAAAAATCTGGAAATCACATTGTATGATTTTTAAAAATAATTTATTTCAATGTTACTGCTGCAAATAAGTATTTGAACACCTGAGAAAATCAATGTTAATATTTGGTACAGTAGCCTTTGTTCCAGAGGTCAAACGTTTCCTGTAGTTTTTCTCCAGTTTGCTCACACTGCAGGAGGGATTTTGGCCCACTCCTCCACAGATCTTCTCTAGATCAGTCAGGTTTCTGGGCCGTCGCTGAGAAACACAGAGTTTGAGCTCCCTCCAAAGATTTTCTATTGGGTTTAGGTCTGGAGACTGACTGGGCCACTCCAGAACCTTGATATGCTTCTTACGGAGCCACTCCTTGGTTGTCCTGGCTGTGCTTCAGGTCGTTGTCATGTTGGAAGACTCAGCCACGACCCATCTTCAATGCTCTAACTGAGGGAAGGAGGTTGTTCCCCAAAATCTCGCGATACATGGCCCTGGTCATCCTCTCCTTAATACAGTGCAGTCGTCCTGTCCCATGTGCAGAAAAACACCCCAAAGCATGATGTTTCCACCCCCATGCTGCACAGTAGGGATGGTGTTCTTTGGATGGTTCTCATCATTCTTCTTCCTCCAAACACGACGAGTGGAATTAAGACCAAAAAGTTCTATTTTGGTCTCATCTGACCACATGACTTTCTCCCATGATCCTCTGGATCATCCAAATGGTCATTGTCAAACTTAAGACGGGCCTGGACATGTGCTGGTTTAATCAGGGGAACCTTCTGTGCCATGATTTTAAACCATGACGTCTTAGTGTATTACTAACAGTAACCTTGGAAACGGTGGTCCCAGCTCTTTTCAGGTCATTGACCAGCTCCTCCCGTGTAGTTCTGCGTTGATTCCTCTCCTTTTCTTACGATCACTGAGACCCCACGAGGTCAGATCTCACATGGAGCCCCAGTCTGAGGGAGATTGACAGTCATGTTTAGCTTCTTCTATTTTCTAATAATTGCTCCAACAGTGGATCTTTTTTCTCCAAGCTGCTTGACACTTCCCCTTTGCCCTTTCCTTGTGGAGGTCTACAGTTTTGTCTCTTGTGCATTTTGACAGTTCTTTGGTCTTGTCCATGTCAGTAGTTGGAGTCTTACTGATTGTCTGGGGTGGACATGTGTCTTTATGCAGCGAACGACCTCAAACAGGAGCTTCTAATTTAGGATAAGTGGAGTGGAGGTGGACTTTTTAAAGGGGGACTAACAGGTCTGTGAGGGGCAGAATTCTAGCTGATAGACCGGTGTTCAAATACTTATTTGCAGCAGTAACAAACACATAAATTATTTTGAAAATCATACAATGTGATTTCCAGATCACAGGTGTTCAAACACTTATTTGCCTCAGTGTAAACGTTCAACTCTTTTCTTGGAGCAAAAGTCAAATCTTGTGTCCTGCAATGAAACAAAAGACTGAACAAAGCCAGAATAAATACACACACAATCGTGGGACAGTGACGGACACTTTAAAGAGTGTCGTGTGTCATGTGTCATGTGTGTCATGTGTCATGTGTGTCATGTGTGCTGCTGCCCCGGGCCATGTGGGGTCAGCGGGGGTGCAGTCAGGGGCCCCGCTCTAAGGGCCCCTCTGCCTCCACAAAGAGCACAACCCGATCTGTCTGAAGTGGCTCCTGTGTTCTGTCTGAAGACGACAGTGAAGGACGACATGGATGAGAGTGTGCGTCTGTGACAGAGGAGTGTGTGTGTGTGTGCGTGTGTGTGTGTGTCCTGAAAAACTCCATAGATCTGCTTTGTAACTCTGTCTGTCGGCCTCACACAGGACCGGCCCCAGGTTAAGAACAACACAAACATATAAGAACAACACAAACACATAAGAACAACACAAACATATAGGAACAACACAAACATAAGAACAACACAAACATATAAGAACAACACAAACATATAACAACACAAACATAAGAACAACACAAACATATAAGAATAACACAAACACATAAGAACAACACAAACACATAAGAACAACACAAACACATAAGAACAACACAAACACATAAGAACAACACAAACACAAGAACAACACAAACATATAAGAATAACACAAACACATAAGAACAACACAAACATAAGAACAACACAAACATATAAGAACAACACAAACATAAGAACAACACAAACATATAACAACACAAATATATAAGAACAACACAAACATATAAGAACAACACAAACATAAGAACAACACAAACATAAGAACAACACAAACATAAGAACAACACAAACATAAGAACAACACAAACATAAGAACAACACAAACATAAGAACAACACAAACATAAGAACAACACAAACATATAAGAACAACACAAACATATAAGAACAACACAAACATATAACAACACAAACATATAAGAACAACACAAACATAAGAACAACACAAACATAAGAACAACACAAACATAAGAACAACACAAACATATAAGAACAACACAAACATAAGAACAACACAAACATAAGAACAACACAAACATATAAGAACATTATATATATGTATATATATTTCTGTTGTATTTGAATGTGTTCAGTTGTGTGTTCAGTTGTGTGTTCAGTCGTGTGTTCAGTTGTGTGTTCAGTCGTGTGTTCAGTTGTGTGTTCAGTTGTGTGTTCAGTTGTGTGTTCAGTTGTGTGTTCAGTTGTGTGTTCTTTTACATTTTGTCGGGTCCTTGCTCTGGTGTAAACACAGAGCTGCTCTCACCTCTGCACGACTCAAACACAAACAGCAGATATTTAGCTACTATAGAAATAAAACTAATAGTTTTAGAGAATATTTAGGCTGTAAACACACAACACTGTGTCCAATAAGAGACACGTCCATGATGGAGACACGTCCACGATGGAGACAGGTCCATGATGGAGACAGGTCCATGATGGAGACAGGTCCATGATGGAGACAGGTCCATGATGGAGACAGGTCCATGATGGAGACAGGTCCTGCAGTGTGGAGCTCACTGAGGAGCCGCTCCAGAGACACTGAAGGACGGGTCAAATGCAGTGGGGACAATAAAGTGAACCTGAACCTGACTCAAAATGTGCTTCAGTGATGTAATATGAGCAAAACGAGACAGAAGTATAATAATAATAATAATAATAATAATAATAATAATAATAATAATAATAATAATAATACATTCACTAGCTTCCTCTTATCCAGGTGACCGCATCACTGCAGACGTTGATGCACCTGTCAATCTCACGCTCCATCCTTCCCTCACTCGTGAACAAGACCCCGAGATACTTGAACTCCTCCACTTGGGGCAGAGACTCACCACCCACCCGGAGAGAGCAAACCACCTTTTTCCGGTCGAGAACCATGGCCTCGGATTTGGAGGAGCTGATTCTCATCCCAGCCGCTTCACACTCGGCTCAAACCGCCCCAGTGCTGCAGGTCCTGGCTCGAAGAAGCATCAGGACAACATCATCTGCAAACAGCAGAGATGAAATCCTGTGGTTCCCAAACCAGACCCCCTCTGGCCCCTGAACCAGACCCCCTCTGGCCCCTGAACCGGACCCCCTCTGGCCCCTGGCTGTGCCTAGAAATTCTGTCCATAAATATAATGAACAGAACCGGTGACAAAGGGCAGCCCTGAGTCCAACATGCACCAGGAACAGGTCTGACTTACAGCAGAGAACACAGCTCCTGCTCCGTTCATACAGGGACCGGATAGCCCTTAGCAAAGAGCCCTGGACCCCATACTCCCAGAGCACCCCCCAGAGGACACCACAAGGCCACGGTCGAATACCTTCTCCAGATCCACAAAACACATGTGGACTGGTTGGGCAAACTCCCATGAGCCCTCGAGGACCTGATGGAGAGTATAGAGCTGGTCCAGTGTTCCACGACCAGGACGAAAACCACACTGCTCCTCCTGAATCCGAGGTTCGACTATCGGTCGGATTCTCCTCTCCAGTACCCTGGAATAGACCTTACCGGGAAGGCTGAGGAGTGTGATTCCCCTGTAATTGGAACACACCCTCCGGTCCCCCTTCTTATACAGAGGGACCACCCCGGTCTGCCAGTCCAGTGGTACTGTCCCCGACCGCCACGCGATGTTGAAGAGACGTGTCAGCCAAGACAGCCCCACAACATCCAGAGACTTGAGGTACTCAGGACGGATCTCGTCCACCCCCGGAGCCTTGCCACCGAGGAGCTTGTCAACCACCCCAGTGACTTCAGCCTCCAGGTTCTCAGTCTCTGCTTCCTCCTCGGAAGACGTGACAGTGGGATTGAGGAGATGCTCAAAGTATTCCTTCCACTGCCCAACAACATCCTCAGATCTGGGAGGCCGTTCTTCCTGATCACCCCCCTCCAGGTGTCACTGTCATTGTCGTCACCGTCTATTACCCCTCCCAGGGACTCCAAGAAGGCCGTGTACTCTGCACTGCTGTTTGGCCCGTAGGTCGACACAACAGTGAGAGACCTGTCCCCGACCTGAAGGTGCAGGGACACGTGTGAACTCCAACATGCAGCGGCTGAGCTGTGGGGCAATGAGCCCACACCAGCTCGCCGCCGCTCCCCACGGGCAACGCCAGAGAAATGGAGAGTCCAGCTCCTCTCAAGAAGTTGGGTTCTAGAGCCCGAGCTGTGCGTGGAGGTGAGGCCGACTATATCTAGCCGGTAACGCTCAACCTCCCGCACAAGCTCAGGCTCCTTCCCCCCCAGCGAGGTGACGTTCCACGTCCCCAGAGTCAGTCTCCGTGTCCGGAGATCCGGACGTCGAGGCCCCCGCCTTTGACTGCCACCCAGATCTCTCCGCACCGGCCCTTCTCAGCTCCTCCTGGTGGTGGGTCCACATGAGGACAGCTCCACGTTACTCCTTTGGGCTGAGCCTGGCCGGGCCCCGTGGGGAAAGGCCCGGCCACCAGGCGTTCACTCCACCCCAGGCCTGGCTCCAAGGTGGGGCCCCGGTAACGCTGGTCTGGGCGACGTAGTGAACCTTGTTCTTACACTCGTCATGAGAGGCTTCTGAACCGCTCTCAGTCTGACCCGTCCCCCAAGGGCCTGTTTGACATGGGTGACCCAACCAGGGGCAGGAAGCCCCCGACAACAGAGCTCCAGGATCATTCAGGCTCAACCCTCCACCACAGTAAGGTGGTAGTTCAGGGAGTGGTAATAATAATAATAATAATAATAATAATAATAATAATAATGATAACAATAACAATAATAATAATAATAATAATAATAACAATAATAAATATAATAATAATAATAATAATAATAATAATAATAATAATAATAATAATAATGATAACAATAACAATAATAATAATAATAATAATAATAATAATAATAAGTTGTGCAAAAACAGTACAGTGTTATGATTATTCACACTTTATAAATAAACCTGTCGTGTCCAGAGCTGTGGTCACATGTCACATGTTTGACTGGAGCAGTCTCTGTATTTGCATGTTCTCACTGTGTTTCCTCATCTGCACAAACAACATGATCCCACATCCTCCCATAGTCCACACTCTGCTCCTGACACGTGTGACCCAGAGGACGGGTCAAATGCAGAGGATGGGACTCGCACAGGGACAAGTGTCAATATGTTTTTACAGGGACGATATTTTAAAAAATACATTTACAAACAGCCCTGAGCAAAATGACACGGACACAGCTACATGTTCTTTATGTGAAACAAAACCGACAAAACACCTCAGAGACTCCAGACCTCAGACCTCAGACCTCAGACCTCAGACCTCGGACCTCGGACCTCGGACCTGAGTTCGGCAGCGCCTTCATTTTTTTTAGGCAAATATTATTAGTTTTTCCCAAAACGTTCATCTTATTCTGTTGTCGTATGTCTCTGTGTTTCACACTGAAAAGTAAAACATTCTGTAAATATCTGATTTAATATTAACCAAATAAAAGTAATATAAATATATAAATATATAAATATGAACTTTTTAACAAGAATTTCACACATACAAAAATAATAATATGTACAGAAAATAAAGTGAAGACGATGAGTTTTAGGTGTTGTTTTAAATATTTCACATGTTCATGTTTCATTAAAGTTTAATCTATAACAATGGACATTTTTACTCTTACAAAATGTTTATTATTTACAAATGTATTTTAGAGTAGATCACACAGCCGTTTAAGTATTTAGAGTCCTCCCTCCTCTCCCTCCTCTCCCTCCTCTCCCTCCTCCTCTTCGTCTCCAAATAAAAAAGAAAAAAAGGCCTTAATCGTGTATTTTAAATATGTTCAATGAAAGAATAAAAAAGATTAAACTCCAGAACTGACTCTGTTGAAGACACAGAGTCACGTCCAAAAACACAAAAACACAAAAACAACACACTCCAGAGCGTCACATCAGATATTTAGAGATTTAGAAGGATTTTTATTCATATAAAATAATAATGAGAGTGAAACCGAAACCCACACACACACACACACACACACACACACACACACAACAATATTAATCATATGTGTGTGTGTATACAAACAGTTCATATATATATATATATATATATATATATATATATATATATATATATATATATATATATATATATAGTTTCATGTTTCGCTTTTGTGCGCAGAAATAAACTGTGTGTTTTTAAATCAGGAATTTTAAATTGGAGGAAAAAATGTAATTTCAAAATGTGTGTGTGTGGGTGTGTGTGTGTGTGTGTGTGTGTGTGTGTGTGTGTGTGTGTGTGTCTCATATTTTCACTCACGGCTCAGACTCTTGTTCTTCTTCTTTTTGTCACATTTCAGACAAACAGCGCGTCCTGCTCCTCTTTGTAAAATGTAAAATATTAAATATTAAATATAAACTGGTCACATTTTTCTCACGGGACTCACGGGTTTTCTGAGTTTTGCTGCTGTGTAAAAAAAGAATCATATCTAAGTGTTTTAAACGCGCGTGTTTACGCAGCGCGCGGCTCTGGAGAGCCGGACCTTGACTCTTTTTACAGTTTACTGTTTTACATAGACACGTATTTTTACTGTGGATAAAACACAGAGAAATAAAGATTTAACATGAGGAGTTTAAATGTTTAATAATAATCTTAAATATACAGAACAAGGCGCGCGCAGATTAGACAAAGTGCAGCGGGCCTCGGCTCTTTGGAGCAAAGTGCAGCGGGCCTCGGCTCTTTGGAGCAAAGTGCAGCGGGCCTCGGCTCTTTGGAGCAAAGTGCAGCGGGCCTCGGCTCTTTGGAGCGCGCCTGTGATTGGGGCTCGCGCGCGGAGGCTGCGGGACAAAGTGCAAACGTTTAACGGGTCAGTGTCAGGTCCGAGCGGAGAGTTTCCACTGGAGCGGCTCCTTTAAGTCTCTGTCCGCGTGTCCCACCGGGAGCTGCCCGCGTGCTCCATGGAGACTGTCCCGGTCTGAGGCAGCGGGGGTCGGGTCCTGCCTCAGGTCTGGCCCGGCTGGACCTGTCCTGGAGCCGGAGCAGCGGGAGCAGGACTGTGCTCCAATAGTCTGTCCCGGTCTGAGGCAGTCTCAGGGTCCTGCGGGGGTCCCGCTGCAGCTCTGTTCCGGGGTGAGGCAGCGGGGATCCTGCGGGGGTCCTGCGGCGGAGGGGGGGGGGGGGCTGCAGCTGCTCTGGCCCGGTTGGGCCCGGCCTGGCTCGGCTCTACAGCAGGAGCGGGTGCAGGGCTGTACTTTTGGACTCCAGCAGGTCGGACTTGTCGAGGCCCGGGGGCGCGCACAGCTGAGCCCCAGGAGGGAGCGCGCTGAGGCCGGGCACGGGCCCCAGTCCCGGCGTGGCTTTGATGGGCACGGGCACGGCGGGCAGCGCGGGCGCGCCTTGGCTGTGGTACAGACTTTTGGAGACACCGAAAGGCCCGTAGTCCGCGGCGGAGGGCACGGGGTCAGACAGCACGTGCGGCCACATGGAGTTGACCATACTGCTGAGCTGCGCGGGCACGGGGTAGCCCAGGTGGTGCATGACGCTGAGCGGGAGCGCGCCCTTGTACTCTCGGCCGATCAGGTTCTCGATGGCGAACGGGTGTCTGAAGGCCGCGGGCTGCGTGTAGCTCTGGAAGTGCGGCAGGCGCGAGCCCACGGCCGCGTGCTCGTGGTGGGCCGGGGGTTTGGTGCCCGCGTGGTGCTGGTGAAAGTAATGCATCATGGGCGCGCTCTTACAGGACACGTGCTCCGCGCGGAGGACTTTGAAGCGCTTGCGTCTGCGCAGAAAGCTCCCGTTCTCAAACATGTCTCCACAGTCCGGGTGCAGCGCCCAGAAGCTGCCCTTCCCGGGCTGGTCCGGCCTCCGCGGGATCTTGATGAAACAGTCGTTAAAGGACAGGTTGTGGCGCAGGGAGTTCTGCCAGCGCTGCGTGTTCTCGCGATAGTAAGGGAAGCGTTCCATGATGAACTTGTAGATGTCGCTGAGCGGGAGCATCTTCTCGGAGGAGTTCTGGATGGCCATGGCCGTGAGGGAGATGTAGGAGTAGGGCGGCTTCTGGTCGCTGTAGGAGCTCTTCCCGGGCCGAGGCATGGCTGCTCCTCTTCGGCTCTGTCTGTGACTGTCCCGGAGGTTTAGGCCATCACCAGGCGCGCAGTCTGCTGGAGTCTCACCTCACGCCCTGAGGAAGCACCGTCTCCAGAGGCTCTGTCCGCGCGTAAATGTCCGCGCGTAAAAGTCCGTGCGTAAAAGTCCGCGCGTAATGCCTCTGACCTCTTGGCGCGGCTCTGCAGTTCTCTGGAGGAATGGGGCTGGTGTCGGATGATGTGTCTGCAGCTTTGACTGAGTTTGTCTCCGCTCAAACGCTGCTCTGCTCTGTTTGATGCGGGTCTGGTGCGCACAGTGTCAGAGCGCTGTTTTTGAGACCCCCGCAGGTCGCAGCCTCTATTATGCGTGATGCAGACGTGAGGGGCTCGAGGGAGAGAGAGATGGAGAGAAAGAGACACGGGCGGTGAACGGAGAGAGGGAGGCGCGTGTTTCACTGACGTCTGCAGACTCTAATTGAGCGCGTGCCAATCCACGTCCAGAGGAGTGAACTGAGCGCGCGACACTCTCTCTCATCCTAGTGACCTTTGACCTCTAGCTCCACATAGTAGTGGAGAGTTCCATTAGGCCTGCGCGTCCGTCGAGAGGCAGAGTTTGAGTGAAGCTGCTTTTACGCACAAAACAAGATTCATGTTTAAAAGTGGCGCAGTGACGTTTTTAACAAAGCCCCAGATTTAAACTTTAAACAATATTTAATTATTGTTTTTGTTTTAATTATTAAAACTTATAAATGAGATCAGATTCATTTCTAAACTTAATATGTAAATATAAAACATAAACACGTTCTTATTAAACTGTTTAAAGTTGAGTGTTTCCAAACTTCGTCTCTTTTTCATTTGTTTGATTTATTTCTTCTGTTTCTGTTCCGCGGAGATGCGCGTCTTGTTTGCGTGTGTCACGTGAGACGTGTTGGAACAAGTTGCTTATTTTACTTGAAACAACAAGAAAAGCCCAAAACAAACGAGTTCTTTCTGAAATCTGCTCGACTGCACTTTCACACTTTGCCAACAATAAATCATATGTTCCTTTGCGCGCTCCATGACGCACGAGCGCGCACCGGCCAGTGTGTGTGCGTGCGCGCGCGCCAGCCTGCGTGCGTGAGCGTGTGCGTGGTGTTGATTAATTGCAGACAGGGGAGTCCGTCTCGTGTCTGCTCCAGAGGCTCTCAGGTGTGTCAGGTGCGCGCGGAGGTGGTAAACAAACTCTTACGCACGACGCACAACAAAAGCGCGCGGTGCCTTCTCGTTTATCTCCGGACAGGTGTCACGGCGGCCCCCCTCCCGAGCCCTCGTGCCCCTTCGGATCGCGCGAATACATTACAATAATTAAGCCTTCCGTGATTTAGGCTCCTCCGAGAGAAGTCCAACAATGTAATTAAGGACGAGGCGAGATTAAGCGATGAATATTCAAAACTGAGTCAATTCATTAGGCCGCCGCGTGTCTGCGGTTAAACTCAGTCCTTCAGCCGCCCCAAAGGTCAACGGAGCACGGAGCGCGCTTTGGACGAATTAAGAAGGAAAAGGTTTGATGGAGAAAGTGTTGTGTTAAAAGCAGAGCTCTGGAGCGGCGTGTTTCAGCTTTACGCACGAGTCACGCGCGCTTTTTACGCGCATCAAATTGTTTTATTGTTTATGGAGAAAGTCCAACAGTTTATCAAATATGTCATATTGATTAAAAATATGACAAATGACAGGCAACTAATATTTGCACTTTAATGGTCCAGATAAATGTTTTATATTAATAAAACTTAAATAACAAGTCACCGTCATTGAATTATTGTTCTAATAAAATATTTACATCTGGAGCATTTTTAACTCTATAAAAAGAATAATATAGGAATAATATATGAGCTACAATGAAACTAACCAAATAATGTGAAGCTAAAACATTTACCAAAATTCAAATCAAGCTCATTTCCGCAGTTACTTTATTAATTATGTGTTTGTCATTTGCAGAATCCAAAAACGCGCCGCACATGGCGCGTTTCAGTGTTGGTTTATACACTTTTAAATTGGTTTATACACGTTTAACTCACTCCAGTCCCGTCATAAGACGTGTCCATGAGCCCAGTTAAATGTAGAACACACACACACACACCCCCACCCACACACACACACACACACACACACACACCCACACCCCGACACACACAGACACACACCGACACACAGAGGCACAGACACACAGACACACACACACCCCCCCCACACACACACACACCCCACAAACACACATACACCCCCCCCCCACACACACACACACACTCTTTCACTGACACTGCTCGTGCGTAATGGCTGCGCGTATGGCCCGCTCTCCCCCGGCTCTGCGCCCGCGGCAGACCTGGAAACTTGTTTTGGTGAAGTGTTTTTCTGGCGCGTGAAAAACGAGCGGGCTGGAGCGCGTGCCCTCCGAGGCCGTTTGGATGAAGGCTCGTGCGTAAACGCCCGGGAAAGATCAATATTAAATCTGTTTTCGCAAAGGGGGCCGTTAAACAGACACCGCGCGCGCTCATCTGCATAACAAAATTAATTAGGCTGCGGCTCGTGCCTGTGCACAACTCCTGGACAAATATCTCGTTGTAAAGCGCACCTTCTGGGCATACGGAGCATATGCTGGAATTAGCCTTAATTGACTAATTACATAAATTACTCATTAAGTTTACAGCACATCAATTATAAGAGATGTATCAATTAATTTTGCATAAATTACAGGCGGGAGTGCGCAGGGGCGGGGCAGGGGGGACTGTGGGGCTGGGGGCAGGGGAGGGGGACACTGAGGTGTAATAAAGACTAGAGACATCATGGAGTCTGTTACCTTGGCGATGGCAGCGGCCATGTTGTGACGGTAAGAACCTGAATTCAAACAGAAATAATGCACCTGTGATTCACTGATGGAGCGTTTAAATGGACATCCTGGTCCTGATGGTACATTTATGTCCCAATAATGTCTCTAACTGTGTCTGTCAGGACAGTTTTATCACGTGATTAAAGTGAATATTCACCCACAGAGCAGCCCGCCCCCTCTGTGTCCTGTCAAACCCAGAGGTCCTGGACCACAGAGTGTCACAAACCTCTAAGACGGGACCAGACGTCCTTCTGCAGAAGACACGTCCTCTCACACATCCTCAAACATTCTGTTATCACTCAGAACAAAATCCAGACCTGGAGACAAATGAGAGTTTGTTGCTTTGATGTTGATTCTGTTTCTCAGACCTTTATGCTTTTTCCTTTTTCACACGTAAACTGTCGCTCTGATTGGTTAATCCACCTGTCAATCACACGGCTCCAGACACTCGTCTTTGTAAAGTTTTGTCAAAGCGTGTGGTTCTGGACAGATGAAAAAAACACTGCACTGGTCTTTTCTGCAGAGTTAGTGTTTGTGTTGTCACATTTTGAGGTTTTTCACACTCGAATGTCACAATATGCCTCAAAGTACAATTTAAAAAATACTATCCAAGTATTTAAGACTCTCATTAAAGAGTCCGGCTTCAGTTTAAATTCACGGCTCTTACATCACGGCGGCTGGATGTGGATGCTGGTTTCTATGGTTGCCATGGTGATGATGTCTCTAGTGCTCTATGTACCGCATTGGGTCCCACTGCTCCAAGGTGCGTGTGTGTGTGTGGGGGTGTGTGGGGGTGTGTGTGTGCGTGTGTGTGCGTGTGTGTGCGTGTGTGTGCGTGCTGTCGTCTGTTTGCTCCTGTCTCGAATAATTATTTGCTGAGCTTAGGGGCACGCGTCTTCCTCTGTCTCAGAGTGCGGGGCTAATGGCAATTACACTAATAATAATAGAGTTAAAGAGGCTCTCAGCTCATGAGGGGGAGCACGGCGGAGGAGCACATTCAAATCAATTAGCAACGCTTTGTTTTAAGGAGCCGTATTATGGGATGGCACGACGTGTTTTATTACGTGTTTATGTGTCATGATCGTCTCCCTGCAGCCTGTTGAAGGGACACGCTGAGGACAGAGGTACAAACACACACAAATACAAACCAACATGTTATTCAAGTGTCACATGACTGTCCTTTAAACTCTGGACTCACCTCACACAGGAGTCCCGCTGTGAGGACACCCGGACCAATCACAGAGCTGAAGCCAAAGGCCGAGCGCCTAAAGAAACTGAAACAAACACGGCGACGCTGAAAAACGAACTTCAATGTTTTGTTTTTTACCAGAACATGGACTGTTTAGTTTGTGAAAAACACAGAGGGAGGAGTTTGTGCGTTTGTGGCAGGGGACATGTCTGAGCTTTTCTCTCATCTGGATGTGAAGTTTGATTTTTCTTCTTGTTCTGCTGTTGTGAAGTTTTGTACAAAAAGATTCGTGATGACGATCTGCAGGAGCCATCCCAGACTGATCATGTGCAGAACTCAACCTTAACCTGAACAGGAACCATAATATTTGGATTAAAAACTATTGAACAGCAATAACAATAAATGAAATCATACTTTTATTATGGATGTCTTCATTTTACTATCCATCCATCCATCCATCCATTTTCTCCCTCTTCTCCGGGGCCGGGTCGCGGGGGCATCAGTCTAAGCAGGGACTCCCAGACTTCCCTCACCCCAGACACGTCCTCCAGCTCCTCCGGTGGGACCCCAAGGCGTTCCCAGGCCAGAGAGACATAGTCCCTCCAGTGTGTCCTGGAGGCATCCTGAACAGATGCTCAAGCCTCAGCTGCTCCTCTTGATGTGTAGGAGCAGTGGCTCCGAGCTCCTCCAGTGTGATCAAGCTCCTCACCCTATCTCTAAGGGAGTGCACCCTGCGGAGGAAGCCCATTTCAGCCGCTTGTATCCGCGATCTTGTCCTTTCGGTCATTACCCAGAGATCATGACCATAGGTGAGGGAAGGAACGTAGATTGACTGGTAAATCGAGAGCTTCGCCTTTGGGCTCAGCTCCTTCTTCACCACAACGGACCGATACAGCGACCGCATCACTGCAGACGCTGAACAAGATCCCGAGATACTTGAACTCCTCCACTTGAGACAGAGACTCTCCACCACCTGCAGAGGGCGCCACCTTTTTCCGGTCGAGAACCATGGCCTCGGATTTGGAGGAGCTGATTCTCATCCCAGCTGCTTCACACTCGGCTGCAAACCGCCCCAGTGCTGAAGGTCCTGGCTCGAAGAAGCATCAGGACAACATCATCTGCAAACAGCAGAGATGAAATCCTGTGGTTCCTGAACCAGGCCCCCTCCGGCCCCTGGCTGTGCCTAGAAATTCTGTCCATAAATATAATGAACAGAACCGTGACAAAGGGCAGCCCTGAGTCCAACATGCACCGGGAACAGGTCTGACTTACTGCAGAGACACAGCTCCTGCTCCGGTCATACAGGGACCGGACAGCCCTTAGCAAAGAGCCACGGACCCCATACTCCCAGAGCACCCCCCAAAGGACACCACGAGGGACACGGTCGAATGCCTTCTCCAGATCCACAAAACAATGTGGACTGGTCGAGCAAAATCCCATGAGCCTCGAGGACCCAATGGAGAGTATAGAGCTGGTCCAGTGTTCCACGACCAGGACGAAAACCACACTGCTCCTCCTGAATTTGAGATTCTCCTCTCCAGTCCCTGGAATAGACCTTACCGGGAAGCTTGAGGAGTGTGATTCCCCTGTAGTTGGAACACACCCTCCGGTCCCCCTTCTTATACAGAGGGACCACTCCGGTCTGCCAGTCCAGAGGTACTGTCCCTGACTGCCATGCGATGTTGCAGAGATGTGTCAGCCAAGACAGTCCCACAACATCCAGACAGAGACTTGAGGTACTCAGGACGGATCTCGTCCACCCCAGGAGCCTTGCCACCGAGGAGGTTTGGACATCAAAACCTGGATGACCTTGAATTACCTGCTCTTAAATCCTGAAAAAACAGAGGTCATTGTCGTTGGTCCCAAAGGTCAAAGAGATTCTCTGTCGGACCAGATAATCTCACTCGACAATGTGAGTATAGCTTCTAGCCCTACTGTAAAAAATCTTGGAGTCCTATTTGATAAAAATCTCTCATTCACAGCCCATATAAACCTAGCTTGTAACACCGGATACTTTCACCTGCGAAATATAACTAAAATTAGAAAAATTTTACCTAAAAACGATGCTGAAAAACTCATCCATGCATTTGTTACTTCCAGACTTGATTACTGTAATTCCCTGCTTGCCGCCTGCCCCAAAAGTACTATAAAGTACTATAAAGTACTATAAAGTACTATAAAGTACTATAAAGTACTATAAAGTACTATAAAGTACTATAAGGAGCCTCCAGTTGGTCCAAAATGCAGCGGCCAGAGTCCTAACAGGAACTAAAAGAAGAGACCACATCAGTCCTGTACTAAAATATCTGCACTGGCTTCCTGTCGAGCTTAGAATCAAATTCAAAGTCGTCCTCCTGACATACAAAGCCCTAAACGGTTTGGCCCCATCCTATCTGCAAGATGCTATTGTCCCGTCCCAGCCAAACAGAGCACTCCGCTCTCAGAATGCAGGACTATTAGTGGTTCCTAGAGTGTCCAAAAGTACAGTGGGAGGGAGAGCATTCAGTTACCAAGCTCCTGTGCTATGGAATCAACTCCCTGCTGATGTTAAACAGGCCCCCACAGTCTCTGTATTTAAGACCAGGCTTAAAACCTTCCTCTTTGGTATAGACCAGGTTACATAGTGAGGGAGTTAGGGACATTAAAACCCGGGATAAGACAGGCTGCAGTAGGAGTAACTACCTGGGGGAAGTATGGCAACCTGAGCACTATCCTCTGCTTTGTCCTGTTTTCTCATCAGCAATGCTATTCACATGTTGTCCCCTGTCCCACTCCCCCTGTGGAGTGTATCTCTTTCAGATGCCCCGATGACAGCTGGACCCTCTCCTCCTCCTCGCCTGGCCCTCCTCCTCGCCCGGCTCTCCTCCTCCTCGCCCGGCTCTCCTCCTCCTCGTCTGGTCTTCCTCCTCCTCGTCTGGCCGATTTTTCTTGTTTTGTCTGATTTTTCCTGTTGTTTTGTTTTTGTGTGTATATCTCGGTGGCTGAGTGGCTCATGTCTCACAGCAGAAGGTTTGGTTGATCCCCGGGTCGCCCAGGCCTTTCTGTGTGGAGTCTTTCATGTTTCTCCTCGTGTCTGGATGGGTTTCCTCCGGGTACTCCGGTTTCCCCCATCAACCAAAACATGAACGCCCTTCGAGACAACTGTTGTTGTGATTTTGGGCATTACAAAAATAAATGAATTGAATTGAATTGTTTAACCACCTCAGTGACTTCAGCCAGGGTGATGGATGAGTCCTCCTCCAGGTTCTCAGTCTCTGCTTCCTCCTCGGAAGACGTGACAGTGGGATTGAGGAGATCCTCAAAGTATTCCTTCCACCGCCCGACAACATCCCCAGTCGAGGTCAGCAGCTCTCCACCCGCACTGTAAACAGTGTTGGTGAAGCACTGCTTCCCCCTCCCGAGGCGTCGGACGGTTTGCCAGAATCTCTTTGAGGCCGTCCGATAGTCCTCCTCCATGGCCTCCCCGAACTCCTCCCAACCCCGAGTTTTTGCCTCTGTGATAGTGCAAGCTGCAGCATGCTTGTCCTGTGGTATTAGTACCCATCAGCTGCCTCAGGAGTCCCACAAGTCAACAAGGCTCGACAGGACTCCTTCTTCAGCCTGATGGCATCCCTTACAGGGATGTCCACCACTAGGTTCGGGGTTGCTGCCGTAACAAGCACCACAGACCTTACGACCACAGCTATGAGCGGCTGCATCAAAATGGTGGAGAACATGACACACTCGTAGTCCATGTCCCCAGCCTCCCCCGGGATCAGGGAATAGCTCTCTCGGAGGTGTGAGTTGAAGACCTCCCTGACAGAGGGCTCCGCCAGACGTTCCCAGCAGACTCTCATGATACGCTTGGGCCTGCCAGGTCTGTCCAGCTTCCTCCTCCCCGAGCGGATCCAACTCACCACTAGGTGATGCTCTACAGCTCTGCCCCGCTCTTCACCTGAGTGTCCAAGACACGTGGTCGAATGTCAGATGACACGACAACAAAGTCGATCGTTGACCTCTGACCTAGGGTGTCCTGATGGTGGGTCCACAGGAGGATGGCCCCATGTTGCTCCTTTGGGCCCCGTGGGGAAAGGTCTGGCCACCAGGTACTCGCTCTCTAGCAGCCACCCCAGGCCTGGCTCCAAAGTGGGGCCGTGGTAACGCCTATCGGGGCGAGGTACCTGGCCTTGATTTTCCTATCATCATAAAGGGCTTCCCCCTATACCTGTTTGCCATGGGTGACCCTACGAGGGGCACAAAGCCCCCGACAACAGAGCTCCCAGGATCATTCAGGCTCAAACCCCTCCACCACGTTAAGGTGGCGGTTCAGAGAGGATTATTTAACTAAAAACTGTTCAAATATGCCTCTTTACAGCATGCAAACCTGACTCTACCATGGCCTGGTGGGGGATTTCTCCATGCAAATGTTTTGAATGCTCATTAGACAGAATGGAGAATGTCAGTATTTCCATAAACCATAATTCTCAGTATGGTTTGGGTTTTTCTATTTCCATGTAGACATGCAGAACAGCTGCACTGAAAAGTTTTACAATGTTTCTTTAAGAGCCAAAGGATCATGTTCTATGTGGGTCCTTCTTTGTATCGCTGGAGTCTGTTGCTTGTTATGATGCGTTCACACGTCAGGGGCGTCCAGTTTACATTCAAAGTCTATGGTGGACGCGCATCTTGAGCATCCTGCGTTTTTGTGGCGCGTCTTGAGCATCCTGGATGCTCAAGGCGCGCGTCCAAAAGTTGAAAAATTTGAGTTGAGACCACGCTCTAGTGACAAAGCGACGTCATTATTCAGAAGATTGGAAGCCACAAACACGGAGCATGGAGGACAGACTTGTGATTGCCGTTTTCCAGCTCTCACTACTTTATAATGTGACATTGGCAGATTATAGAGAGCGGGTAGAGAGCCTGTAGTTGGTGTCCTGGGACGTTTTCCGCGCCCCAATGTGGGACAGCAGGTCATCGTCTGCCATTGTACACAAAAAGACTGGGAAAACATTCGCAGACGCTCTGGACGCGCCTCATCTGGACGCGCCAGAGCCTCCAAAACGTGCGTCAGAGGCGTCTGCCCTCAAACGTACAGGAGTCCAAATAGAGGCATCCAGCGCGTCCTGGACGCTCCGGTGTGAATGCACCATTAGAAGGAGGTTAATGTACATCCTGTTATTCCTCTGAGTTTGACTGATGTGAACGACATCACTCTGCATCAATGTGAGGGCTGTTTGTGCAGAGTCAGACTGAAGCACACACACATACACTCACACACACAGACACACACATACACACACAGCATTTTTATACACTATATATACACATCAATACATACTATATATACATTAATACATTAGAATGATTAACAAGTAAAGACATTGATGTGTTTTATTTTCAGCCCTGACAGGAACTCTTAAGGTGAACCTCAGGATACATCCTGAATGTTACTGAGTAAACAAAGAGGAACCACGAGGGGCCATGAAAACACATGTTTGAGGGGCCGTTATAACACACGTGTGTAAACATGTGTTATAACACACATGTTATAACAGCTGAACTGAATTTGCCCTCGTGTGCGCCCTCCACTTCAGTGCCACATATTCATATTTGACTACATTAAAACATCATCACAACCAGTTGTTAAAAGACTGAAAATTCTAGAGGCTCAGAAAAAGAAATAACCACGTTTAACAGTATAAAACACAAGTATAACAGTATAAAACACAGTATAACAGTATAAAACACAGTATAACAGTATAAAACACAAGTTTAACAGTATAAAACACAAGTATAACAGTATAAAACACAAGTTTAACAGTATAAAACACAAGTTTAACAGTATAAAACACAAGTATAACAGTATAAAACACAGTATAACAGTATAAAACACAGTATAACAGTATAAAACACAAGTTTAACAGTATAAAACACAAGTATAACAGTATAAAACACAAGTTTAACAGTATAAAACACAAGTATAACAGTATAAAACATGAGTTTAACAGTATAAAACACAAGTATAACAGTATAAAACACAAGTATAACAGTATAAAACACGAGTTTAACAGTATAAAGCACAAATATAACAGTATAAAACACAAGTTTAACAGTATAAAACACAAGTATAACAGTATAAAACACAGTATAACAGTATAAAACACAGTATAACAGTATAAAACACAAGTTTAACAGTATAAAACACAAGTATAACAGTATAAAACACAAGTTTAACAGTATAAAACACAAGTATAACAGTATAAAACATGAGTTTAACAGTATAAAACACAAGTATAACAGTATAAAACACAAGTATAACAGTATAAAACACGAGTTTAACAGTATAAAGCACAAATATAACAGTATAAAACACAGTATAACAGTATAAAACACAAGTTTAACAGTATAAAACACAAGTATAACAGTATAAAACACAAGTTTAACAGTATAAAACACAGTATAACAGTATAAAACACAAGTTTAACAGTATAAAACACAAGTATAACAGTATAAAACATGAGTTTAACAGTATAAAGCACAAATATAACAGTATAAAACACAGTATAACAGTATAAAACACAAGTTTAACAGTATAAAACACAAGTATAACAGTATAAAACATGAGTTTAACAGTATAAAACACAAGTATAACAGTATAAAACACAAGTATAACAGTATAAAACAAGAGTTTAACAGTATAAAGCACAAATATAACAGTATAAAACACAGTATAACAGTATAAAACACAAGTTTAACAGTATAAAACACAAGTATAACAGTATAAAACACAAGTTTAACAGTATAAAACACAGTATAACAGTATAAAACACAAGTTTAACAGTATAAAACACAAGTATAACAGTATAAAACATGAGTTTAACAGTATAAAGCACAAATATAACAGTATAAAACACAGTATAACAGTATAAAACACAAGTTTAACAGTATAAAACACAAGTATAACAGTATAAAACACAAGTTTAACAGTATAAAACACAGTATAACAGTATAAAACACAAGTTTAACAGTATAAAACACAAGTATAACAGTATAAAACATGAGTTTAACAGTATAAAACACAATTATAACAGTATGAAAACACAAGTATAACAGTATAAAACACAAGTTTAACAGTGTAAAACACAAGTGTAACAGTATAAAAACACAAATATAACAGTGTAAAACAGACAGAGCAGCCAAACGATGTACTTAAACCAGTGTACACTTACTTCAAAATCATATCATTCAAGAAGTACAAGTAGTGATACAAGTTAAGAGTCACATAGGAGAAACAGTCTCGACATAATATCAGATTTATAATCATCACATTCATAATCATCAGATCATGTCCATAACATGTCCATATGGGACGTATAACATATGTGACGTATAACATGTCCATATGTGATGTATAACATATGTGACGTATAACATATGTGATGTATAACATGTCCATGTGTGACGTATAACATATGTGACATATAACATAAGTGATGTATAACATGTCCATATGTGACGTATAACATATGTGACGGATAACATATGTGACATATAACATATGTGATGTATAACATGTCCATGTGTGACGTATAACATATGTGACATATAACATATGTGACGTATAACATATGTGACTTATAACATATGTGACTTATAACATGTGACGTATAACATGTCCATATGTGACGTATAACATATGTGACGTATAACATATGTGACGTATAACATATGTGACGTATAACATGTGTGACGTATAACATATGTGACGTATAACATGTCCATATGTGACGTATAACATATGTGACGTATAACATGTCCATATGTGACGTATAACATATGTGACGTATAACATATGTGACGTATAACATGTCCATATGTGACGTATAACATGTGTGACGTATAACATATGTGACGTATAACATGTCCATATGTGACGTATAACATGTGTGACGTATAACATGTCCATATGTAACGTATAACATATGTGACATATAACATCCATATGTGACGTATAACATGTCCATATGTGACAACATGTGTGACGTATAACATATGTGACATATAACATATGTGATGTATGACATGTCCATATGTGACGTATGACATATGTGACGTATAACATGTCCATATGTGACGTATAACATATGTGACGTATAACATGTCCATATGTGATGCATATGTGACGTATAACATGTCCATATGTGACGTATAACATATGTGACGTATAACATATGTGACGTATAACATATGTGATGTATAACATATGTGACGTATAACATGTCCATATGTGACAACATGTGTGACGTATAACATATGTGACGTATAACATATGTGATGTATAACATGTCCATGTGTGATGTATAACATATGTGACGTATAACATGTCCATATGTGACAACATGTGTGACGTATAACATATGTGACGTATAACATATGTGATGTATAACATGTCCATGTGTGATGTATAACATATGTGACGTATAACATATGTGACTTATAACATGTGACGTATAACATGTCCATATGTGACGTATAACATATGTGACGTATAACATGTGTGACGTATAACATATGTGACGTATAACATGTGTGACGTATAACATATGTGACGTATAACATGTCCATATGTGACATATAACATGTCCATATGTGATAACATGTGTGACGTATAACATATGTGACGTATAACATATGTGATGTATAACATGTCCATATGTGACGTATAACATATGTGACGTATAACATGTCCATATGTGACGTATAACATATGTGACGTATAACATATGTGACGTATAACATGTCCATATGTGACGTATAACATATGTGACGTATAACATGTCCATATGTGACGTATAACATATGTGACGTATAAAATGTCCATATGTGACGTATAACATGTCCATATGTGACGTATAACATATGTGACATATGACATGTCCATTTGTGATATATAACATGTCCATATGTGACGTACAGCAGTTAGCACGTTAGCAGTTAAGTTGTTAGCATTTAGCTTGTTAGCAGTTAGTGTGTTAACAGTCAGGGTGCTAGCATTTAGCTGGTTAGCAGTTAGCTTGGAGCGCAGTCTGCAAAGAGGAAGTGGCAAACATTAAAGCCTGATGTTTACCTAAATACATCTGATTTATAAATCTGAATTATACCAAACTACAGTGATTTCAGTTGATAAGATGAAAGAGTAGTCTATATTACAAAAATCTTATAAAATTAATTAGATATACCACTATAATCAAACACCAGCATAAATG